>NC_058134.1:240408226-240487761 GCF_016433145.1 Gracilinanus agilis
GGGAAGGGAAAAGGAAAGGAAAGGAAAGGAAAGGAAAGGAAAGGAAAGGAAAGGAAAGGAAAGGAAAGGAAAGGAAAGGAAAGGAAAAAAGGAAGACACAAAAGGAGGAAGCAAGGGACGGAAGAGAAAAAAAGAAAAATTAACCTTTAACTTCAAGAAGCTTACATTAAAATGGGAAGATATGAAACATATACATAGTGAAAACAAAGTAATTTTGATGAAGAAAGTACTAGACACTAGAGTGGCAATCAAAAAAGAACTCATGTAGGACTAAGGAGAGTTTATGGAATACAGGGTAAGATGCAGTTCAAGGAATTAATAATCCTGAGGAAGATACAGCTGAGTAAGTCAAAATGCATTAATCTATGGCAAAATAACACACTTGTTGGGAACAAGCTGAATGGCAATGAAGAATCCAAGCATAAACTATGATAATGAAGCCAGATGAATCCCTTAGGCTGAAGAAGCATCCACTGAGAACAGACTAGGAAAAACAATTTTTATCCTAAAATTTATTATGAAAACATTTCTTTCCATGTCCTATAAATTTACTACATTGATAGTTAGGATTATCAGGGCTTCTTTTTACACCCTCAAAAATGCCATTTCACAAAAAGGAGAAAAAACTCAGAGTTCTGATAAGTGGTGGAAACTAGCATTTTATAAAATGAAGGATAATCTTTAGCCATTGCTTTGAAGTTTTGCTGATGTTTTCCAACTCATTTCCCAAGGACTGAAAATCTGCCAAAGTATTCTCAGGAGATCCAAATGATTTGGCCAGAGGAAATCCTCACTGTCTGAAGACAATCAACTGACCAAACATTTAATACAAGATATTTGAACAAAAATCCAGAGCTTACTGAAAAGTTTCCACAGAATATCACTAATCAAACAAAGCCATTCAACAGAGCCATAACTAGGAATTCTCTTGCCTGGGGGAAATTCAGTTGGGTATATTGTTAAGATAGGGGAGACCCTAGTGGTAATATAGAGGAGTATCTAAACATTGGTTCAGTCATATTGGAAAAGGAGGTAGCCCATTTTCCAGAGTCTGACCTACATCCCTCTGGGGACTGGGATGGAGTGTGGTAATTGTGGGCTATATCCTAGAGACAGTTATTCTACAAATTGGCACAAGATAGCAGAGAACCAGAAAAATGAGGCAGAGGGACTATGGTCATTTTGGGAAGAAAATTTTTAGTCTGGAAGTAATCCATCCCAATCCTCTCCCTTCTTTCCAGAAGTCAGCTTCCATGGGCAAAGTTCTGGTGGCCCTGTGATAGTCACAGTTCTGCCAATCAATTAATGTACTCACTCTGCTTTGATGAAAATAAGAGTGGAAAAAATAATGATACTCAAAGCATTACCAATAATTGGATGAGACTTCGCATCCTTTTTATTTTTAACTTCTTGTTAGATATCTGTGGAGTCTATTTCCTTTCCATTTGGAACTTTATAAAAAAAGCAAAAACAAAAACAAACCTTTGAAAATGTGTATAATGGATCTTGCTTTCCCATGTAATGCAAAGTACAATAATATCATCTCCTTCACCAAATAGGGAAGACCTCTGCCTGATCTGTGCATCCTAAGGATAATCCAAATGTCCTTCTGTGGTCTGTAAACTGGAAGCAGAACTGAATGCATCTCAGAGACCATCTAGTTCAACTTATACACCATCTATGGCACTCCTGACTACTAGTTTAATTAACCCCCTGCTCAAATTCCTCTAGAGAGTTCAGATAACTACTTCCTAAAGGAGCCCATCTGACTTTTACATATTTCTAGTTCTTTGAAAGTTTGTGATTTCATAGAGGCTAATTCTGACATTATGTAAATATTCATTGCTCCAAGGCTCTCATTCCTCTTCCCATGGTAAGGTATATAAGCTCTTTAAAGGCCAAGGAATGTTCCATTCTTGTCTTTGAAGAACTAGTACTTAAGAGAGTATCTGGCACATAGTAGCCACTTAATGTGTCTGTGGATCAGTTAATTGATTGAAAGCTCTTTAAAATAATTGAGAACTATTATTATGTCTTTCATAAACCTTTTCCTTTCTGGTCCCTTCAAATGGTCAGCATATGTCCTGGTGTCCAGTTCCCTGACCATTCTGGTTGTTCTTTTCTGACTACTCTCAATGCCCTTTTAAAATGTGGCACTTAGAATTGAATCCAATATTCCCTAGGTGGCTTGACTACAGTACAGGATAGCAGGAATATCACATTCCCATGTAGCCTGTCATATTATACCACTAATTGTTATTAGGCTTGTATTCCACTCAAAATCCCATATCTTTCTTTTTTTTTTTAACATGAAACTCAGTCTAGCCATGTCTCTCTCATCCTGAACTTATGAAGTTGAAGGTTGTTTTTTTAAACCCAATTACTCATTTTCTTATTACATTTCCTTTTATTAGTTTTAGCCAATCATTCTTGTCTATCAAGATCTTTTTGGATCCTGAATCTGTCATACATTATGTTTTCTGTTTGTTTCCCTATTAGCTTTGTGTAATTTGCTGATTTGAAAAGCCAGCCATCCATACTTTAGAGGTGTTGAACTTACTTCTCCAAGAAGCACTTCCAAGCAGATTAAAATGTAATTGGGAGGGGCAACTAGGTAGCACAGTGCCAGGTCTGGAGTCAGGAGGAAGACCTAGGTTCAAATCTGTCCTCAGGCACTTCCTAGTTGTGTGACCCTAGGCGAGTCACTTAACCCCAATTGCCCAGCCCTTTCCATTCTTCTATCTAAGAACTGATACTAAAATAGAAAGTAAGGGTTAGAAACATGTAATTGGGGAATGCTTTAACAAAACAAATACAAATACAACTTAATGTTCATTTGTGGTTTTCTAAGTTAGTGTGTGGCCTTCCTATTTGAGTTTGGCGTCACTGCTTTAATCCTTGTCATTGATGGAAAATATTGAACAACTAAGAGGAAGAGGGTATAACAGGGAACTTTCTGTAATTTGGTATTGATCCATTCATGACATGGTTAGAATGTTAACTCTTTGTAAGTAGAGATCATTTCATTCTCTGTTTTTTTCATGTCTTGCATCTAGAACAATGTCTAGAACAGAGTTGGTGCTGATTGATTGAATGAATGACTCCTTTTTGGGTCTGGTCATACTACTGGATTCTTAATTTCTATCACTTCTTTTTCTATACATTCACAAATTACCTCTTTAATATGGCTTTCTAGGCTTTTACCAGGGAGAGAAGATAATATGTTGTTAGTTAAATATAATTTACAGAATTTATACATCTTTCCTTTTTTTTGGTGATTCTTCATGACTTTTCAGATCTGTGACAATTTTTAATCAATCATATTCCCTAGTTCTTTCATTAACTGAGAAGTGACTTATTGGAAGAACAGTTTGGTGGTTCAGTGCCTGGAGTCAATAAGACCCAAGTTCAAACTCTTCCTCAGATACTTCCTAGCTATGTGACTGTGGGCAAGTCACTTAACCCTGTTTGCCTCTGTTTCTTGATCTTTAAAATGAGCCAGAGATGGAAATGGAAAGTCATTCCATTATCTTTACCAAGAAAATCCCAAATAAGGTCACAGAGTGGGATACAACTGAAACAACTGAACAACAAAAAGCTTATTGGAAGGAAAGAAGTAAGCATTCATTAAATGTGCTAGCACTTTACAAAAATCACTTTATTTGATTCTTACAACAATCCTGGGAAGTAGGTGCTTTTTATCATCCCCATTTTACAGTTGAAGTAAGTAGAGGTTAAGTAACTTTTCCAGGGTCACATAGCTAGTAAGTATCTGGGGCTAGAATTCGGGTCTTCCTGACTCTAAGTCCAGTTCTCTGTCTCCTGTGGCACCAAGCTGCCTCTGGATCACTATATGTGAGATGCAACTATACAAAAAAAAGAGACTTAAGTTCAATGGTGAATGGGAAAGAGCAGTAGGAGGAGCTGGAGAAGAAGGAAATAACTTATGTTATTATATTGATGCCTCCATGGTGAAAATAAGCATAAATAGTTCTAAACGTATAATATAAACAGTTTTGTGACTGCTAAATTTAAGGTAGCTATGGAGAAGTAGATAGAATCCTATGCTTAATGTTTGAAATAAAGTCCTTGACATAGAGGAACTGTGTGTCTCTCCTCAAGGCACCTTAAACTCTCACATCTTTGTGTGCTCATTATCTCTTAAAGATTTTGCTTGCCTCTAGTACTTACTACTTGATTAATCTTGGGGGCAAATGGCACTTGTCTTCCCTGGGCATCAATTTTTTCATCTATAAAGTCAGAGGGTTGGAGTAAATGGCCTCTGAGATTTCTTCCAGCCCTAGATCTAGGATTGGATCATCTTAGAACCTCCTCCATCATACCTGGGGTTATCTATCTATACCTGGAGAGAACTTCCAACATGAGGAATTTCCTATGCTGAGAAAACCACAAATTCTTTGCATATTTAGTCTTTCAGGTTTATGATAAATTGCTTATAAAAAATAAATTTAAATAATGCTTCCAACTTGCTTTGGAATGGATGGTTTGGGAATGTCAGAGTATCCAATAATGGTAGCCTGAAACAGGACTTTGAATATTCTGAGTGTTGGAATTTATTATGCATTACATAAATCACTGTTCAGAGCTCATTAACCATCACACTATCTATTGCTCTGTGAAAAGGAAATGAGGACAATAGAAAAATGTTGCCCATTTTGCCCTTCTTGGCAAGGTTATGCAGTTGGGGAGAGGAGAAAGAAGCTAAGCCGGGGCAATGTAACATGGAGATATGTGACAGTCGTTTCAACTGATACATATATTGGATATGTCATTAAGCTGGTTGATGTCTTTTCCATTGTGATACCCTCACTCCCTGCATGCATCTTAAAACAGTCTTTTGATTCTCACTTTGGTTATCTGACATTTCTTTCTGATTCTTCCTCAATTTTTCTTTTGCTTTCTCTTAACAGTTCATTTTCCTTTTTCCTTTGTTTCTCTTCTCTAACATGACAGGGGAGCGCACAGACATTGCTAAACCCCAGGGCTGATTATCTGCTGTCCTGATTTTAGAAACCTGGACTGAAGTCAGTAGATCAAGGTTTGCTTTCTGACTTTATCATATGAATAAAGGACATTTTTAAAAACCTTTACCTTCTATCGTAGAACTGATAATCGTCCTATTTCCAGTGTAGAAGAATTCTAAGGGCTAGGTAACTGGAGTTAAGTGACTTGCCCAAAGTAACACAGCTAGGAAGTGTTTTGGTTTTTAAAATTATTCTCCTGGTCTCTATTTACCAAACACATTGAGATCCTTGGTTAGTTCTTACTACCTGTATGTGACGTTGGGAAAGATATCTCCCAGTGACTCAGTTTCCTCATTTGAAAAAGAGATTGGATTATATGACCTCAAAGATCACTTCCAGTTTTACAACTACGATCCTAGTATTTTGTGCTAAAAAGGAAGAAAACAAGCATTTTTAAGTGCTTACTTGTATAAGCACTGTGTTTACAAAAATTATCTCATTAGATTCTCACAACAACCTGGGAGGTAAGCTCTATCAATTTCCCCATGTTACAACTGGGGAAACAGAGGCAGGCAGTGATAAGTGACTTGCCCAGGGTCACAGAGCCAGTAAATGGCTGAGGTTAGACTTGAACTCAAGTCTTTTTTCTGACTTTGTAAAATGAGTGGGAGAAGGAAGTGGCCAACTCACTCCAGTAAGAAAAATCAAATTGAGTCACAAAAAGTCAGACACAACTTAGACAAATAAACAACAATAACAACTTCCTGATTCAAGGTCCAGTATGTTCCCCACTGTAGCACCTAGCTGCTAGAAAATACATAATAATTGCTAAAATTTATATGAGTTTTAGGATTTTCAAAGTGCTTTAAAAGTATCTCATCAGATATTAGTAACAATTCATGGATGTAGGTTGTATTATTATAGCCATTTTACAGATGAGAGAATTGAGGTTAGGAGACTCTCCTAGGTTCATTCAGTAGAGTCCAAGGTCAGATTTATCACCTTGCTTTCTCTTCAAGTATAGATAGTTTTTAATTGAGTTTTTAAAATGAACTAGTCTTAATCTTTATTTTTAGTGATAGCACATTTCTTTGTAACCATAGGCAGCATAGAAACTAGTTGTTTTTGTGTTGTTGGTTTTTTTTTTTACATGCTAGGATTTATCTTCCATTTTATTTCATCATCTCATATGGAAATATTTCAAAATGAAAATAAAAGGACTCACCAAAAGTCACAAAACCAATGTGACCCAAGTCTCTTGAGTTCAGAGCTTCTTCTTTATTTTTATTAATCTGCTTTCCTTTAAATCAAAGTCCTTAAACACTCAAGGACCTATGAAGTTTGTTGTTGTTGTTGCTGTGGTAATCATTCAATGACTATATTATACTATATTCTTGGTTATATCTTTTAGTAGATTTGCTATATAATTTAGCATGTACTTTGTATTCTTATATACTTTATCTTTTTCTACATTATTCAATTTATTTTTTAGACTATTTTTCCATGGTTACATGATTTATTTCCTCTCCTGGAGCTAACAAGCAATTCCACTGGTTTATACATGTGTTATTACTCAAAACTTATTTCCATATTATTCATATTTTTCTTACGTACTTGAATTAATATTTAAAAATGTTATTTTGTGAAAGCTATTTACATGTTTCACTCAATGGCTGGACACCAAGACAAGTTAAAGAACTCCTCTTAAATCTTGCTTTTTTGAATCGATCTCAATAAAATCGGTAAGTCTTTAGCTGCTGTGACACAGAGTAATCACCCCACAGTTGGTACAGAAAAGAGAACTTTAAAATCATGGAGTATATATTACTTGAAGTCTTCCATCACATACAAGTCACCGATTATCCTGAAATTCAAGCCTTTTGGTCTCAGCGTAAAAAGAATCAATAATTCTTGTCCTTAGAACATTGGCATTTAAGAGTGAAAATCAGCCGGTCATCCACTAGATGTCAGCTTTTCTCCCTTCTGCTACCAGAAAGCCTGTCTGGCCATAAATTTAATTGCCCTAAAGAAATATGGTCCCAAGCAAGGCAGTCTTTGGGCCAAGAATTAATGCATTTGAGCAGCCTATTTGGCAAACTTTCCCATCATACCATTAATTAGGCAAAGAATAACAATTAACTTCTCCAAATTCATTTTTTTCTTAGCACATGCATATCATAAGGAAAGGTTAATTAGGTGGATAAATATTAATAAGCACTTCAAAGTCATACTTGATGCCCTAATGCAAAGAGAATTAAATATTAATTTATGTAATGATCAAGACAATGGGCATGCTAGGAGTTGTAGATATGCATGGAATATTTTAAGGTCTGGCTCATATTCATTCCCTTTTTTTTTTTTTTTTTTTTTTTGTCTCATCTGATGGAGTGCCCTGACTAGTTTGGTGGCTCTTAATGGCATTTTATTTTAATCTGGCAGTAAAATTGAGTTTACCGCTGGAGAGAAGTGATCATTTGTAATTTGGGCCTTTTCCACTCTACATCTATAATGTTCTCCTTCCTCACCTCTGTCTCTTAGAATTCCTCGTTCCCTTCAAAATCCAATTCGAGAGGCAGTTCTACCTTCTGCACCTTGCCTGCCACTGGGGCCCCTCTCTGTATGAATACATTTACCGTGTATTAATTTCATATGTACATATTTATACACATGCCATCTTCCACAATAGAATGTCAATTCCTCAAAAGCAAAGACTCCAAAGCACTTTTGTTTCAGTATCCCCAGAGCTTAGCAAAAGGCTTAGAATGTAGGAGACTCTTAATCACTTTGTTTGATTGGGAAAGATGGACCCTAATATTCTATTCACATAAACAGAACTCTTATGTTTTGAGTCTTTTTTTTCCCCAGTAGAATCCTCAGTTCAAAGAATTAGACACATGTGGCAGGTATTGGGGTTCAGTGGAAAGAACCACTGTGTCTGAAGGTGGAAAATGTAGGTTCAAATCTCCTCTCTGACTCTTATTGTTTCAACTCTGGGCAAGTAATTTATTCTCATTAGTTCTCATTTTTTTCTTCCTTAAGGTGAGCAGGTTGTGCGAGGATGGCCTGTGAGGTCCCTCTGCAGATCTAAATCTCTATATTGATATGATTTCTTGACAGCGAGGGTTTGGATGAAGGAGGATTGGGGGAGCATCATGGCTTCAAGGAACAGGAAAAAGCAGCAGCGGAGAAAGGAAGCCTGTAAAAAGTTTGGCTTGAGATGTCTTTAAACAAGAACATCACAAGAGAATTGATAGAAGAAATGGGAAGAAGGGAAGAAAAGCATGTGAAATGGGACAGAATTTTCCATTCATTTTATAATCTTAGTCATGGACTAAGGGGATTCCCAGGTTTGGATCCAACCACCTCAGTGCATCATACTCTATGTAGAAAAGGTATTAGAAAGGGTACTTTAAACAATAAATTAGGGTTATGTATCGGGTATTTATGTATATTTATTTTTCTGAGCTGTTTCCCCCACCCTCTTTCTGTTTTATTATTCATTATATATTTAATGAATATTGGAAATATATTATATATTCCATATATTTCAATATATGTGTATATTTTATAATCATTGTTCTCTTAGTTGATGAGGAGGGGAGTGAGGGAAATTTTGGTAAATGAAGGTAATGTAAAAACAAAAATTATCAATGAAGGTATTAAAATGAAAGAAAGAGTGAAGACACCCCACCAAATGTATTCAGAGGAAATCTATTGCAATTGAATCAATCTTAAAAACCCTCAGGCATCAGTTTTTAAGATATCTCAATGTGGAATAAAAACTTGGGATTTTAATGATTCTAAATCTCCTGAAAGAAGAAATTGGAACCTATCTCTATTTGACTCTACCTTTAGAGGCAGTAGCTCTTGCCACTAGCCTACAATAGCTCCAAAAATGTCTAATATGCAACTCAGCTTCAATGAAATCCATTTCATGCACAGATCTAGACATCCCCTGGTAGTGTAACTCTTCCTCTTCAAAAACAAGGACAGCTAGGTGGCTTAGTGAATTGAGAGCCAGGCAGGCTTAGAGATGGGAGATCCTGGGTTTAAATCTTACCTCAGACACTTCCTAGCTGTGTGACCCTGGGCAAGTCACTTAATCCTCATTGCCTAGCCCTTACCACTCTTTTGCTTTACAACCAATACATGCTATTGATTCTGAAACAGAAGGTAAGGGTTGAAAAAACAAACAAAAAAACAAAAAAACATAAAACAATAAACAACAAGTACAACCATATGAATTGAGAATTCTACTGAAGGGGGAAAAAAGACTCCAGGAGAAATCTAAGAGTTCTGTTCATATGTAGTACATAAGGACTTACTTTTCCTAATTAAAATTAAAGGTAAAGATAACTCCCAGTTGAGAAAAATCAGTATACCAATGCAGACCAGTGTCTTCTTTTCAGTTTAAAATCTTTTTTAAGCCCTTGCTTTCCATCTTAGAATCAAAGTTAAGTATCTGTTCCAGAGCAGAAGAGCAGCAAAGGCTAAGCAATGGGGGTTAAGTGACTAGCCCAGAGTCACCCAGCTAAGAAGTGTCTGAGGCTAGATTGGCAGCCAGGACATCCTATCTCTAGGACTGACTATCCACTGAGAAATCCTTTTTTTCTTTTTTTTTAAATGGATTTCTTTATCTTACCTGGTCTGGAAGTACAGCAGCCATTCCTGGGGTTCAGAAGTGTTCATTTTTCTGACATGGCCTCAGGGAGTTCAGTGGTTCTCCTCTCCCAAAGATTTATCATCTCAGCATTGGAGTCAAAGGAGGCACTGAAGAATTTTAGCCCTGCCACAGCACAGAACTCCTGAAGTCAAGCAATCCCATCCGTCTCAGCCTCCTCCACTAAAAGGGATAAAAGGTCTGAGCCATCATACCTGGCAATTTAAAGTCTCAATAGTTAGTGAGGTTAAATATCTTGTCCCAGACTATGTCAGAAGTGGAGACTTGAACCCAGGTCATCCTGGGTCTAAGATCAACTCTCTAACAACTATACAACATTGCTTCTAAAAGTATGAGGGGATGAGGGAGAGACTACTAAATTATGGAAAGGATTACAGATGGTGTTTTAAACAATAACAAAAAAGCTTATTGAAAAGATCTCAGTAATTAGGGAACTCCATGCCTATTTTCTCATCTATATAAGTATTTCCTCCTCTGATTCTTTTTCTATTCTTTGAGAGATGATCTTCATGAGATTCTTGGGCAAACATATCTATAAATTAGTCTTCTGGTAATGAGACATTTTGAAGAGTTAACTACTCTGAGCATCAGACAACGGACATCCAAATTGTCTCTGTATGTAAACTTAAGAAAAACACCCCATAACCACCCCCCCCTTTTTTTTGGTCTGAGTAACAATTCTAAGACAGAAAGGCAAGAATTTAGGTAGTTCAGGTGAAGTGACTTGCCCAGGATCACACAGCAAGGAAGTATCTGCAGTCATACTTAAATCCAGGTCTTCCAAACTCCAGGTCTGGTGCTCTATCTACTGTACCACCCTTCCTAGCTTGATAGGACTTGCCTCAAGAGCAGCCAATAAAAATTCAGGACTGAGGCCATAAATGCCATGAGAGAATCCTAGATTTTTTTCAGATAATTTGATCTATGAGATTGTGATATAAATATGACACTAAAAGGACATGTCTTGCTTTAAAAAAATGCCTAGATTATGATCCCCAAAACTCAACACATTCAAAATGATCATACATTTATTTTTGCAGAAGACATACTTATAACAGTCATTTAAAATATGCTTGTATCAATCAGTTGTTCAATCAACAAACAATTGGATATATGTTGGTTGATTTGTGTGTGCCAATCAACACTTTTCTTCTGCTGGCCAATTCTCTTGTGTTTTGAGAAATGGTCAAATAAGAGGGGAATATTTGTTCTGATTGTTGTCATTCAGTCATTTCAGTCATGTCTGACTCTTTGTGTCCCCATTTTGGGTTTTCCTGGCAACGATTCTGGAGCGGTTTGCCATCTCCTTCTCTAAGAGTGGAGTATGCCAGTTTGTAAAAGATAGGATGTAAATGGAAACACCACCCCAAAAAGATATCTGAACTCAGCTTAATGGCAATAATCAATCTTGGTCCTGGACAAGAGAGAGTGAAATATTTCTTCTGTCTTCTCAATGGAGCCAATGGGGGACTACAGGGGTCATATATTACATACCCCATTAAATGCTTTGACTGTGTCAAGGGTCAATAGAGACTGGTAGGCATTTCAGAAAAAGGCTATGATGTAAACCAACAGACAAGAAAATTAGCAAATAAATAAATGAATTCAAGAATATATAAAGAAGTGAAGATCTCTCAAAACAACATTAATGAAATGAAAATCTTGGTTAGCTTTTAAGTCTTTGTTTCAATATCCTAAAGATGTTTATCTCGTTTTATTAAAGCACATAACAGAAGGCAAAGATCAAAAACATTTGGTCTAGAACAGATCTTGGAATTTGCAGACATTGAAATAATTGATTAAAAGATCTCTTTTTATATGTATTAAAAACAACAACAAAATAAGACTCTCCCTTGCTTTAAAATACTTTCACAAAACAGACTCCTAAGAGTGCCAGAGTTTACCTTTGTCATGAATGTATATTGACACCTAGTGGCAAAATTCTGAATTATCTCTATCATATTGACCACAGTATTATTGTTTTCTTGCCAATATTGTATTCAGAGAAGTAAATAATTCCTTCACTTGGGAAATTCATTTGTTCATCCTTCCATCTATCTATCTATTCATGAATTATAAATGCATTTATCTAACAATTATATATAAACATAATATATATTTTGTCATATAATTTTTAATTGTAATGTATTATTATACATTATATAGATTTATTATATTTACATATTACATACTATTATATGTAATATTATCCATAATATATATATGTATACACACACACACACACATATATATATATATTTGCCCAAACTGTTCTACTCATGAAGATCAGGTAACCAGAACTCATTTCAGTATGTACTGATCCATAAACTCAGACTTGTTCTAAATATTTTCCTAGGGCTCTCTCAACTTTTCAATAAAGTGTACAAATTGCCTGCTCTCTCAATTAAGTTCGTATATCCTTAAGTTTTCTTCTCTGATTACTGGGATCATTTATAGTCAGCCCAGGAAGCTTGAATTTGCATGTATAAGGCTTGGGGGTGGGGGGGGAGAATCCTTTGGAAGAAACAAATTCTGCTTTAACTAACAGTTAAACTTCTTCCCTTTGGTAGGGGTACCCTATCAAAGACACATGTCGAAGAGCATATCCACCCAAAGACTTCTCTTAAAATGAATTAATGAGATACCCAGGAGGACAACAGCAGAGAAGCATCCTTGGAGTGTGGATAGATGGTTGTCAGCCATGCTTTCTGGAAGAAATTCTGGCAATGCTAAGAGGTAGGCATGTGAGGAAGGGAGAGAAAGGAAAAAAAAGGAAAAAAAAAGAGAGGGAAGAGGTTTAACTTGCAGGGTTTTTTGCCAATTCAAGACACATTACCTTTACTGGGTCTCAGATACTATTTGGTTTAGACATACCTGCCCAAGTAGAAGGGGCAATTAGGTGGCACAGTGGATAGAATACTGGGCTTAGATTCAGGAAGACTCATCTTTATGAGTTCAAATCTGGCCTCAAATACTTATTAAATGTGTGACTGGATTTAACCTGTTTGCCTCAGTTTCATCATCTGTAAAATAAGCTGGAGAAGGAAATGGCAAACAGCTCCAGTATCTCTGCCAAAAATACCCCATAAGGGGTGGTAAAGAATCAGACATGACTGAACAACAGCAAAGTGCTTAAAAAATGCTGGTTGATAGAACAACAACACTAACAACATTTATACAGTATTACTTTGTTTCAGGCAATGTGCTAAGGACTTTATAAGATACTTATCACCTCTCCCTTCCAGCTTTGTGTCAATCTTTTATTACAATATTTTCTCTCCAATTTCTTGTAAAAATAATTTTAACATTAATTTATCTTTAGTTCCAAATTCTTTGTGTCAAATTTTATAACGATGTCTTCTTACAAGTCACTGATATTTTAAACAGAAAAAATGTTAAACATTTCTTTAGAGTAATACAGTGAAGTTGACCAGTGTTGAGTCTAGTTATTCAACAAATTCAAAATCCAATCACTAAACATTTGTTGTGTCTCCTATGTCAGGCACTATGCTAGATATTACACATACACACATGCGTGTGTGTGTGTGTGTGTGTATACACACAAAAATCAGTTAGTCTTTACCCTCAAAGAACTTACTCCCCCCTCCTCTGGGAGATTGCAAGACTCAATTCTAAATACATTATCATATCTCTAGGATGTCCCCACCAGGATAGACTGAGATATTGACAAATGTTTAGCTGAAAATGCAACTTTATTATCTCATTGGCATTCCTCTCACCCCCTTGTCTAGTTTGGGAAATTGGGTTTTGATCTAGACCCGTTGTTTCATCGATGTAGGTAATTTTTAATGAAAAACCTCCTACTCATCAGTCTCATTCTCCTACTTCTGGTCTTAAAGAGTTGGCCAGCGGGAGCTTACATGACTTGCCCAGATCAGGATAGCCAGTATAGGTTAGAAGCGAGAAGCAGGATTGAATCCACGCCTTTGTGACTCTGAAGCTACTCTCTATCCAATATGCCATATTGCCTCTGCCCATCTATTGAGACTGTCAGAAATGGAAATAGAATCACACTGTCATCGATGGTTCTTGAGGAAACTGAGCTGGTTCTTACTGATCTTTGAAATGTTTATAAATAATTTCGTAGACAGTTTTCTCCAGAAATTGAAGTCAAATCTTAAAGTTATACTTTGAAGAATGTACTAACTTTATCTTTATCTTTTTTAAAGAACAAAACTTGCCAAGAACAATACTTGCCCTCTCTAGCCTATACCATCTCTACAGTGATGTGTAGTGGATAGAGCACTTGACTTCAAGTCAGGAAGAGGTGTTTCATATTTTGTCTCAGATGCTTATCTGCTAAGTGACCCTGGGAAAATCATTTAAATTCTTAGTACTTCAGTTTACTCATTTATAAAATGAAGATTTAGACTCAATAGTCTCCAAAGTCTCTCCAAACTCGAATTCTATAATTCCATGACAGTCTCCAAAAGGGATTCAGCAGAAGAGAGGTTTTAAATCCTGAAATCCAGAACTTAGTTTCCTTCCTTCCTTCTTTCCTTCCTTCCTTCCATTCTTCCTTCCTTCCTTTTTTCCTTCCATTCTTCCTTTCTTCCTTTTTTCCTTCCTTCCTTTTTTCCTTCCTTCCTTCCTGCCTTCCTTCCTTCCTTCCTACCTTCCTTCCTTCCTACCTTCCTTCCTTCTTTCCTTCCTTCCTTCCTTCCTTCCTTCCTTCCTTCCTTCCTTCCTTCCCTCTTACCTTCCTACCTTCTTTCTTTCCTCCCCTCCTTTCTTTTTCAATCATGAAACATGATTACATGAGAACATAAATGTTACAGTGTCAAATTTTCAGATGACAAAGTTTGGAGACTATCTCACATCTGTGATACTGGATTCAATTCTGAGGTACATGCTTTATGTAGGTCATTGATAAATTGAGATGAAGGTGCTGGATACCTTGCTAAACAAAGATCTATGGTATTAATTCCGTATTTTTAGCCAGAAGTGGGGAAAACTGGGGGGAGGACTGACCTGTTGCAGTGTTTGAAAGTTTGTTATTTAAAAAGGGGGAGGGGTGGAGAAGAGGTTTTTTTACACTTGTTCTACTTGGCTTTGTGAGACTGAATTAGGAACAACGGTGAAAGTTACAAAGAGGCAAATTTAGGCTTGATTTAAAGGGAGAAAATAAAAATTATTTGAGAATGTAATATGGGCTACTTCAGAATATAGTAGGTTTTTCTTCATAGGTAGCCTTTATTCAGTTGATAACCACTTGTCAGGGAGGACATTCCTCTTTGAATAAAGACTGACCTAGATGACCTCTAGGTCCCTTCCTGCTCTGATGTACTCTAATTCTATGAGTTCCTGGATGGCGATGTGATTTATAAAATTCTATGAAATCCACAAAGTATTCTTATTCAACCTATATCTGGCTGCTACTTTCCTCTTCTATTCAGGAAATACTTATCCACCAGATGGCGATATAAGTTTATCCTAGCACCTAACATCCTAACCATGAGCTAGGAGCAAGGTTTTGTAAGCTATGTTTTAACAGATCCAAAACATAGCTTTTCTATGGAGACTTCAATTATTATAAAAAGACACTAATATTTGCATTCTATTATTATTGTCCTTAGCCATATATATCTTGATTGTCCGTCCATGTTAACATGTTGTATCCCACTTTAGATTCTGCATTCTTTAAGGGCAGGATAATTTTTTTGCTTTTCTTTGTATTTCTAGTATTTAGTTGTCAGACATCAGTCAGCCAATAAAAATTTATCAAATGTCTACTATGTATTAGGCACTGTGCTAAGCCCTGGAGATACAAAGAAAGATAAAATACAGTTCTTACCATCAAGAAGTTCACAGTTTAATGGACAGCTAGGTGGCTCAGTGGGTTGAGAATCAGGCCCAGAGATAGGAGGTCCTGGGTTCAAATATGGATTCAGATACTTCCTAGCTGTGTGACCCTGGGCAAGTCACTTAACCCCCATTGCCTAGCCCTTATTACCCTTCTGCCTTGGAACCAATACAGAGTATTGATTCCAAGATGGAAGGTGAGGGTTTAAAAAAAACTCATAGTCTAATAGGGAAGATAGTATATAAATAACTATTTACTAACAAACTATAGAGAGGATAAATTGAGGGTCATCTCAGGGAAGGTACTAGCATTAAAGGGGATTTGAGAAAGGCTTCCCATAGAAGGTAGAATTTTAGCGGAAAGGAAGCCAAAGAGAGCAGGAGGAAGAAATGAGGGGAAAAAAGCATTCCAAATGGGACTGTGTGGGTGAGAGGCAGCCAGTGAAAGTGCTTGAAATTGAGAGATGGAGTATCTTATGTAAGGAACAGGAAGGAAACTTATGTAAGCAAGCACTTCATTCATCAAGATAGGACCTGGGTCTTCCTTTGAGTGGAAAGAAGAAAATAGTGTAGAGAAGGAAAAAATTAAATAAATCATTGAGTTAATTCATGGAAAGTGCTATACACTTAGTGTTCATGTCCTTTGGTGTCCCTTCAAAACTACTGAATCCAACTGTCTAATTTTATGAATGTAATATAAATTCATTTTGGCCAGTAGCTATACTATGACATTTTCTATGATGTGTTTACTAAAGGCTTGTGATATTTCTAGGCATATCAATAAGAAGCCAGGGACAGAGAGAGAGAGAGAGAGAGAGAGAGAGAGAGAGAGAGAGAGAGAGAGAGAGAGAGAGAGAGAGAGAGAGGCTTATTCCCCTAGAAAGCAGAGATAATCATGGGAAGAAATGGAAGGAGAAAGAAAGTGGAGGTGGTGGGATGGTGTAAGGAAGACGTATCAAACTTGGCCTACAAAACTCCAGAGAGTAGATCAAGCCATATTCAAATGGGATTGGAAAATGTTTAGCAAAATAAAAATATGATAAACATAGATAATGTTAATCTGTGGTTTTCCAAATCACTCTATAATCCACAAGGATCTGTTTTTATTTGAATTTGACACAATTAGCCTCAAATACTGAGAGGTAACTGACTTTCCCAGGGTCACTCATCCAGTGTGTGTCAGAAGCACATTTGAATTCATGTTTGATTTTTTTCCTCTATCCACTATGACATATTGCCTCTCAACACATGCATATAGAGACAGACAGAGAATGAGACAATTTGATGGGGTGGGGTGGAGGAGAGTGAGGCAGAAGTAGCTGGAAGGGGTCATTTCTTCATCAATATAAAAAGGTTGCCAATTCTTGCAGCACCTAATTCATTTTTCATTTGTTCCTAAGGATGAAAAAGAATGAAACCAAATCAATCAAGAAGCATTTTCTGAGTGCTTACTATATGCCACAAAGTAGTTGCGTTCAGGATAAGGAAAGTATTTGATCAGAAGAAAACATTTAAGGTGAGTTTTTCAAGGAAACCAGGTATTCCAAGAGGCAGAGGAGAGAAGGAATTCCAGTTATGGGGACCACCACAAGGGAACCAAATAGTAGATGAAACTTCCTCCTCTCCTCTGCTCTCCTCTCTCCCTCTTTCCTTCCTTCTTTCTTCCTTTCCTTCCTTCCTACTTCCTGTCTTTCTTCCTTCTTCCTTTTTCTTTATTTCTCTCCTTTCCTTATTCCATCCTATCCTATTATGTCCTGAACAGCCTTTAGGCCAAGAAAGAATAATTCTTAGCACCTCAATTTCTTCTTTAGTATCCCTGGAATCTGCCTCACCTCTTTCCCTATTCCTTCCTCTTCTTTCACCTAGCTTTTAAACTAGTGTCAAGGCTACAAACTAGCACTAAGCAAATAGGAACACATTCTATATCATTTAGGAAGTAGTGAAAACAAATAGAATTAATTTAGGTTTATGCCTACATTGTGAAATGCAAATTCTTCAACCTTTCCCAATCTGGCTCCGACTTATTTCTTCAGCCTTGTTTTATCATACTCCCCCCCACCCACACACACACACTCAAAGTCATCCTTAACTCTTTCCTTTCCCTTACCTCTAATATTCAATCAGGTGCAAAGTATTGCTCAGTGTACTTTCTCAAATTATCAGTTATGTCCTGACCACCTAATTGAGTATATTCTTCAGGGCTATGTCTTCTCTGTACTATATATACATACATACATATATATATGTATGTATGTATATATACATTTAAATTTAGAATATTTTTCCATGGTTACATGATCCATGATTTCCCCCCTTCCTCATCCCCCCTCCCAAAGCCAACAAAGTACTCCACTGGATTATACATGTATCATTGTACAAAATATATTTCCATGTTATTCATATTTGTAGTAGTGATCTTTTAACATTAAAACCCTACTCATATCCCTATTAAACCACATGATCAATTATATGTTTTTTTTCTGCATTTCTGCTCCCACAGTTCTTTCTCTGGATATGGATAGCCATCTTTCTCTTAAGTTCCTCTGGATTGTTCTGAGTCATTGCATCGCTGCTAGTAGAAAAGTCTATTACTTTTGATTGTGCCATAATGTATCAGTCTCCATATACAATGTTCTCCTGGTTCTGCTCCTTTTGCTCTGCATCAATTCCTGGATGTCTTTCCAGTTCAAACGGAATTCCTCCAGTTCATCATTCCTTTCAGCACGATAATATTCCATCACCAGCAGATACCACAGTTTGTTCAGCCATTCCCCAATTGATAGACACTCTATCATTTTCCAGTTTTTTGCCACCACAAAGAGCATTGCAATAAATATTTTTGTACAAGTCTTTGTCCTTGTTATCTCTTTGCGGTACAAACTCAGCGGTGGTATGGCTGGGTCAAAGCGCATGCAATCTTTTAAAGCCCTTTGTGCATAATTCCAAATTGCCCTTGTATACAATATTTTAGAATTGATCCTAAGGTGGGATCCATAAGGCTTGGATTCTTGTTCCTGTTTTGTCTAATAATGAATTTGATGATAGTTACAGTTACTTAATTGGTTTGGAGCTTTTCTGTAAAATTAAGAGAGTTCAATTGGATAATCTCTAAGTTCCCTAACAAATTTGAAATTAGGATTCATTCTCTGTAGATAAGGTTATCCTTATGATTGACATTTCCACAAGTATGGGATGTTTTTGAAGTCTTTGTTCAAACATAGAATCAACATTGATTTCTTATACCTAGGACATATCAAGGCTCAGAAACCATCATGATAAAACCACATTTAAAATTGATGAGAGAGGTCAACTAATCTAAGTTCTTCATTTTGTGGAAGAGAAAACTGATTCCAAAGAAGTGAATGATTTACTCAAGGTCACACAGCTGGTTAGTATCTAGGACTAGAGCCTTATCATTCAACTCCAAATTCTACTGTCTTTATATCAGGTTCTGTAGTTCTCCCATCATGCTACTGAGTAACAACAAAAACTCTTACTTAAAGAGACATATAACTAGACTTGGGAGTAGCTGGATAAACTATAACTCACATTTATCTAGAACCTCAAGGTTTTTAGAGTGACCTTTTCATAATAAGAAACTAAACAATGAAAATATGATTCTCGTTTTATGGCGGAGGAGACTGAGACCCAGAGTAGTTGAGGGATTTGCCACAATTTAATAGATGTCAAAGTGAGGAGTCCAACCTATGTCTCTCCAGGGTTTTGCATACTTTCTGTTACGTGGTGCAGCTATTTAAAAAACTAGCAGAATTCTGGGAAGATGGTAACTTAGAAGCAGCAAGGCTCTAGACCTCTATACATCCTTCAACAGCAATCAAGGACAAAGGACTTCCAGGGGACAGGAAACAAAATCTGACAACAGAACAGAGCTGCATGGAGCCTCCTGCTAAACCCAAGTTAAAAGGTATATGAAAAAAAAAAAGGCTGAATTCATTGAACTCTCCAGTTTGGGCTAAGACCCTACTCCAGAGGGAGTGCCTTACTTTCACAGCTGTGCCAGATGCAATGCTCTGATCATAGATGGAACCTGAGGCAGCTAGAGGAGAAGCCTAGAGAGGGCAGACAAACACAAACACTCCATCTTGCACTGTCTCCCTCCCTTTCTCAAGGTTTTGGCCTCAGGGCACATTGAGCCCAGCAGATCAACTCCACTTTGGCTTAATCTTATCAATACTGCAGATAAGAAGTCTTCAAAGGACAGGGAAGTTCCAACACCCCTCCCCCATAGACTGCAGTGAAACTAGACAAAACCACATCTTTAGCTTTTACTACCAACTGGAGAAGATCTGGCCTCAGAGCCCTCTAAACTAATTAGTCAACAGAGCAGAGAAGAAGCCCTTCCAGGACTGAATAGCCCAAACCCACAGATCAAATCATCAAAAGAGCAAGATTACAGTCAATTTGGGGGGAGGGGGGGAAGAAGGAAAAATGTGAGTAAACAATAGAAAAAGAAAAAAAGAAATTATAATTGAAAGCTTCTATCCAGGTAATGAACAAAGAGCAAATGGATCAGAGGAGGATAAAGGAACACCAAGCAAAAAACACAGAAATTCCAGGGAAATTGACACAGGCTTTGGAGGAACTAAAAATTCAATTAACTCAAGAACTCAAAATTCAATTAACTCAGGGGGCAGCTGGGTAGCTCAGTGGATTAGAGCCAGGTCTAAAGACAAGAGGTCCTATTTTCAAATATGACCTCAGACACTTCCCAGCTGTATGACCCTGGGCAAGTCGCTTAATCCCCCATTGCTTAGCCCTTACCACTCTTCTTCCTTGGAGCTAATACACATCATTAACTCCAAGAGGGAAGGTAAGGGTTTAAAAAAAATTCAATTAACAGAAGAACTCAAAAAACAATCAAAAGAGGCTGAAGACAATTGGGAAGGAACTTAAACAAAAAATAATGTCTTGAAATCCAAAACTGATCAGCCTCATTGAAAATGAGGCAAAGAAACTGAAAGATGACCTACAAAGAAAATCAGACCAGAAGGAGAAGGATGACCAAAAGCCAGGGATGAAAATCAGTCTTTAAAAATAAGAATATAACAACTAGAAGCAAATGACTTCACAAGGCAAAAAGAATCTAAAAAACAAAATCAAAAGAATGAAAAATTTGAGGAAAATATGAAACATAAATAAGCTCATGCTGGGAGTAGGAGAGAGGACCAGTACACTGGATGTGTAAAGAAGTTGGAGACAGAAAATACTTAAGTTATACATGCATTGAAATTGACTCAAAGATGGAGAAACAATCTACTGGGGCAGAGAATTCTACTATAGAGAAGTAGAAGGATAACAAATGGACTGGTGGGAAGAGAAGTAATACTAGAGAGGGAGAGTGTATAGCTCACTCAAAAAGACCCCAAAGAAAAATAAGAGGGGAGTAATAAGGGAGAGGGGAGAAAGGGAAGTAAAATAAGGGTGGGGATTAGGTGGACTGATTAAAAAAGAAACACTGGTATAGAAGGAAATAGTGAAAGAAGAAAGGGCAGGACAAGGAGAGAGAATCAAAATGTTGGAGAATATACAGCTGGTATTAATAACTCTGAGAGTGAATGGGATCAACTCACCCATAAAATGAAAGCAAACAGCAGAATGGATTAGAAAATGAAATCCTACCATATGTCATGTGAAACACACATGAGGCAGGTAGACACACACAGACTAAAGGTTAAAGGCTGGAGCAGAATCTACTGGGCGTCAAATGAGAAAAAGAAGGCAGGAGACACAATCATGATATCTGACAAAGCCAGAGTAAAATAGATCTAGTTAAAAGAGATAGAGAAGGTAATTACATCCTGATAAAAGGAATAAAATGTATAGACAATGAGGAAATATCAGTACTCAACATGTATGCACCAAATGGTATAGCATCGAGATTTCTAAAGGAGAAATTGGGGGAGCTTAAGGAGAAAATAGATAATAAAACTATGCTGAACCTTCCTCTCACAGACCTAGATAAATCAAACCAAAAAATAAATAAGAAAGAGGTAAGAGAAGTTAACAAAATACCAGAAAAATTGGAATTAATAGCTATGTGGAAAAAATAAATAAGGACAAAAAAGAATACACCTTCTTTTCAGCAGCACATGGCACATTCACAAAAATTTACCATGTGGCATAAAAACGTAGCAAACAAATTCAAAAAAGCAGAAATAATAAATGCACCTTTTCAGATCATAATGCAATAAAAATATTATCAGCAAGGGTACATGGACAGGCAAACCAAAAACTAATCAGAAATTAAATAATATGATTCTCCAAAATCAGTTAGTTAAAGAGCAAAAGATAGAAATAATTAATAATTTCATCGAAGAGAATGACAATGATGAGACTTCTTGCCAAAATCTATGGGATGCAGCCAAAGTAGTACTAAGATACTTATATCCTTGAGTGCATATATTAACAAATTAGAGAGGGCAGAAGTCAATGAATTGGGCATACAAATGAAAAAGCTAGAAAATGAACAAATTAAAAATCCCCAGATGAAAACTAAATTAGAAATACTAAAAATTAGAGGAGAAATTAATAAAATTGAATGTAAAAGAAATATTGAGTTAATAAATAAGACTAGAAGCTGGTACTTTGAAAAAACAAATAAAATAGACAAAGTGCAGGGCAATCTAATAAAAAAAAGGAAAGAAGAAAACCAAATTAACAGTATCAAAGATGAAAAAGGAGACCTCAGCTCTAATGAGGAGGAAATTAAGGCAATCACTAAAAACTATTTTGCCCAATTATATGACAATAAATACTGCAATCTAGAGGATATGAATGAATATCTACAAAAATATAAATTACCTAATTTAACAGAAGAAGAAATAGAATATTTAAATAATCCCATATCAGAAAAAGAAATTGAACAAGCCATCAATGTACTCCCTAAGAAAAAATCCTGAGGGCCCAGCTGAACCTTGATAGCCTGTGGTTGTTGAGATTGGTTGAACTCATTTTCCCAATCCCTGAAATCTGTCCATAGTATCCTAGTGTAGAGAGACCTTTCCCTTTCCTCCAACCTATCAATCTTCTTAATAAACAATATTTGTTTAATTCCTGTTTCCATCCTTTAACCCAGTGATGGGCAAACTTTTTAATAAGGGGGCCAAAGGAAAGGAAATGCTCATCTGTCAGTCTGTTTCTAAGGCAACTCTTTCAAAGTTTCATTGTATTGTATTCTACTTATTGTATTCATCAGATTAGGAATAATGTCGGGTCTGGATAGAACATTTGGGGGGCCTCATCTGGCCCACAGGCTGTAGTTTGCCCATCACTGCTTTAACCACAAAAAGAACCCAGAGAGTATATCATTTATCCATGTCTTTTCTCCAGCTTCTGGATAACCAGTAACTGCCCAACTGTCATTCCTCCATATAGGGTTGTTACCCGCGTCTAAGTTATTACCTTACCTTAACAGTTTGGTTAATGAATGATAGTTGGTGAATTTGCCTCCCCATAGATTTAATTTCCCTTACAATGACCTCAGCAAGACAGTTTATGATAAACCCAAAGAGCCAAGCTTTTGGGACAAAAATCCACTATTTGACAAAAACTGCTGGGAAAATTAGAAAACAATATGGGAGAGATTCCGTTTAAATCAACATCTCACACCCTACACCAAGATAAGCTCAGAATGGGTGAATGACATGAATATAAAGAAGGAAACTATAAGAAAATTTGGTGAACACAGAATAGTATATTTATCAGATCTTTGGGAAAGGAAAGATTTTAAGACCAAGAAAGAGTTAGAAAAAATTACAAAATGTACAATAAATAATTTTGATTACATTAAATTAAAAAGGTTTTGTACAAACAAAACCAATGCAATCAAAATTAGAAGGGAAGTAACAAACTGGGGAAAAATATTTATAACAAAAACATCTGACAAAGGTCTAATTCCATAAATTTATAAGGAACTAAATCAATTGTACAAAAAAATCAAACCATTCCCCAATTGATAAATGGTCAAGGGACATAAATAGACAATTTTCAGATAAAAAAATCAAAACTATCAATAAACACATGAAAAAGTTCTCTAAATTTCTAATGATTAGAGAAATGCAAATCAAAAAAAACAAACAAACTCTGAGGTACCACCTCACACCTAACAGACTGGCTAAAATGACAGCAGGGGAGAGCAATGAATGTTGGAGGGGATGTGGCAAAATTGGGACATTAGTACATTGCTGGTAGAGTTGTGAATTGATCCAACCATTCTGGATGACAATTTGGAATTATGCCCAAAGAGCGTTCAAAGATTGCCTGCCCTTTGATCCAGCCATACCACTGCTGGGTTTATATCCCAAAGAGATCATAAGGAAAAAGACATGTACAAAAATATTTATAGTCACATTCTGTGGTGGCAAAAAACTGGAAAATGAGGGTATGCCCTTCAGTTGGGGAATGGCTGAACAAATTGTGGTATCTATTGGTTATGGAATACTATTGTGCTCAAAGGAATAATAAACTGGAGGAATTCCATGTGAATTGGAATGATTTCCAGGAATTGATTCAGAGTGAAAGGAGCAGAACCAGGAGAACCTTATACATGGAGACTGATACACTGTGGTACAATCGAACATAATGGACTTCTCTACTAGCAGCAATGCAATGATCCAGGACAACTATGAGGGACCTATGATAAAGAACACTATCCACATGCAGATGAAGAACTATAGGAGTAGAAACACAGAAGAAAAACAACTGCCAGATCACATGGGTGAATGGGAATATAATTAGGGATATTGACTCAAAATAAGCACCCTGGTGCAAATATCAATAATATGGAAATAGGTCTTGATCAATGACACCTGTAAAACCCAGTGGAATTGTGCATCAGGGTGAGAGGAGGGGAGGGATAGAACATGAGTCTTGTAACCATGAAAATTTTTTCTTAATTAATTAAATAAAAGATAGTTTAAAAAAAAATAAAAAAAACTAGCACATTGCATATTTTTTTTTGTTATTGAGAACCTTAGAAGTTGAGCTTCTTCATTTTACAAATGAGGAAATCAAGGTCTATTAAAGTACCTTGCATGCCAAATGTCACAGAATGTCAGAATTAGAATGGGGCCCAGGGGCTGTCTATTCCAACTCCCAAAACAAACCATTATAAAATTGGAAGGTGCCTCAAAACATTAATGGGTGGTAGATTCTGTATGCTTTTTCCAATTGGAATGTGAATTCCTTGAGGGTAGGGACTGCTTTTCATCATTGTTTGCATCTCAAGCACGAAGCATACATAGTACCTGCCACATATTAAGGACTTAATAAATGGTGCTAACTTGGCTTGCCATGAGTAACTGTAAAGTCTTTCCTTGATTCCTAAGCCAGGGTGCTTTTCACCACTCATTAATTTGTTGATTGTTCTTCCTTGTCCAAAATATGTCATGATATTACATTTTGCATTCCATAGCAGTTGTTCCTCCTCCAATTACTCCTAGTTGAGCTGGAAAACTCATCTTTTGTAAATGTGGAGAAAAGATAGTAATCCTTTATATTTTTCATTGGCATCTTGGCTTTTGTTTTGGAATTTCCCACCCACTCCTTCACTATTCCAGTCCTTCATTGTGGTCATGGCCTGAAAATGTCATTATGATGTCATTTCATTAGGAAAGAATGTTCTATTCATCTGGTGAGGAAACTTTACTGGAATCAACACTTGGAATTTCTAACCTGAATTTCTCTGTTTTCCTCTTTAATCCCTGATTGAAAGACCCAGCAGGTTCCATCAAACTCACTTTTACTTGGTTGGAGAGTGTTTTGACAGCATCTTTTCCAGGAATGGTACAAAGAACTGGGCAAGGAATATTTTATTTTATCCTCTAGGTCAAACAAAACAAAATTTCTGTCCAGTAAAGATTACCTTTGCGACTAACAATGACTTGAGATCCAGCAAGTGCTAAAAACACATATGGCCCAGAGAGAAAGCAAGAATATTGTTTGCATTTTAGGCATTGCTCAGCAAGATGGACTATGTCAAACACAGTTGATCCTTTCCAGGGAAATCTTATTTTTTTTTACTTTGTGTAATAATTATTGCATGTGGAAGAAAGAAGGAAAAAAGCAGCTTAATTTTATTGGGTTCAATGTAATTTACAATTTTACATTTACAAAGAATCATTTCAATTAGAGCAGATGATGGTGATGATAAACAGTATAGGTGTAGTGTAGAGAGGTTTTGGGGTCAGGAACATGTGGATTCAGGTCCTGCTTGTGAGATATACTGTCCTTATGAGAAATCAAAAGTCGCTTAACTTTTTAGTACAAAAGAAACTCTCAAAGACTATAGGTAACAGATGAATTATTAATCTACTTGGTGGAGGGAGTGACCACATCAGGGTGTTCTCACACTTACTATCTATGACCTTCCAAACACTTGACCATTATATTCCTCAGTTTCTATCCTCACATTTCTTGTAGAGTATATAGTATCTGGAATGGTTCCCACCTCTGGTGTGAGAGTTTGCTAAGTCCTTTTCATCCAACTCTTGGTGTCTACCTGTTACCCAGTTCTCACCTCTGGCTCCTAGTAACTGTAGCATATACAGCAAAACATCTCTGCAGATGGACTAAATCAGGTTGAGAGTCTCAAACCCAAGAGCGATTTAGGAGTGTGTCTACCCAAAGAAGACTTTCCCCAGTAGAATGAGTGGATGACAATAATTAGTTCCAGTGGCTATGAAGATGGCTGAAGTAGGTGCCATAGAGTGTATGGTCAGACATCAAAGATGTCAAAGTCATCCCCTACATGTTGATCATCATCAATCATCCTGACTCTTCCCTGGCCACTGGACTTGGATGACTCTGGAAGAGAGAGTGAGGCTGATGACTCCTGTGCCACTCTGCCTTACTTAAATGCAAGAGAAGATGCCATTAATGCTTTTTCAAAGGAAGGATAAAGAACAGATGTCCTTCCTAGCCACTCATTTGGGGCAGCTAAGTGGTATAGTGGATAGAGTGCTGATCTTGCAATCAGGAAGATTCAGCTCCCTGAGTTCAAAACTGTACTCAAATACTTCCTAGCTTTGGGACCCTGGGCAAGTCATTTAACTCTGTTTACCTCAGTCTCCTCATTTGTGAAATGAGCTGGAGGAAATTACACTTTCTAACTGTGTGACTCTAGGCAGGACACTTAAATCATTTCTCTCAGTTTCCACACCTCTAAAATGAGCTTGAGAAGGAAAGGGCAAACTGTTTCAGTATCTTTGCCAAGAAAACCCTGAAGTCAGAAAAAGTCAGACACAACTGAAAACTGAACAACAAAAATGCCCCTCTTACATTTATAACCTTAATTCATGTCCTGACCACCTCCCATCAGTATTATATATAATAATTGCCTTCCAATTGGTTCCCTGGGTCATCTCTCTGTACTTTAAATCCATCCCCTAATAACCTACCAACATTATTTTTCTAAAGCATAGATCACAGCCTTGCCCCTCCTGTCAATGAACTCCCGTGGCTCTTTATTTCCTCTAGAATCAAATATATATATTCTTTTGATTGGTATTTAAAACCCTATAAGGTAGCTCCTTCCTAGTTTTTATACCTTACTTCCCTCCATGTACTCAAGCAATACTGGCATACATATAATTTCTCAATCACACCGTTTCATCCCTCCCCTTCCTGCCTCTGTACTGGCTGTCCTCTATGATCTCCACTTCTGCCTTCTAGTTGGGGACTCTACCTTGAATCTATTTGGGGAAGCTAAGTGGCTCAGTAGATAGAGTCAGGCCTAGAGATTGGGAATCCTGGGTTCAAATCTGGCCTCAGATGCTTCTTAGCTGTTAATGCCAATTGCTAGCCCTTATTGCTCTTTTGCCTTGGAACCAATACACAGTATTGATTTTAAGGCAGAAAATAAGGGTTAAAAAAAACAAAACAAAAAAAAATAAAATCAGGTTTTGAATCTGGTCTTAGACACTTATTAGCTGTGTAACCCTGAGCAAGTCTTTGTTTTCTTCCTTTTTTGCCTGGGAAAGGAAGGTAATAAAAGTATCTTCTTAGGGTTGTTTTGAGGATCAAATGAGAAAATATATGCAAAATGCAGAGCCTGGTACATGTTATTGTAACTGACTCTTCATGATCCCATTTAGGGTTTTCTTGGCAGAGATACTGGGAGAGCTTGCCATTTCCTTCTCTAGCTCATTTGATAGATAAGGAAACTGAGGTAAACAGACTTAAGTGACTTGCCCAGAGTTTTCCTGCTAGTTAATATCTGAGGCTAGATTTGGACTTAGGTAGATGTTTATCTTACAGACACTGTAAGATAAAGGCTTAAAGTTCTATCTCTGGTGCCACCTAGTTGCCTCTGGCACATAATACACAATAAATAAATGTCATCTATTTTTCTATGAAAATGCTCTCTCTTTTCTTCATGATAAAGTTGAAAATGAAAAAATGAAATAAATTTGAAATAAAAACAAGCTACAGAAGAGACTGCAATGTAGCACGATGCAGCACTGTTAAGGCTTCTGGATTGGGAAGCACACGTTGCTCTCCATTCAAGGTAGAGTCTAAGGAAAAGGTTATTCTCATTGCTTTTATTAGAGAAACAACATGAAAAGAATCTCTGAGACCCTCATTCATATCTAGCTTACACAGAGAAGTCCCTTCACTCCCTGAACTTGTTTCTTCACCTGTAAATGAGGGGTTTGTAGCCTTTGAGGTCCCTTTGTTGATGCTCCAGAATATATGAATCTTTGTAACCTCATGGATCATGGCTGTCCATGGGGTTTTCTTGAGAGAAGTTTGCCATACCTTCTCCAGTGGATCCTTTTAAGTTAAGTAACTTACCCAGTCACATAGCTAGAAAGTATCTGAGGCTTCATTTGAACCCAGGTCTTTCTGACTCTATCCATTGGGTCTTTTCATCTCTAAATATCTATGATGCTATGATCTTCCCTTGGCTTCTGCACCAACCCCTTGCCATCTTATTTCTCACCAACCCTTGTTAAGCCTACAGGGTCTAGGCACCAGGAGCAGTTGGTATTGGTGCTTGTCACTAAAATGTTTTGACTTTCTCCTTTCTAAAAATCAACATAGCTTTATTGTGTATACTTTAAGTCTACCCAAGGACATTTGGTTTGTGTTACCTATTATTTTCTTCACACTTTTCATTTTAGATTGATTTTCCCTTTTATTCCCCTTGTTAGAATTCCATCCAAGACTTTTCCTGTAGCATTTTGAAAATTAAAATAAAATGAACTTGGCTTTTGGATCCATACTCTTTTTTTCTTCCTCTAATGACTGCTCTACTCTCCTTTGAAAGATTGGGGTGGGAGGTGGGAGAAAGGGTAGCCATTGCATTAAGCTGTTGCTGTTTTTCATTTTCCAGTCATATCCTGATGCTTTGGGAATCTATTTGGGGTTTTCTTGGCAGAGATGCTGGAATGGTTTGCCATTTCCTTCTCTAGCTCATTTTACAAGTGAGAAAACTGAGGCAGAGTAAAGTGACTTGCCCAGGGTCACATAGCTACTATCTTAGACTGGATGTGAAGTACAGTTTTCTTGACTCTAAATCCAGTGCTTTATCCATTATATCACCAGAAGAAACAGGAATGAGTAAACAAAAAAAGCAACTACACAAATGTTTATATATATATATATATTTACACATATACACACATATATGTACATGTATATATATCTTATGCATATAATTTAAAAACAAAAAATAGAAGTGAGAGAAGTTCACATAAAAAAGTTGAAAAATTATTGGTATATAGAGTTTTTAAGAGACAGGTTGGAAGATTTAAGAAGGTCAAAAGATTTTAGATTTACATCTGTAAGGGAAAGTTGGAGCTCATTGAATCCATTCACCATTATACAGATGAAGAAATAGAAGCATGGACAACACAGAGAAGTTTGTCCCTTGCCCAAGTCAGAGAGATATTAAGTATATTCAAACCAAAGTCCTCTGATTCCAAACTAACCCTTTTTTCACATATAAGTCATTTAAATTTTACCCCATTTTACAGTTGAAGAATATGATAGAAATGGAAAATCAATTTAGGGGAAACTTGGAGGAATTAGCCACAGAGAACCAGAAGGATGACCCCTATAATACTTGGCATTAACGGAACAGAACTCTTTGTCTCTTCTTGAGCCAGCAAGATCTAATTCAAAGTCTATTCCAATTCTGTGAAATACCGATATCATCGGAAAAAGTAAAATTGTTTTTGTTCCTTGGCCAACCTGAAATGAGATGTCTTCCAAAATTTTTCAAGTGTTTCTGAGCTCAGCGTTTATAAAGGCTTTTGTAATAAAGAATTATACCCTAGAAATTGGAATAAGAGCCATATTTGGGGATGAAAATATTCAATAATAAGGGAAGAATCCATAATTAATTTCAGTCATGGATTTCCCTAAAGACCTAAATTGCCTTTTATGTGAAGGAACATTGCATTCTTGGAGAGATATATTTTTTAAATAATCATCATACAGTTAATAGAAATAAAATTCAAAGATTGTGAGGCAACATATATCTTTGCAACTTGGAATGAGACAGACACACTACCAGAGAAGTACTTTTAATTTTTCTCAAAAATTTTTGAACTTTAGTTTTAAAATCATTTTCATATACACTTTTATAAACTTTATATAAATAAAATCATATTTATATACATTATATCCTAGAATCACAAATTTAGAGTGAGAAGGGACCTTAATTACTACAGAAGCCAATTTATACATTTTATAGGTGAGGAAACTGAGATACAGAGCTATTAAATGACATATTCAAGGTCACCTAGCTAGTAAATGTTTGAAATAGGATTTAAACTTATATCTTGCTAACTCTAAGTCTTCTATACCACCCAACTGCTTCCATTCCAAATTCCCACCGCTCAGAACAACCATTTGTAAGACAGAATAAAAAGACAGAAAAGAGCATTTCAACAATAATAATTAATACATTAACTGAATTTGACAGTACAAGGAATGTTTTATATACATATCCTCTACTTCTTAGAAGATGGAAGTAGGAATGTTTTCTTCACACCTTCAAGGACAAATTTAATCATTTTAATTGTGCAAGGTTCATTTTGGGAGTTTTTTTAATTGACGTGGACATTCTTTCATTTACATTGTTATAGTCACGGTGCATATATATGAAGTATGTGTGTAAATACATGTGTATATCCTGACATACATGTACATATGTTTATACATGTGTACACATACACAAAAACACATACATTTTTCTGGTGTCAAATTGCATCTGTTCATAGAAAGTTCCCCATACTTTCTATATTTAACATATTCATTATTCCTTAAGGCATAATAAGGTATATAATGATAGTAATGGGACAGCTAAGTGGTGCCATAGTTCATAGAGCACTTGTTTTGGAGTCATGAAAACTAATTTTCATGAGTTCAAAACTGACCTCAAACACTTACTAACTTTATGATCCCGGGAAAGTCACTTAACTGTATTGGCCTCAGTTTCTTCTTTTGGAAAATGAGATAAAGAAGGAAATGGCAAACCACTTCAATATCTTTGCCAAGAAAACAAAATGGTGTCATAAAGAGGAAGACAGGACTGAAAAATTACTGAACAACAGTCACTGTATGTTTGTGTGAATGTATGCATGTGTGTATATATGTATACATATACTAATACATAAATAACTAAACAAGTCACTGTGTGTATATATGAATGCCTGTATGTGCATATGTATGTATGTATGTATGGTCTTCTGGCCATGTATGTGTGTATATGTGCACATATTTATGTATATCTACACATCTATTCATTTATTATATCTTTTTCATATCTCTATATTTATATATCTATATCTATCAGTCTATCTATCTATCTATCTATCTATCTATCTATCTATCTATCTTTCTATCTATCTATCTTTCTATCTGTCTATCTATTCTTCCAGCCTAATTTTGCATCTGTATCCATTATATTCATTATGACTTAAGGCATAGTAATATTCTATTATGTCACTTTTTACATTTGTCAAATGGAAACGTAGTCAGAGAGAGAATTTGGACCTAGGTCTTTCTGAACAGGAAACAAAAGACATGGGAAATGAAGAATCACTAATTTTTTCTCATCAACATATGGCTTTTCCAATTCTGCATCTGCTCCATGTGATTTCTATCTAGCCAGGTCACTAAGTGCTCAACCCAGTATCCCAGGATTTGTTCCTCATGATGACCCATTGCCGCCTCTCTTCAAGTGTTTCTGGTCACCACTATAGCACTAGCTCTTTCTGGATCCTCTCTTATCAGAACCTCCACTCTTCTTCTCCACTTTCTTGCTCCACCTAGATATACACAGGTGCCTGACTGCCTTGTACCAAGGCTTTTCCCCAGGTGCCCTAGAACCCTAACTAATATGGTCTCATGATTATCTACACTCTCACTTCTAATTCTACTTAAGATTCTTCCCTCTGAAAGGAATGGGAGAGAGTTAATTTATGAGTGACACCGTCCTGGCCTGTCATGGTGTCAGAACAGTTCCACAGGAACTCAAATAGGAGGATATGGTTGGTCTCTGATGTCTTGTTATAAGTTTATGAGGTCTTGAGACATTATATGACTGGCACATCTTCAGCTAGTTATAGATCTTTATTGATGTTCATGACCTCAGTAGGTCTTTTCTTGGCAAAGATACTGGAGTGTATTGCCATTTCCCTCTCCAGCTCATTTTACAGATAAAAAAAAAACTGAGGCAAAAAGAGTGCCCAGAGTTAAATAGCTAATAAGTATCTGGGTTGGGATTTGAACTCGTAGGTCCAGCACTCAATCCACTCTGCCATTTTGCTGTTCTATAGATCGGCAGGGAGATTTATAAGATCATAGATATAGAACTAGAAAGGATCTTAGAGACTACATAGTCCGAATGCCTTAGTTTACTGATGTAAAGATAAGTGGAGAAATTATGTGATTTGTCCAAGATTGCATAGGCAGTAAATAGCAGAGCCTGGATTTAAACTCCTGACAATAACACGCTATTCCTGATGCTAAGGTTGGTATACCAACTTCTACTGTAATGCTGCCCTTCAGCATTTAACTGGTACTATCTTTTCCCAATAGTGCCTGGGAATATGAGATTAGGGAATATGAGATTAGTTAGTATGACTGCTGCAGAAATTGGCCATGATGGTATCTAAGTGTAGTCTTTCCTGATTGTCATGTGCCTCTTTTGTTTTCTTCTCACATATATAGATAATAGTGGCAGGAAGAGGAAATATTAGTGATGATGAAAAGGCCTAATTTCCCTAGTTTTTTTTCTGGATTAAACTTAAAAAAAAACCAACCTTACCTTTTATCTTAGAATCTACACTGTGTATTATGAAGAGCAGCAAAGGTTAGGTAATTCCAGTTATGTGACTTGCCAGGGTCACACAACTAGGAAGTGCCCAAGGCCAGATTTAAACCAAGGACCTCTGGTCTTCTAGGCCTGGCTTTCAATCCACTGAGTCACCCAACTACTTCTTAGATTAAACTTTTGAGGGTCGTGTTAGCCATGAAAAAATTATGACCAGATGTGAGATAATGAATATTTCTCCAATTATATAAAATGTGCTTTATATACTTGAATAGTGTTGGAAAAATTTTGACTATAAAAGTCTTAAGTGCATCTTGGAACATCAACTCCTATATATTTTATAAATCTTTTAAGAATTTTGATTAACTTTCCTTTTTTAAAATTCCCTCTGATTTTGCTATATACTGCTAAATAGAAATGCTATTGTGTATGTGTGTGTGCGTGTGTGTGTGCGTGTGTGTGCGTGTGTGTGTGTGTGTGTGTGTGTGTGTTTATTTTGTATCCTACTACTTGGCAGAAACTATTAATCATGACATGGACATGAATTCTTGAAGTAGCAAGACTGGCCTCAAAGGCAGGAAGAACTGGGTACCACTCTTGCCTTTAACACAGATCAGTTGTGTGATCGTAGTTAAGTGGCTTAACCTCTCAGTTTCTTATACCCCATCTCTCTCCAGTCACTAATTATCTCTTAATTTCCAAATCTCTCATTCTTCTTGATTTCTCTACAATCTTTGATATTTTATTGCTCACCCTCTTCTTGAACTTTTCTTCTTTTCAGTTTTTTTGTGAAAATGCTCTCTTCTGATTCTCCTCTTAGCTATCTTACCTTCTCTGTCTCCTTTGATAGATATTCATGCACACTAAGCCCAAGATCAGGAGCCTCCCAAAGTTCTGTTTTGGGCATTTTCTCTTCTTTTACACTATGCACTTAATGATCTCAGCAGTTTCCATGGCTTCAGTGATCATCTTCTTTGATCTAGTCATCCAGATCTAATCTCTCTCTAGAAGTCCATTCTCAAATCCCCAACAATTTTTTAGACATCTTAAATTCATCATGTTTAAAACTGAACTCAATATCTTTCCTTTGAATTCTCTCCTTTTCCTAATTTCCTTGTTACTGTTAAGAGCACCATCATCCTAAATTAGTATATCAATGAACATATCTTGGATGTGCAATGCAGATAAAGTATGAGTTGGATCTAAAATCGAAGAGAAAGTGAAATCGAAGAGAAAGTGAAGGAAGGTGAAAGGGGGAAAGAGGAGGAGGAGGAGGAGAAGAGTTTAGATTAGAGTTAGGTTAAAAGAGGTTAGATTACACTTTAGATTAGATTTAGAGCTAAAAGGAAACTCAGATACCATCTAGTCTCACTCTTATTTTGCCCATGAGGAAATCAAAGCCTAGAGAGAATATGTGAGAGCCCCATGGTCATATAGGTAGTAAGTATCACAAGTGGGATTCACACTCAGGTGGCTTGACCAAAAGACAATATTCTTTCGAGCCTGTTTCCTTAGTTTGATTCTTTGTAAAAGCTTTTTTTCCATTGGACTATGGAAACTCCTAATAGAACAGTGATGGCCATTTTAATACTATTCTTATTGTTCTAGTGGCTTAAAATTGTGCCTCCCTCAGATAATCATTAAAGAGAGAAATTCTAGCTTTTTAACCTTTTGTTTAAAATTCAGGTAATATTCAAAATATACCATTTGTTTTCTTTTTCTACTTTGGTAAGGCTCCCTAAGTACTCATTCCTATTCCTTTCTTTTATGACATTTTCTAGAAAGTGATTTGAATTTGAAATGTGAACATCTTATGATCTGGTACTTCTCCCTATTCTCATTCTATGAGGGTTTGGTGGGAACTAGTCTGAAATGATCAAGGTTTACAGGTATCATCTGCTCTATTCTTTTTTCTATATAGGCATAACTTACAGGTATCAGAAATCTGCTTCAAGCTAGCACAAAAGAATTTAACCAAGAGTATAAAATGTATTCAAATATTAGAGATATATTGGGACATATCATCGTCTTCTATGTGGGCAAAAACAGGGGAGAAACAATATATAAATAACAACACATTTTTTAAATTGTATAATTATATATAAGACATAAACAAAATTATGCACATACAACAATTTTATTAATTAAATTTTAATCATTTAAATTATATTTATATTATTTACATATTTATATCACCCATATATTTATTTATTAAATTTATTTATTAATGTATGTTTTATATTATAAATAACAAATTAATTAACCTTTAATAACTAAAGTACATACAAGAATAGACTTTAAAAATACAAGTTAGTTTTTAAAGGAGAGGACTGGCAGTTGGAGAGAGGTCAGAGCAGGAAAAGCTTCCTAGACAAGGTAATATTTGAGCTGAAGGTGAAAGGCAACAAGTGGTTCTAAGAGACAGAATTAAAAAGATAGTGCATTCTACCATGAAAGGCAGCCAGTGCCAAGGTGAGGTGAGACAGAGATGTTATTTTTTAAGGAACCTCAGGAAGATAGGTTTGCCTGCACTCTAGACTATAGGAAGATGAGATTACAAAGACCGTGAATGACTTTAAAATGTCAGACCTAGGAGTCTGTATTTCATATTTATATTTCATAAGGATTCCCTGAAGTTTACTAAACCAAAGAATGATGGGATCAGACCTGGACTTAAGGAAAATTACTTTGACAGCTGTGTGAAGGATGGATTGGAGAGGGAAGAGAGTCAAGGCAGGAAAAGCAATTAGGAGGCTATTGCAAGGAGAGAGATAATTGGTGAATGGGTGCCTGGATTAAAGTGGTGGTGAGTGGGTAGAGAAAAGGAGTCAGCTATGGGATGCTTATTGTTGGAGGGGTAGAAACAATAAGATATGGCAAATGACTGAATTATAGGTTGAGCGAGAATTGTTGTAGATTATATTTTTATTTAATTAATTTGTTACATTTTAATTTCCCAGTTATCTCTCTCTCTCTCTCTCTCTCTCTCTCTCTCTGTGTGTGTGTGTGTGTGTGTGTGTGAGACTCTGTCTTTGTCTCTCTCTCTCTCCTCCCTGCACTAACTACAGAAGGTATCATTTGACAAAATAATATATATATATATATATATATATATATATATATATATATATATATATATATAACTGTGTCTTGCTTGTTTCTATTCATTAGTTTTCTCTTTGCAGGTGAACATACATGAGTCTTTCTTCAAACCATATTTCTGTTGCTGGATAATGTTGGGATTAATTGTATATTTGGTACTCAAGATATTTTAATTTGAGATGTCACCAGGGCATCCAATTGGAAATGTCGAAAAGAATTTTGGTAATATAGGATTGGAGCTCAGAAAACAGATGAGTCCTAGATCTATGAACTCATATGTACAAAGTGGTATAGTGAATTGAGCACTGGGTTATGAGTCAGGAAAACTCATTTTCATGAGTTCAAATCTGACCTCAAATATTTATTAGATATGTGACCCTGGGCAAGTCACTTAATTCCATTTGCCTCTGTTTCCTCATCAGCAAAAATAGCTGGAGAAGGAGGTAGAAAACCCCTCCACAATCTTTGCCAAGACAGCCCCAAATGGGATCATAAAGTTATGACTATTGGCCAATAATAACAATAATGAGGAATTGCTGAGGTCGCTAATAAGAATAGTAGTTAGCATTTATATATAGATCTCTAAGATGTGCTTCACATGCTATCTCATAACATGAGGCAGTGATGGGACACAATGGATAGAGCACAAAGCTTGAAGTCAGGAAGACATGAATTCAAATCCAGCCTCAAACACTTACTAGGTGTGTGACCCTGAGCAAGTCACTTAACCCTGTTTCTTTTAGTTTCCTCAACTATAAAATGGAAATGATAATAATATCTACCTTACAGAATTATTGTTAGGTTGAAATGAGCTACTATTTGCAAACTACTTAGCACAATGTTTGGCATGTTGTAGATGCTATATAAACCCTTATTTTTTTTTCTCCTTGTCTTCTCTCTTTTGATCCTCACAACTCTGCTAGATAAGTACTATTATTATCCTCATTTACAGAGGAAGAAACTTAACTGAAAGAGAATAAGAGACTTGCTCAGAGTTTTACAGGTAGGAAAAGTCCAAGGTGGGATTATGACCTAGTTTTTCCTAGTTTCAAGGTCAGAAATCTACCCATTACACTAAACAAGAGATTGTAAGGAGAAAAATGGGATTTAGGACAGAGCTTTGAGGGTTAGCCATAATTAGAGCAATAAATGTCAAATGGAAAAATATGTATTTGACCATAGAGATAATAGTGATCCATTGTACTTTATCTAGAAGAGATGAGACACAGTCAGAAATTGGAGAAATCCAAATAACACTGGCACTTGAGGTGAGAGCAATCATTCACAGGTTTTAGACTGGCACAAATTGCAAATTGATAAAAATTGGTCCTTAGTCCTGGAAGATAGAAAAGAGTGAAAGTTGAAGATATGTAATCAGGAAGGGTAAGGATCACAATTACCTTGGAGCCTTCCTCTAAAACTCTCTCTCCTTCTTGCTCCAATAGAACATTAAATACATATAGCATGTTGACTTTTTTGGTGTTTTTTGTTTTGTTTTGTTTTGTTTTGTTTTTGGCTAGGTCTTTACTTGTTTAACCGAGTTTATTTTCTTTCTCCCTTAAAAAACTATCATTAAAAAATTGCACACATATCCTGAAAACTCTTTTAAAATTCAAGAAGCATAAAGATAGTGGGATGTCAGAATGATGGTGCTCCTTTTTTAAATTTTTTAATATCTCTGACAATTCCACACCTGCTATGGCTTCCTTTTTTTATTTCCTAGATGAATTTTCTCTCTCAGACAGCAGGTGGTGGTGCTGGGTTACTCATACAAATTTCATTTATGGCTTGCAGATGTTGTTGTGCTGTGGATTAGGGGTAGATGCAGGCAACTGGCTTAGGTTGGTCAGCTAGCTATCTAGTAACACTGGCTTTGTCAAATAAACTACAGAAAAAGTTGGGTTTCTAAATGACTGTACAATGTTATTCTCCTCTGGAGACAAGGTTCTTAACTTTTTTCTGACATAATATGTGACATTATCCCTTGGACATTGTCTGCTGGAGTTCTCAGAATCATGCTTTTAAATGCATAAAACACATAAAATTATGAAGGAAACCAATTATGTTGAAGAACAACTGTTTTTCCCTCTAAAATTTCATAGATTCCATGTAAATACTTCTCTTCTACAGAAAGAAGTTATAGTTGGGATCTATAATGGAGTATCATGACATAACTATGTCTTACTTAGCAGGAAATGAATCATTGATTTTTAAAGCAACAGAAATCTATTAATTGTTCAAAATATGTTGATTTTTTGCAATGTACAGAATTGATTTTTAAAAATTCTCAAAAACAAAGTAAGAATTAGTTAGTGGGTAGAGACTTGTCTTCTAAGTCAAAATAGAACTTGATTCAAATCCTGGCTGTGAGATCCTGAACAAGTATTTTAACTTCTCAGTGTTTTAGATAACTCTCTAAAAAGGAACGTTGACAGAAAGGTTTCTCACTCAAAAATGCCTACAGTAATGAAATCACAAGTATAGTTAAAAATATTAACAAAGGAAGTATTTCTAAGTAGTAGATAACATTTTTTTTCAAAAATAAGTAATTCTTGCAACTGTAGATAAAAAGAAAAGGACTATCTCACCCCTAAATCAAATGTATCTCTGATCTAAGCAGTATAGATTTTCCCTTCAATGATATTGATGTGATGTTTGCTTGCCTGCCGTCTTATACCTTTGCTGTCCATTTTCTCCCAGAAAATTCATTAGTTGGGCTATACTCAAAGTGAGGGGATCCTTAGTCATTTTCTCTTTGATAGCTCACAAGCTATTATTGAAGTGTGCCATTTCTCCATTGGTTATCCATTGCTCTCGATACGTGACCAACCTATTTTTGTTTCTTTGATGATACTAGGCTTCCTGAGTAATTCCTTGTTTAGAGTGTCTTACAAGTTGCTCAGGTTCATCTATTACTTTCTGGGTAATCCTCAATCACAATTCTTTGGAAATTATATTATTCTGTAGCTTTCTATCATGCAACAACACCAGAAAAATAATAGTAATAAAAATAGTCCTTAATTTCTAGGAGAAACTTGTGATATTAAAAGGACTACATGGTTTCACAAAGACAATCCTTTCCCCTCTTCTTTGTGTGGGAAATTTTTAAACCAACCCATTGCCCATTTACTTTATTTGTCAATTTTACATACACACACACACACACACACACACACGAATTCTAAAATGGGACCCATAAACTTCTTTGTTTAAAAATATATTTTTGATTCTTTATTTCAAAGTAATTGACTTCTTTTGTACATCCTATGCACCCATTATTCAGAGATGGAGTCTACAGGCTTTACCACACACTGCCCTTTATGGTACACTACAAGTATAAGAAACTCTTTTTCTCCATGTTATCAATTTGATTTTATGCCAATGATTACACAAGTAGTATCCTTTGACCTGTCAATTTCTCCTGTGCAGTCAATTAGGCCAAAATCTTTAGAGTATTTATGGATCTTATTTTAGAGTCTGTTATTTTCCAGTTGAATGCATATCATCACAATAAATGATAAATAGGGTTTTAACCTTTTTCACTAAGTTCACAGGATGTTATGCATTTGTCAATAGGTTTACCTTTTCATGGTTCTCTTGAATTTTGTATTTGGACATCAAATTTTCCATTTAGTTTTAGTCTTTTCTTTAGGAATGCTTGGAAATCTTTAATTTTGTTAAATGCCCATACTTTCCCCCAAAAGTATATATTCCGTTTTGATGGGTAGGTGACTCTTGGTTATAGACCCAATTCTCTTGCCTCCTTGAATATCCTATTCCAGGCCTTGCTATCCTTTAATGTGAAGGCTGCTAGATCCTGTGCAATCCTGAATGGGGCTCCTGAAATCTAAATTGTCTCTTTCTGGCCATTTGCAGTATTTTCTCCTTGGCCTGGAGGTTCTTGAATTTGGCTCTAACATTCCTGGGGGTTTTCTTTTGGGGATTTAATGTAAGGGGTGATCTACAGATTCTTTCAATGTCTATTTTGCCCTCTTGTTCAAGAATATTAGGGCAGTTTTCTTGAATAATTTCTTGTAATGTGATGTCAAGGCTTTTATTTTGTTCCAGGCCAATAGACCAATAATTCTCAAAATGGCTCTCCTGGATCTGTTTTCCAGATGAGTTGTTTTTTCAATGACATATTTCATGTTTCCTTCTATTTTTTTTCTTCTTTTGATTTTGCTTTATTAATTCTTGCTATCTCATTAGTTCATTAGTTGCTACTTGCCCGATTCTAGTCTTAAAAGACTGATTTTTATCTATGACTATTTGATTTTCCTTTATTGGTTTGGTCTATCCTGCTTTTCATGACTTTCAGCAAGTCATTTCTGGTCTCCAATTTGCTTATTACTTTATTCGGTTTCTGTGCTCTTTTTTCATATGAGCAATTTAGTCTTTTAAGCTGTAATATTCTTTTAGTATTACTTTCATTTCTTTTATTCTCATTTTTCTTCTATCTTTTTTACTTGCTTCTTGAACTCCTTTTTGAGTTCCTTGAGAACTTGTGGCCAATTTTCTTTTTTCTTTTTTTTTTTTTTAAAGTTTGGATGTGTTTGCTTGTTTGTCACTCTGCTGGTGCTTCTGTATTTTGCTCTTTTTCTCCATAGAAATTATCCAGCGTCAAGAGCTTTTTTTTACTGTTTCTTATTCTTTTTGCCACCAGTGGGTTGATATTCCTGCATGTTGATTACTTTCTTAGTTTTTGCTTGTGGAACTTTGTTTTGGTAGTGTCTTCCCTTCCCAGTAAGAAACCTGAGTGAGGAAAGGTAATGTGATGGGTTTTTTTTTTGTGTAGAGCACTTGAAAACATTTTGCCCTGAGGCTATCTTTCCAGTCTCCGTGTCCAGCCATGTTTATACCAAAGCTCTGTGCTCTGCTTCCCAGGCTCAGTGCTTCTCAGCCTTGAGTCTCAAGTCTCACTGCCGAGGCCTTGCACTGTCCTCAGGGGTGAGTCTGTGATGCCTTCAGCCAATCCCCAAGGATTTAGAGATTGCTTAGCCCTCACTCTGACTGTGGCATGTATGTGGTGTGGGGGAGAAGTGATCAGCTTGCTCTTTGATAAGTGAATTTTTAACCACTTATATCATGGGAATCCCCATACATTTGTCAATAGGGAAAGAGATTAGTCCTCTCTTTTCAACAGCATAGAGAATCCCAGATGAAGAATCTCCATCTCCTAATCCAGATCAACACCTTCTCTGCAATTTATAGTCTTAGTCAGGAGCCTACAGCATATATGTAGACCCACAGCAACACTCCTGAGTATAACCCAAGCAATATTAAAATTTAATTATCAACATTTCTAATAATATGTAAAAATATAATGGAACATCTTATTGTTATTATTGTTTGGTCATGTCTGACTCTTTCTTCCCCATTTAGAGTTTTCTTGGCAAAGATATTAGAGTGATTTGCCATTTCCTTCTCTGGCCCAGTTTTGCAGTTGAGGAAAATGAGGCAAACAGAGCTGCATGACTTGTCCAAAGTCACAGAGCTGGTAAGTTTCTGAATCTGTATTTGAATTCATGTTTTCATAACTCTGTTTTTTAATAATTAAAATAAATTTACATTTTAATAAAGCTATAGTATTCATTAAAAAAAACTAAAACTTTTATCTCAGTGAGTTTAGAGGTATAAAGTAAATTTCTTTTTCTTGAGAGGGGGTAGGATACTGATGTGGAAAATCCTTCAACCAACGTAGGGAAGCAACAAATCTATAATTTATAGTCAGCAACTTGCCTTGGGGCATTGAGAGATTAAATTATTTATTTTAAATATATAGTCATGTATACCCAAGTTTGGACATGAACTCAGATTTTCTTGACTCCTGTTAACACTATGCTTTTTGGGTAAACATTTTTACAATCCCTCCCTCCCCCTCCCCATTCTCTATTTTGAGGATGAGGAAGACTGAGAGATTAAACAGTTCACCCAAAGCCATACAACTAATAAATTTGTCTGAGGCAGGATTAGAATCCAGGTTTCCTGATTACAGTTCCAATATTATTCCAATTTTTCCCCCTCTTCAATGTCTTACAAGGACACTGTAAACTGTTCCTGGCTCATTTTTTCTTTTTCAATTCATAACAAATTTTTTTCCAGGACTTCAAAAGGGTCACATCTCGTATTATCTTGGCTCTGCAAGCTCATTTTGTTGGATGATGGCAAAAGAGGCGAAAACATGGAGAACATGGTGTTTTTATTTTATGTTTTTAAGTCTTTGCTTTTAGCAGGTGAAATGGCATGACTGGAGCATTGCTGTTCACTATTGTGTAGCTAGAATTATGACTGATCATTGCTAGAGCCCATTCCTCCAATCCTTTACACCGCCATGAAAAAGAAAAAAAAGGTCATTCTCATCATCTTCAGTGATCTGCCTTCCATATTGAAGGCTTTGAAACAGATGGTGTCTCTAAGGATTCATAACAGCTATTTTTGAGTGTGGGATAGTTGGCAGATGGACTGGAGAAGAGGCAGGTGGTTGAAAGCCATTGGAATGAGGTAGGGCCAGGTGGTTGGCAGCAACTGAGGGTCAGGGGGTGGAAGGAATATAAGTTCAAATGGTGCAAGGAGGTAATGGGGAATAGAATGAACATGAACTGAACTCCAAATCATATTTTGTAGAGCTGAAACTCTGTGGCCTGCACATTTTAATTCAGCAACATCTATGTTCATTATGCCCAATTAATACGTAGGCAGAGTACAGTGATAATAAGGTCTTTATTGTGAATCATTTACATTCTTTCCCTCAGTTTCTTCATTTCTAAAATGAGAGTGTAAGTAGGTCTTGATGGGTCCTAAGTTTATTTTTTTACAGCTTTGTATCTCTGATTCTATGATTTTACTAAATTCAGAATGATACAGATAAATTATTTCATCTGAGGCAAACACAATTGAGCATAGCATAGTTTGTGTTAGGCTTTAGATTAATATATGGTCTAAACACACAGCGATACACAATGATAATATGAGAATCCTTATTTAAAAAAAAACCTTCAGGCATTTAGGGGTAAACAGTCATAAACATTGTGTAGTTAGAAAATCTTGAACCCTTGGACTCTGTCTCCCAGAATTCTTTTTCATCGCCCAGAATCCCTTTTCTCCTTCATCCCCACCTAGCGGTACTTATATTGTTTGTATATAGTTGGTGTAACTCCGCTTCTCACTCTTTTCTCCCATGTGTGCGATCAGGGAAGTGGCTTTTTCTTTACTGAGGTTTGCTGTTTTTCCTTTTTCTTAAAGTTATTATAAATAAATTTTATAAAATTCTAATACTTGGAGTGTTTGGATATTAATTTTGCTTCCCTCAACATATACAAAGTATATACAATATACACACATACATATATATTTTATATATTATATTTATATGTCACATGTATAACTATATTTTATATATTATATAATGTAGATATTTTTATAGAAATCTATATATGTATGTTTGCATGTAAACACATTTATGTATATACAGATAGATATAACTATAGCAGAAATCACAATATGAGCAGGACATAAAACAAATATATACATTGTGATATAGGTGCAGGATAGTAAAACCACTCTGCCTCAGCAGATCAAGAAATATTTCTCTGAGAAGGGAGAATTTGAGCTCTGTCTTGAACTTTCAATATGCTTTTGGTCCAAGATAATTCTGAATTATAGGGACCATCAGGTGGATCCAAGAGGAAGACTGTGGTCATACATTTTTCTTAATTGTTGAGGAGACTGCTTGAAGAAGTTGGGCAATATGAAACAAGTAGAGTATATCTAAGCATGTGATGTGAAGAAGTGTCATTAAACAGAATTTTGGAGAAGGGAAGGAACATGGTTTGCCTGAAACAGGGGAATGGGATTCCAAATCCCTGGCCCGTTCAGCCTTATTCCCATTTGAATATTATAATTTCTGCACTACCAATAACACCAATCTTTTTTTCCAAATAAATGTTCTTCATATATTTTGTTTTTATGCTAGCTTTATTTACCAATATATCCTTGCCTCTCCCCCTCCCAGAGAGCTAACTATTATAACAAAAAATTAAAAGGAGGGAAAATAATTGAGCAAAATTAATCAACATAATGACAAGTCTAATATTGTAGGCAGTACTCCACATCCATAGTGCTCCACTTCTCTAAAGAAAAGGGGTGGGGATACTCCCCTTCTAATAGTCATTTGGGGCCAAGTTTGGTCATTAAGACTTTGCAGTATTCAGCTTACAATGTCATGTTCTTGCTTCCTGTTCATATTATCATAGTCATTGTGAACTTTATTTTGCTACTTCTGTTTAACTCACTTTGCATCAGTTCATAAAAGTCTTTCAATGCTTCTCTGTAGTCATCATATTTTTGTTATTTCTCTTAGCATAACAATATTCCATGATGTTAATATACTATAGTTTGTATAGCCATTTTCCATTTGATAGGCATTTACTTGGTTTCCAGATCCTTGCTACTACAACTACCTTAAAAATTATATTATTATTTTTATCCCTATTGATATAGTTTTCTTTTTCCTCAATGAGATTTAATTAGAACTAAAACAAAACTTACTATTGAACAAAATATTTAGTTGAATAATGTTTATGTTGCTTATTTACTTGTTAACCATAAACAATTATATTAGGCACAAACATTTTTTTCATTGAGTCTATAGAATATTGTTTATTTGCTAATGTTTATTCCTACACTTCCCCTATTTCACTATGTAGCAATGTTTTTAAAGAACTGATTTAGAATTCCTTAGCTTCTTGTCTGGCAACATAATAGGTACTTAATAAATACTGTTACTTTCATTCAATTATTAATCATATTTCATCATCCACCATCCATCCATTCATTCATTGAAGATGTAGTTCAAATTCCATTTCCTCTTTGAAAATTTACATTAAAATCCTCAGTTACCAATATTTTCTCTCTTCCTAAATTACCCTGAATATATTTTTTCTCTGCATATAGCACATTTCCCCTCACCTCAGTCAAATGTAAATTTTTTGGGAGGAGGGACTATCTAACGTGTTTGTTTGTTTTTCATCCCCAATATTTAACATATTGCCTAACACATTGAACAAATGCTTTTTTGAATTAGATTGAATCAATGACACTTTTGATGTCTTCATTATTTTTGATCATCAAAAACAAAAGAAGCAAATAAAAATAATATTTAAATATACTTCTGGAAACTAATTTCCTATAAAACTGAAGTACATAAATGTAAGCTAAAGACACACATTTCTATTTTTAAAGCACAGAAAAGGAACAGTTGTTAATCTGAGCTTGGAATAAGAGAGAAAAAAAATCTGGCTCCATATGTTTGACTGGTGATGGGTTTCATCCTTTGTGCTCTGTTCTCTGTGAGTGCTAAGTAAATATTTACAGTATGAAAAAAATGGATTTGCTGGGAATTCTTGTTTGTAGAGACAGAAGTGATTAGGAAATGAACTAGAAACAGTTTGCCTCATCATCTATTTACCCCAGTTTTGCCTGCTGCTCCTGAAGGACCCTTTTTTTCCTGTAAGAACTGTCTGCCTGCTGAGGGACATTCCTTGGTCCCTCCATAACACATGAATCTCAGCATCATGCTCTTACTAAGCACAATTAAGATTTTTATCTCCTGAGTCTCTTTTCTTTCCCACAAGCATTTCTAAATTTTACATTTCATACTAATGGGAGAGGAAGAAGAAGAGATCAGAAAGAACATAGATATCAGATGCATCTGATGGTCTGGGGTAATTGGTGCCTGAACAAGGGTTATGAAGCAGGAGAAAGTTTAGTTAGTTGTCTGGTGCTGGGAGACCCTCATACCTTGGATCTCTGGTCCTGTAAGGTTATTTCCCAGGACCAGATGGTTTTTAGCTCATAGGAGGGTCAGATCCAGATAGAAGATTTCTTTTTACTGAAATGAACAACAAATTTTTTTTTACTTAATTGTTTGGAACTTGGGGTTGTAATAGAACATTTGAGTAATTATATCCACAGTTTATTTCTTGTACTTTTTATTTTGGTGTTGCATATAGAATTGAATCTTGAGTTAGTGATATCTGATTACAAAACCCAACACACACACACACAGACACACACACACACACACACACACACACACACACACACACACACTTTCCCCTTTGATAATTGCTGGCTGTGTGACCTTGGAGAAATCCCTTAATTTAATCTCTTTTCTTCCAGCTTCAGTTCTCTTCTCTATAAAATGGGAATAATAATGCCAGTAGTGCTTTAACCTCACAGAATTAAAAAGCCCAAATGAGGTAGAACGCATAAGCAGCTTTTCAGATACTTCAACACCCCTCCAACCCAACCCTAACACACACACACACACACACACACACACACACACACACACACACACTATAGTGGATAAAGAGTTGACTTCCGAGTCAAGAAGACCTAAGGCAAAATCTCAGTTCTGAAACACACAGACTGTGTGGTTTTGGGGGGAGTCATTTTCTCACTCTGTATCCCCCAGTCCCCTATCCCTAACTTTCTAGGACTACAAATTACAGGAAAAGTGCTAATGTTCTAGAGGAAGTTAGATGGCACAATATAAAGTGCCCAGCCTGGAGTCAAGAAAACCTGAGTGTGAATCCAACCTCATGTACTTATTAGTTGTCTCAAGCTGGGCAAGTCATTTATGCTCTGCCTGTTTTTTCTCAGCTATAAAATGGTGATAACAATAGCACCTTCCATTACAAGGTGGCTGTGAGTCTCAAATGAGATTATAATTGTAAAACTCTTAGCATAGTGTCTGGCACATGGAAGACAGTTTATAAATGCTTATTCCCTCTCCTCTCTGCCCCTTTAAACTTGTTTTTAGTAGATGATGTTCCACTTGAGAGTGCCCTATATTAATGAAATCACATCTTGTTTTTGTTTTTTTTAACATTTTGTAGACATGCTAGTTATTTTTACTGTTGTGTCAAAGGCAAGCTAATTTACTTCATATGCAATTTGGTATGGTGGGAAGAGTACTATATCCAGAGTCAGAATCTGCTTTCTATTTCTAGCTCTGTAGATTACTGCCTTGATGACACAAATCATTTTAACCTCTGTCTGCCTCAGTTTTCTTCATTGTAAAATGGTAACTTATCTCCAGAAATTAAGATGATCCAAGTGCTTAATAGGCATGTAATAAATACTTTTCCCTTCCTTCTTTCCTTCCTTTCTTCCTCTCTCTCTCCCTCATTCTTTCCATCATTCATCTTTCCTTTCTTCACTTCTTTCCTCCCTCCTTCTCTCTTCCTTCCCCTCTTCTTTCCCTTAGTACAGCACATGGTAAATAGTGAGAACTATATTGATGAAATCATTGCTCCAGACCAAATTGAACAACAAAACTGGGGGCTTTATAGACAGGAATAACACATGATAAGAATATTTGGAGGGAATTTTATCTACTACCCAATAAACATTTAATCAGTAAATTCTTGTTTATTTTGGTTTTTCTTTCTTCTTCTACTTAATACTTGTGTGACTTTATGGAAGTCATTGAAGTCCAAACGAGGTGTAGCCTTCTCTTTTGTACAATGAAGAGCCTGGGGTAAGTGTCTTCTAATATTCCTTCAATTTCGAAATCTCTAGTCCTGTGTCCTAGATGCTCTCTAAGGTCCTCCTCCATTCCTCAGTTCTCTGATTCTCTAAATATGGGTCTATCTCATCATGTCAGAACCAAGAGAGTCTCTTGTTAGAGGGGCTAGAATCAATGATAGGTGATATGCAAAGAAAGACCTGAAATGCCAGACCCATTCTGGGAGCTCTGGGAATGGAAGAGACTTGGCAGTTAGGATTTAAAAAGAAAGGAAGAAAGAAAGGAAGAAAGGAAGGAAGAAGGAAAGAAAGGAAGGAAGGAAGAAAGAAAGGAAGAAAGGAAAAAGGAAGAAAGAAGAAAAGAAAGGAAGAAAAAAGGGCTGGATAGTAACAAGCAGAGAGCTGGGTTTTTATGGTTTTGGTCTGTTCCAGTGTAATCGGCCAACATAACTCACCCTGTTAAGTCTAATTGTTGCACCACATATGGGTACGTGGCACTAGGAGCTATTCTGAAGCTTGCTGAAAAAAAAAGAATCATAAGAGCTGTGATGATCAGTGCCAAGAAGGAGCCAGGGAGAATTTTCATTCTAATTATATAGTTCCTGTCTTGTCAGAGGGTGTAAAATTCACATTGCAGTTTGGAATGTTCCTTTCCCTTCTATGGATTTGAAATAGTTACAATCAAATATATACATTTATTGTAGGGTAATGCAGGAAAGACAACATATTTCAGTTCAGACCATTAATGCAAGGGACTTTTACTCCCTTCTTTTTTCATTTTTCCTTCTAGTTCTTCTTGGCAGGTTTACAGAAAATATCTGTGTCTGCCAAGGGTTCTATTCTTCTTACTGTATTTTTAAGAGTCCTATTTACAAATCGAATCTGTACTTTATAGTTTAAAAGCATAGCATGTTTCATTCATATTTGCTTAGGGGAAGAGTGAAAAGCTGGGCCTGGGTTTTCTTTATGTGAAAACATATTCATTAGCCACAAGGGCCTCTGGAACTTTGGTTTAGAGGTAGCACACAGAGTCAGTATGTTAAAGCAATCTCAGGGGGAAAAAAAGGTGGGGGGAGTTGAGGCAGGCAGCAGTTTGTCAGATGTCTCCTCTCTAGTCCACTGTGGACGGAGCCTCCAAGGCTCTCATCTGTCAGATTTGGAAAGTCTTCTTGGGGAGGGAAGAAAAACTAGTCAAAGACTATATATAACTTTGCTTTTTAAAAAAACCAAAAAAATAGAACTCTGAGATAAGATTCCAACTGAAGCTTTGAGGTCTAGTAATGGGGTCTTCAACCTCTTTGTTTTTCATTGATTCCTTAGGCAATTTGGTGAAGCTGATCAGCTCTTTTTAGAAGAAGGTACATAAATAATTTCAGTTAATAGTTATAAATATGTATATTTCCCCCCTTGCCTATCCAAGTTTAGCAACTTCCTAAAATCTGTCCATGGACCCAGGCTGCAGGTTAAGAATATTTGGTCTAGAAGGAGACCTTCATTTTTCATCTATTCATAATTCAGATACAATTTCTGTGTCCAGAAAATTTTCAGAAAAGATTGTCTTGGTCTTTAACTGTAGATTGAAGGCTCATTGACAGTAGAGATTGTAGTCATTTATCGATTGTATGTATGTCCAGTGCCCTGAACATAAAAAGAATTAAATAAATGCTTATGAAATTAAATTAAATGATTGGAAATTCATACTGAGGAATAAGATACCCCCTATAGGACAGGATAACTTGGCCATTATTACTCCTAGAATCCATTTGATCTACCTTTTGTACATAGCCAATTTAATTACTTATTGTGACTCCCTTGGTCTTGAAACCTACTTGACTTTTTACCACTAACTTGCCAGATCAATATCATATATTATCTTCTTCCTAGTTATTATGAAAGCCCAGCATAAATGACTCCAGTACTAAAATATGGTAGTTCTAAATACTGACATCCAGAATACAGTTTCCTTCCTTCCTTCCTTTCTTCCTTCCTTCCTTCCTTCTTTCCTTCTTTGCCTTTCCTTCCTTCTTTGCCTTTCTTTCCTTCTTTGCCTTTCCTTCCTTCTTTACCTTTCCTTCCTTCTTTGCCTTTCTTTCCTTCTTTGCCTTTCCTTCCTTATTTGCCTTTCTTTCCTTCTTTGTCTTTCTTTCTTTCTTTCTTTCTTTCTTTCTTTCTTTCTTTCTTTCTTTCTTTCTTTCTTTCTTTCTTTCTTTCTTTCTTTCAAGATCTACTCTGTTCCAGGTGTTAGAAAAAGCTTGGTATCAAGTATTAACAGCTAGCCTCAGATTAGAGTAGACAGGTTCAATTCCTTATTCTGATACTTTCTGGCTAAGTGACCCTGAAAAAGTGGCTTAACTTCTCAGTGTTCATGAAAAATAGATTATAAACTATAGAGGAGCTACAGATCTGCAACTGAAGATGGATTCTCCTTCCTGGACATTTCTTATCCCAATAAAATCTGAGGGGGTTGGAGCCAAGAAGAAGGAGTAACTAGGGCAGCAGTGCTCTGTTTTACCATGAAAATCCTCTCAGATCAAGAGCAAAATATCGGCACAAAACAAATAAAATTATATAACATAAAGAGGCAAGAAAAATCAATACAGAGAGGGAAGAATAAGGTTGGTGATGGGCAGTGCTTAAACTTTAATCTCTTTGTTGCTGGTTTAGAGAGGGAAAAAACGAGTATACTCAGTGGGGCATAGAATTCTATCTTACCTTACAGAGAAGTAGAAGGGGAACAAGACAAGGGAAGGGGGTGGGGGTGGGAGGTGGTAATAGAAGGGAGGAGGAAATGGGCGGAGGTTAAAAAGAGCAAAATACTGGTGAGACCAAATAGAGTAAAAGAGAATACAGTAGGATTAAAGGGGATAATAAAATGGATGGCAATACACAGTAAGTAATCATAATGCTTAATGTGAATGGAATGAACTCACCCATTAAATGGATAGCAGAGTGAATTAAAAACCAGAATCCTACTATATGTTGTTTACAAGAAACACATTTGAGGCAGAGAGTCACACATAGGTTCAAGGTAAAAAAGCTGGGGCAGAATATATTATGCATCATTTAAAATAAAAAAAGCAGGAGTAGCAAGCATGATATAAGACAAAGCCAAAATGGAAATTGATCTAATTAAAAGAGAAAAGGAAGGAAATTACATTTTGTTAAAAAGTACCACAAACAATGAAGTAATATCATTAATAAACATTTATGAGCCAAATGGTATAGCATCTAGATTTCTAAAGGAAAAATTGAAGGAGCTCAAGTAGGAAATAGAGAGTAAGAACATACTAATGGGGATCTTAACCTTCCCCCTGAGAACTAGATAAATTGAACCAAAAAATAAATAAGAAAGAAGTAAGAGAAGTAAATGAAATGCCAATAAAAGCAGAAACTGAGCCTCAAAAAAGTGCTAGACTAAGCTAGCCATAGATTTAGGTCTAGAAGTTTACTTCTAGATAATTTATTCAAACCTTGTCATTTTACAGCTCAGGAAACAGAGGCTTAGAGAGGGAAGTAATTTGTGACTAAAAGAGCTGAGATATAAACCTTGTCTCTGAGTCTCCAAAATCAGTGCTTTCCACTGTACAATGCTAAGAATTCTGCAATAAATATAGAGAGAATGGGGCTAGTAATTAATATGCCAGGAGCTTAGAACTGAACCTGCCTATTTGTTGTCTCTAGTACTAGAATGTGAGCTCTTTGAGCAAAAGACCATCCCACATTTTAATTTACATCCCCAGAACTGACTATACTGCTTAACTGACAGTAAGCACTTAATAAGATCTTTGCCATTCATTCGTTCATTCATTCATCCTTTTAAGACTAAATAAAATTATATATCAAAGGTAATACTTTATTTTGTTGTTTTTTCTTCTTAAGCAAAAATCAGTTATATCTTGTTAAGTAGTATATAATCAATAAATTAATCAACAATCATTTATAATGTGCCTACTATGCTGTAGATGCTGTGCTAGGCATTAGGGATACAAAGATAAATGTGAAGCAATTCTAACCAAAAAAGAGTGTGTATGTGTGTAGATGCCAAACCAGATTCTGCATATCCATCAGTTACAGTTTAAAATAAAATATTTTTATTTTACAAAAAATCAAAAGATTCAGAAATTATGCTAAAATGTAACCTTTAAAACTCACAATAAAATTGAGCAGCATATTTTTTGGACATAGCCAATATGGGAATTCATTTTGCTTCTCTGTGCACATTTGTCATCAGAGCTCTATTTTTCTTTTTAATTGGGAGAGAAAAGAAATGCTTGTTAATTTTAAAAAGTGAAATGAAAAAAAAAAATAATCTTATCCATATTTTTTTTCCTTTTTTGTTGCCTTCTAAAGGGAAAATGGAGACTTGGAAGATGCTAATGCTGGACTCTCCATAAGAGGGAGCCTGTGTAGTCTTCATCTCTGTCTCTCCCTGTCCTGGAGCCAGGGGAGCCAGAGGGACCCACATTGAGAGACTAGATGGGATCAGCAGCCAGCCTTTCAGAGATATGTTTTGCTGTCCTTGGAAGGGAAGAGCTGCCCCTTTCTCCTTAAACAACATGCCTGCTCAAAGCTAATTTTATTTGTCACAACCTTGCTTCCAAGTGGACTTATCTATTTGAAAACAAATAAACAAACAAAAAAACAAGCCATTCCTGTGATCACTGACAGAAGTCATATTTCTTTCTCAGAAAACCAAGGCCTTTTTCACCCATTATAATTTATAGGCAACACATAGCAAGTCTGCTTTATGTCATTCTTTTAAACAAACTTTGCTAGCAGGTCAAAACAAGGAGTATGGGTTTTCCCAAGGAGAAACTAGCCATTCAAACAATAAAAGGCTTGTGAAATACAGAGAAAGCAAGGCAGAGAGATGGGAAGGGTGAGAGCTGGGACTGAGATTTCAAATTAGAAATTCAGAACTTAAGGATATGGAATAACAGATGAAAACCAGCATAATGGGAACATCAGCTATTCCCAGAGCCATCTAGCCATCTGCTTTGCCCATTCTTTTGACTTTCTATGTACAAAAATGCATCTTATCAATGGTGAATTAATAAAATGGGCTAAATAGGAGACAAGATCTGGAAATATATTTTAGACTACCTGAAAAGTGTCAGATTCCTTTTTTCTCTCTTTCCCTCCCTGTAGTCTCCTAAGAGGTACCACTCCCACCCAGGCATTCTCATACTTCAGAGAGATGGATGGTTACCAGCTTAGACATAATATGACTTATTTACCTAAGAAGCACTCCCATACTTGAAAGAGATGTATGGTGCTAGTTTAGATATGACAGAGTCAGGGAATGAATTACAGTCATTTTCAACAATTTTTCCTTTTCTCCTCAACCCACTACTCTCCTTCCACATAGAGAATGACTCATAATTATTCTCTTAACTGAACTTTTCAAAGCTCTTCTAAATTCACAAAGTGTTTTATAATACTTTACCTTATTTGAGCTTTGCTAGGTGGTATGGTGGATAGAATACTGGACCTGGAGTCAGGAAAACTGATCTTCCTGAATTCAAAATCTGCTCAGATACTTACTAGCTGTGTGACCCTGTTTACTTAAGAAATCCAAGTCATTTAACCCTGTTTGCCTCAGTTTCCTCATCTGAAAAAAGAGTTGGAGGAGGAAATGTCAAACTACTCTAGTATCTTTCTCAAGAAAACCCAAAATGAAGTCACAAAGAGTTGGACATTACTGAACTACAGCAATAACAAATATTATTCTATAAATGTAGAAACTGACCCTCAAAATTAGTATTTAAGAGACTGACTGTTCAGCTCTTCTGGCAGGGTCTTATTTTACAAATAATATGAAGAATCTTTTAAAGGATTAGAACAGGGAAGAGAGGAACTCATTTATAGTCACAGCAGCCTCTTTTCAATTCTCCTCTAAAGGGGGGCGGGCAATGGAGATCATTTAAGGTTGGTGCAGTGCATAATTGGAGACAGAAGATTTGAGTTCAAATTAAATTGTGACACTTACTAATTGTATGATCCTGGGCAAGTCAGTCTCCTGCTGCAGTTTCCTAATCTATAAAAATTGGGAAAATAACATCTATCTCTCAGGCATGTAGTGAGGATAAAATGAGAAATGTTTGTAAAGCGCTTTGAAAACCTTAAAGCATTATATAAATACTATCACAAACACAGGCTACTTTTATGTAGGAAGTATTATTTTAGTTTCATGATGTTGATATGTTTCAATCTAGTTTGCTTATTGAGTTGAATAATCATTTCTTTTTGCCTGGGGCACCAATAAGTTAAATGGTTTACCTGGGGCTATGATGGGGAACCTATGGAATATGTGTCAAAGGGGATGCTCAGAACTCTCTCTGTGAGCACACTTACCTTCACCCTAGCACAGAGTTTGTCAGAGTTCATTATTACAAAGCCAGAGGGATGGTGGGGCAGGCTATTCCCCTCCCCATCACCATGGGTGTCTGAGGACATCTCTCTCTAAAAGGTTCAGCATCACTGGATTAGGGTCACATGTGTCAGAGGCAGGGTTTGAACTACCTACTTTGCCAGCTATCTACTTTGACAAGCTGTCTCCATCACAATTGTTACATAATAATATTCAAAAGATATTTTACATGATATACTTTCATCTTATCTAAAATAATTAAGAACATTTTAGCAGTTCTTGAACTTTCTTGTGGGTGTCCTGAACTCCTTTGGCAATCTGGAGAAGTCTCTGGACCTCTTCTGAGAGTATTTTTGAATAATGGAAGGAAAAGCAATATTCTAGTTTGAGAGGTTCTGGAGGAGAGAAGAGAAAGAGGGAAAGGAAAGGAAGAGAGGGGAAGGAAGGAAGGAAGGAAGGAAGGAAGGAAGGAAGAAAGGAAGGAAGGAAGGAAGAAAGGAAGAAAGGAAGGAAGGAAAGGGAAAGGAAGGGAAGGAAGAAAGGGATGAATGGAGGAAAGAAATGAAGGAAGGAAGGAAAGATAGAAGGAAGAAAGGGAGGAAGGGATGTAGGGAAGGAGGAAGAGAATTGGAGGGGATGGGAGGAGAATGGAAAGGGGAAGGAATAATGGAAACAGAAGAGAGGAAAAGGAAAAATTTTGTCTATATAGAACCTTACCTGGGAGCATTTAGGATACATCATACATGGAAGCTAACAATCTAGTTTATGTCCTATAAACTATGGCCTCCAGAAATGTTTTTATAGAGCAATTGTTAAAAAATGAAAAAGGTAACCCTTCACCTGAAGGACAGAGCCTGCCCTTACATTTTGCAAGGACATTTGCTCTCGCTAATCCAACAAGGGAAAGTCAAGGGCATGAGAGAGTTTCACATGGCCAGAACCACAAAGTTCTCCAAAAAAGGAAACTTAAGACATCTCCAAGTTATATTAGGAAGCCTGAGATTTGTCAAAAATATTTTGAAGACCAAATATGAAATATTTCTTCCTAACCAAGGGACAATGATAGAATTTCAATCAACCTACAGCCAGTAGGACAAAGATAAGGAAGCAGCTCTAAGTACCTTATTGGCCTGAACTGTGATGGATACTAGCTAGGAAGAGAAAGAAGGATGGAAAGGAGAGTTCAAAGGAAGGTACCAACTTTGTATTTCATTTGGGAAAATAGATCCAAGAAAAGCTGTTAGAGACACCTGGCATCCTTGCCAAGCTACCTTGGCTGGGAACCTTGATCCAGAGCTGGCTCTCAGCCCAAACAGGATTAAACTAGTTGAATTGAAAGAAAATTCTGGAAAAAATGCAGACAAGCAAGGGAGGGCAGAATAGGAAAGATTAGGTCTAATTCTCTATATATTCAAATGTGGGACCAGGATTACTTGTGAAGTTTTCTGTAATCTTATAAACATTTCACTTTATTATTCCTGAACCCCATAAATTTCTCTGTAATTGTTAATGGAAAAATATTTTACAGGGAGATCTGGGTTCTGATCCAACATCTGACACATGCTCACTGTGATTTGGGGCAAGTAACAGCTTCTCAGATCCCTCAGGTGATTCTCTCAGAGTATAAATTGCAGAGCAGTTACCAATCCATATTGATAGGGGAAAATTGCCATACTTAAATTTCCCTAGAATAATAAAATCAGAGGTTACGTCTGAAAAATTGAAATCTCACACTAATTCCAAAAGGAAACAAAAGAATGTATGGTGATAGTAAATAGACATCTAATTATTACCAACAATGACAAATTCTGTTGTTATTACTTCCTATGTGATCCTATCCTATGTGATCTAGGGGAAGCTACTTGGATATGTTTAGACTTTAGGTTCTTCACTTTTTTTTCTTCCTTAATTTTAATTTATTTTTTTAAAGTTTACACATTGATAAAATTTTAAATATTCATTTTCTGGCATTTTGCAATCCATCTTCTCTCCTTCCCTCCCATCCTCTCCTCCCCAAGAAAGCAAGTAATCTTATATAGATTGCATATATATATACATATATATGTGTATATGACTATATACATATAGTCATATAATACACATTTTCACGTTTGTCATGTTATAAAACAAGAAACATATTTCTTACACTAGAAAAAATTCATAGAGGAAATAAAGTGAAGAATGGTATGCTTCCATCTGCATTGGAACTCTGTCCCTTTCCTGGCATGAGTCCCTCAGTTTCCTCATTTGTAAAACAAAGGACTTGGACTATATAGAGAAGAATTGGTTGAAAGAAATTGGTATTCGTGACCTGGAAAAAAAGACTCCAAAGTGTTTCAAATATTAAATGACTGTTATATGGTATAGTTACTATCCTTCCATTTTTTAGGGGAATGTCAGTTCTTTGAGATAGGGGTCTTTCTCACTTTCAGATCTATATTCCCATTGCATGGCACAGTGACTCTCAGAGTTGGTTGTTAATAAATATCCATTGATTAGGGGTTTGATTCTAGCTGATTTCAGAGGACAGAACTAAGTTCCTTGTGGAAGGTCACAAGAAGGAAGGTTTTACCTTAATATAAGAAAATGACAACAACAATAAAAGAAAACTTACTAATAGATTGTCCCAAAGTAGAAAAGGCTGCCTTGAGAGGAAGTGAATTTTTATTTACTAAGGATCTTCAAAAAGAAACTGGATTACCATTTTCCATGGCAGGTTATATATTATACCCCTTCTTAGATATGGGTTGGACTCTATGAATTTGGAAATCTCTTACAGTTTGGACATCTTTAGATTCTTTGATTCTTTAACTCTCTCAATTTCCTGAATATGCCAGAAGAGGAGCAGCAGCAAATTTTGCAGCTTTTTGATTGTGAGTTATATTTCCTCCTTTATTAAAATGTACTCTCCTGGAGAGTAGGGATTTTTTCCCTTCCTTCATATCACTAGTACTCAGCAGAGTGCCTGACACCTAGGAAGTATATTAATAAATGATTGTTTACTGAATAAAAAGACCTTAAAATAAGGATCTGTGCTGTGTTTCGGGAGAAGGGAAAGGCTAAAATCGATATCTCTCAATTGTTAAGAAACTGAGGTCAAAAACAAAGCTGGTGGCAATGAGAAATCAATAAAGATTAGCTACAAGCCTACCAATGAGCCCAGTCAAGAAACACTGAGGACTTGGCAGATAGGTGGCACAGTGGATAGAGTGCACGAAGTCAGGAAGATGAGTTCAAATCTAGTCTCAGACACCTACTAGCCTGGGCAGGTCTCTTAATCCAGTTTGCCTCAGTTTCCTCATCTGTTAAATTGACTGGATAAGGAAATGGCCAATCATTCCAGTATGTTTTTCAAGAATATGGTCAAACAGAATTGCATAGGACTGAAATGGCTGAATGACAACAACCACAACAGTATGGTATGCCTGTTGTACCCTAATGGGTTTAGTATGCCACTAGCCTTTAGAATTAGAAAGTTGGATGATAACATTAGCACTAAAAGGATCAGAGATTTAGAGCAAGATGAGAATTTTTTTTTAATTTTATTTATATTTTCTTTTTTAGGAAATTTTTTCCCATGATTCCATGATTCATGTTCTTGCTCTCTCTCCCTCCAACCCCCACCCCTTATAGCTGATGCACATTTCCACTGGTTTCTTCATGTGTCATTGATCAAGACCTATTTCCATATTATTGATAATTGTTCTAGGGTAGTCATTAAGAGTCTACATCCAAATGGTATCTGCTTCAACCCATGTGTTCAAGCAGTTGTTATTCTTCTGTGTTTCCACTCCTGTAGTTCTTCCTCTGAATGTGGGTATCATTCTTTTCCATAAATACCTCAGAATGGTTCTGGGTCATTGCATTGCTGCTAGTACAGATATCCATTACATTCTATTTTACCACAGTGTATCAACCTCTGTGTACAATGTTCTCCTGGTTCTCCTTTCACTCTGCATCAATTCCTGGAGGTCTTTCCAGTTAACATGGAAGTCCTCCAATTTATTATTCCTTTGAGCACAATAGTATTCCATTACCAACAGACACCACAATTTGGTAAGCCATTCCCCAATTTTTTGCCATGCAATTTGACAGGCATACCCTCGTTTTTCAGATTTTTGTCAACACAAAGAGTGCAGCTATAAATATTTTCGTACAAGTCTTTTTCCCTATGTTCTCTTTGGGTTACAAACCCAGCAATAGTATGGCTGAATCAAAGGGCAGGCAATCTTTTAGCTCTCTTTGGGCATAGTTCCAAATTGCCATCAAGAATGGTTGGATCAGTTCACAACTCCACCAGCAGTGCATTAATGTCTCAATTTTGCCACATCCCCTCCAACATCCTCTCCCCTACTGTCATTTTAGCCAGTCTGCTGGGTGTGAGGGGATACCTCAGAGTTGTTTTGATTTGCATTTCTCTAATTATTAGAGATTTAGAACACTTTCTCATGTGCTTATTGATAGCTTTGATTTCTTTATCTGAAAATTGCCTATTCATGTCCCTTGGCTTGATTTTTTATACAATTGATTTAACTCCTTGTATATTTGAGTAATTAGACCCCTGTCAGAGTTTTTTCTTATAAAGATTTTTTCCCAATTTTTTGTTTCCCTTCCGATTTTGGCTACATTATTTTTGTTTGTACGAAAGCTTTTTAGTTTAATATTATCAAAATCATTTATTTTACATTTTATAATTTTCTCTACCTCTTGCTTGGTTTTAAAATCTTTCCTTTCCCAGAGATCTGACAAGTATACTATTCTGTGTTCACTTAACTTATTTATAGTTTCTCTCTTTATGTTCAATTCATTCACCCATTCTGAATTTATCTTGGTGTAGGGTGTGAGATGTTTATCTAAACATAATCTCTCCCCTACTGTTTTCCAAATTTCCCAGCAGTTTTTGTCAAATAGTGGATTTTTGTCCCAAAAGTTGGGCTCTTTGGGTTTATCATACACTGTCTTGCTGATGTCACTTACCCCAAGTCTATTCCACTGATCCTCCCTTCTGTCTCTTAGCCAGTACCATACCATTTTGATGACCACAGCTTTATAGTATAGTTTAATATCTGGTACTGCTAGGGCCCCTTCATTCACATTTTTTTTTCATTATTTCCCTTGATATTCTTGATCTTTTGTTATTCCAAATGAACTTTGTTATAGTTTTTCCTAATTCAGTAAAAAAGTTTTTTGGTAGTTTGATAGGTATGGTGCTAAATAGGTAAATTAATTTGGGTAGAATGGTCATTTTTATTATGTTAGCTCATCCTACCCAAGAGCAATCAATGTTTTCCAAATGTTTAGATCTAGTTTTAATTGTTTGGAAACTGTTTTGTAGTTGTTTCCATATAATTCCTGTGTTTGTTTTGGTAGATAGATTCCTAAGTACTTTATATTGTCTAGGGTGATTTAAATGGTGTTTCTCTTTCTACCTCTTGCTGCTCTAATGTGTTGGAAATATATAGAAATGCTCATGATTTATGTGCATTTACTTTGTATCCTGCAACTTTGCTAAAGTTGTTGATTATTTCTACAAGCTTCTTAGTTGATTATCTAGGATTTTTTAAGTAGACCATCATATCATCTGGAAAGAGTGAGAGCTGAGTCTCCTCATTGCCTATTTTGATACCTTCAATTTCTTTTTCTTCTCTAATTGCTATTGCTAATGTTTCTAGTACAATGTTAAATAATAGAGGTGATAATGGGCATCCTTGTTTCACTCCTGATCTTATTGGAAAGGCTTCTAATTTATCTCATTGTATATGATGCTTGTTGATGGTTTTAGGTATATACTGTTTATTATTTTTAGGAAAGGTGCTTCTATTTCTATACATTCCAGGGTTATAATTGGAATGGGTGCTGTATTTTGTCAAGGGCTTTTTAGCATCTATTGAGATAATCATGTGATTTTTGTTTGTTAGATTGTTGATATAGTCAATTATGTGGATGGCTTTCCTAATGTTGAACCATCCTTGCATTCCTGGTATAAATCCCACCTGATCATGGTGGATGATCCTCTTGATCACTTGTTGGAGTCTCTCTGCTAGTATTCTATTTAAAATTTTTGCATTTATATTCATTAAGGAGATTGGTCTGTAGTTTTTGTTCTCTGTTTTTGATCTACCTGGCTTTGGAATCAGTACCATATTTGTGTCATAAAAGGAATTTGGCAGGACTCCTTCTTTGCTTATTATATCAAATAATTTGTATAGTATTGGGATTAGTTGCTCTTTGAATGTCTGATATAATTCACTTGTGAATCCATCAGGCCCTGGCAATTTTTTCTTACGGAGTTCTTTAATAGCCTGTTCAATTTCTTTTTCTGATATGGGATTATTTAGGTATTCTATTTCTTCTGCTGTTAATCTAGGCAATTTATATTTTTATAAATATTCATGCATATCTCCTAGATTGCTATATTTATTGCCATATAATTGGGCAAAATAGTTTTTAATGATTGCCTTAATTTCCCCTTCATTAGAGGTGAGGTCTCCCTTTTCATCTTTGATACTGTCAATTTGGTTTTCTCCTTTCCTTTTTTTATTAGATTGACCAGTACTTTGTCTATTTTATCTGTTTTTCCAAAATACCAGCTTCTGGTCTTATTTATTAATTCAATAGTTCTTTTACTTTTGATTTTATTAATTTATCCTTTGATTTTTAGTATTTCTAATTTAGTTTTCATCTGGGGATTTTTAATTTGCTCACTTTCTAACTTTTTTAAGTTGCAGGCCCAATTTATTTATCTCTGCCCTCCCTAATTTGTTAATATATGAACTCAATGATATAAATTTTCCCCTTAGAATTGCTTCGGCTGTATCCCATAAGTTTTGGGAAGAAGTCTCATCATTGTCATTGTCATTGTCTTCAATGAAATTCCTAATTGTTTCTATGATTTGTTCTTTCACTAATATTGGGAGAATCATATTATTTAATTTCCAATTTTTTTTGGTTTGCCTCTCCATGTATTCTTACTAATAACTATTTTTATTGCATTATGATCTGATAAGGTTGCTTTTATCATTTCTGCTTTTTTGCATTTGTGTACCATGTTTCTATGCCCCAGTACATGGTCAATCTTTGTGAGTGTTCCATGTGCTGCTGAAAAGAATGTGTATTCCTTTTTGCCCCTTTTTATTTTTCTCTATGTATGGATTAACTCTAATTTTTCTAGGGTTTCATTCACCTCTCTTATCTCTTTCTTATTTATTTTTGTTTTGATTTATCTAGATCTGATAGGGGAAGGTTGAGGTTGCTCAATATTATAGTTTTGCTATCTATTTCATCCTTGAGCTCCACTAGCTTCTCCTTTAGAAATTTTGATGCTATACCATCTGGTGCATACATTTCGAGTGCTAATATTTCCTAATTGTTTATACTGCCTTTTATTAGGATGGAATTACCTTCCCTATCTCTTTTAACCAGATTTATTTTTACTTTGGCTCTGTCAGAAATCATGATTGCCACTCCTGCCTGCTTTTTTTCTCAGTTGAAGCCCAATAGATTTTGCTCCGTTCTTTCATTTTTTACTCTATGTATGTATGCCTATCTCATGTGTGTTTCTTGTAGACAACATATGGTAAGATTTTGGTTTCTAATCTACTCTGCTATTTGCTTCCCTTTTATGGGCGAATTCATCCCATTCTCATTCAGAGTTATAATTATCAACTGTGTTTTCCCAGACATTTTGATTCTCTCTCCTTGTCCTGCCCTTTCTTCTTTCACTATTTTCTTCTATACCAGTGTTTTGTTTTTAATCAGTTCTCCTAATCCCCTCACTTATTGTACTTCCCTTTCTCCCCTCTCCCTTCTTATTCCCCTCTTATTCTTCTTTAGGGTCTTTTTAAGCAACCTTCTCCCCACCCCGCCCTCTCCCTTCCTAGTGTTGTTTACCTCCCCATCAGTCCTTTTGTTACCCTTCTACTTCTCTATAGGGCACGAATCAGTTCTCTGCCCCAATGGATCTGATTGTTCTTCCCTCTTTACATTGATTTCAATGCACTTAAGTATTAAATATTTCCTCTCTCCCACCTCTTTACCCTTCCAGTGTATTGTTATTCTCCCCTGTTCACCCCACGTACTTCTTTATGGAATATACATTTTTTCAATTTTGTTGTTTTCCTATTTTTCTTAATATTATCTCTTTTCCCCCCTCTAGTTTTTATATATTATATACACACATACATATATATGTCATGACATTTCATTCTATACAGTTTGTCACTGTTCCCTCTATGTAAACTTCTTCTAGTTACCCTGTTGATAATTATACTTTTTAATATTTGCCAATATCTTCTTTTCTTCTAGGGATATAAATCTATTGAATTTATTGGGTCCCTTAAAAAAAGACTCCCCGCCCCACCCCACTCTCCTAATTACCTTTTGGTGATTCTCTTGAGTCCTCTGTTTGGGCAGCAAATTCTGTTTACTTACAGTTTTTTTTTCTTTATGAATGCTTGGAAGTCCTCGATTTTATTGAATGACCATACTTTCTTCTGTAAAAATATAGTCAGATTTGCTGGATAGTTGATTCTTGGTTGTAGACCCAGTTCTCTTGCTTTCCAAAATATTATGTTCCATACCTTCGAGTCCTTCAATATAGATGCAGCCAGATCCTGTGTTATCCTAACTGTGGTTCCCTGGTATCTGAATGACTTCATTTTAGCAGCTTATAATATTTTTCCCTTGGTCTGGTAGTTTTTTAATTTGGCTATAATATTCCTGGAAGTTTTCAGCTGTTGATTAAATGCAGGAGGTGATCTGTGGATTCTTTCAATTTCCACTGTTCCTTCTTGTTCAAGAATGTTAGTGCAGTTTTCTTGGATAATTTCCTCTAGGATGATATCTAAACTTTTTCTTTTGTCATGATGTCCTAGTAAACCAATAATTCTTAAATTGTCTCTTCTAGATCTTTTCTCTAGATCTTTGTTTGAATTAATGAGGCATTTCATATTCTTCTCAAATTTTTAATTTTTTAAATTTTGTTTTATATATTCTTGCAGCTTTGTGAAGTCATTTACTTCTAGTTGTTCAGTTCTATTTTTTAACAACTGTGTTTCGTCCCTGGCTTTTTGGTCATCCTCCTTCTGGTCTGATTTTCTTTGTAGATCATCTTTTGCCTTCTTTGCTTTGTTTTCAAGCTGGTCAATTTTGGCTTTTAATACCTTATGTTCTTGTTTTAGTTCATGTATTTCTTTTTTCAAATTGTCTTCAGCCTCTCTTGTTTGCATTTTGACTTCCTGAAGTTCTTGATTTAATTGAATTTTGAGATCTTCCAAGGCTTGTGTCCAATTTGCTAGAGCTTCTTCCTCTTCTTCTATTTCATTTGCTCTCTTTTCACTTCCTGGAAAGAAGCCATCAATTGTCATTTCTTTTCTCTTTTTCTTTTGTTTACTCATATTTTTCCCTTTTTTGTTCTACTAGTTTGAGCAGATGTATTTAATGATCTATGATGAAAGATCTTCCCCCAACTGGCAATGGAGGTTTGTAGTTATGTTCTTTTCAGTCTATGGGGAAAGGGTGTTGGAATTTCCCTGCCCTCTGAAGACTTCTTACCGGTCAAATTGATGAGATTAAGCCTGGACTTGATTAGTCTGTATAACTTAATGTGCCCTAAGGGTAAAACCTTTAGAGGAAAAAAAAAAGAAAAACAAGTGGGGGGACAAGATGTAGTGTTTTCACTGAGCTGTCCAGCAATAGGGTTCCCCTGTTCTGTCCTGCTATTTGATCTGGTTTTCTTTCCCCTTGAAGCACTTTGTTCTCTATCTAGGTGTAGTAAAGCCAGGAGGTCTAAGGTTTGGCTCCATCTAAGCTGCCATCTTCCAAGCATTTTTGCTGTGTTTCTCTGGTTTTCTCCTCCAGCCACCTACCCAGTGCCTGTGTTCAAGTCCCCAAGTCCGGAGCCAACAAGGCCCTCTCTCTAGGCCAGTGAATCCGCCCACTGGAGATTTCAGGGGCCACTGGAGACTCTGCACAGCACATGGAGGAGGGGTCCTGGGATTCTCCTTCTATATCCTCAGACCCAACAGTTCAAGAATTCAAGCCTTTTCCTTGGCATACCTCTTTAGCTGTCCAGCAGTAGGATCCCCCTGCTCTGTCCCATTGTTAGATTTGGTCCACTTTCTTCTGGAAGCTAATCGTTTTCTATCTTGGTGTGGAAAGGGTGCGGAGGTTTTAAGATTTGCTCCGTCTAAGCTGCCATCTTCCCAGAATTCCCAAGATGAGACTTTAAATGATTAAAGTATCACATTTAATATTGTTAATTAATTAATTAATAATTAATAATGTCAGGGACTTTAGAAGAAATAAAACCCAACCCCCTTGTTTAGTAAATGTGGAAACTGAGGCATTGAGAAGTTGTTACTTAGCTAGAATTACAAAGGAAGTAAATATCTGTAGTGGAATTTAAAGCTAGCTCATTCTGTCTCCTATCTACTAAATGACATGGCCTCTCAACCTATATTCTAATTTTACAGATTAAGAAAACTGAAGATTAGAGATGTTAAATGGCTTTTCCAGATTCAAACAAGTGGTAAGTGATATTGTTAGGATTTGAACCAAGATGCTCTGACTTCATATTTAGTGTCTGTACTGTATTGCCTTCCCAAGGACCGTGGATATAAAATTAATTAATTAATTGACACTTGATTTCAAATAAGATGAGGTCTAAGTGACTTTCCCCATTTTATGAAACAAATTAGTGGCAGAGTTACAACCAGATCATATCTTTCCACATTACAATTCTATTCCTCCCCTCCCCCCCCCCATGAATCATAATGTTCTCCTGGGAATAAGACTCCCTATCTGGATTTTAGTAAGGCTAAGTAACTACCATAGAATGGTAGTTCTGTAAGAGACAAGCTTGTGATGTGCTCATGAATGTGATGGGGAAATGTGTGGTAAGTTATTATACAGATAGGTGATTGAATGACTATACCCAAAGAGTGTTGATTACTGGATTGCTATCAAAATAGAAGAAAGTTCTCTAACGGCTAAAGACTCTGACCTCATCCTTTCTCTGTTTAGAAATTCTAGCCAAAACTAATTAAATGTTCATCAGTTCTGAAGGTGATACAAAACTAGGGGGAGTAGCAAGCACAATGGATAACAGAATGAAGATTCAAAAACTCTTGACTGTCAGATCTCATGAGAAGAAATTGAAAATTAATAATAAAAGGATTTATTATTTCACCAGTCCATGTTCTTCCTTTACTAATAGAGGTAGTAAATGTTCTAACTACCTAAAAGGTAGTTAACTGAATTTCATGTGATCCTGTGGTCTAAAAATTTATCATTAGCTAACTAACTATGTAATGAGTTTTCTCAAACTTAATTGGGGTTCTCCTTGGAAGGCAATGATCTCTTAGTGAACTAGTTTTCTAAAGACTTTTCAGGTTGGTAGTTAGAGCAGAAAGGTGGTGCACTGGATAGAAGACCTGGCCTAAAGTAAAAAAAAATGTTACCTTTTGGGGTTCAAATATGGCCTCAGACTCTTAGCTATTTGAACCTGGAAGAGTCATTCATCTCTGTTTATCTCAGTTTCCTCATTTGTAAAATGAGTTAGAGAAGGAAACAGGAAATCATTCCATTGTCTTTGCCAGAAAACTCCAAATGGGGACACTAAGAGATGGACAAATGAAAAATGACTGAACAACAATAACAAAACCACTGCTTTCGTTTTGCTGACACAGCCTCCTAGAACTCTCTAAAGTAATATGTTACTCTTTTTAGGTTTGAAAAAAAAACACAGAAGGACAGAATGGGGAAATGTGGTTAGGGAGAAGCTGATATAATAAAGACCTGAGGTGTGAGGGATTAATTGACTGAAAGCTCAATATGAGTCCATAATGTAGTTCCTTTGTTTTTCTTTTCTTTTTTTTTACATATACTTAATAACCACCACAACCACTAAAAGCATTTAAATAAATACAGGCAAAAAAATTATGTGCAAAGCCACAAATCCCACATTGTTTACAATTTGTTCAAAATATATAAATCATATATGCCTAATAATATAAGCATTCTCTGCTTTTGAGTTTCCTTTAGATTTGTTTTACTTAGATACTTTTTTCTCTTTATTTTGTAGCTTTTAGTTTTTTTAAAGTAATCATAGAATATATAATTCTCTTTTCATCTCTTCATATTTCCCCGTTATTTTTTTAATAGTTCCAATATTTATTTCCTTTTTAAATTTTTACATTTTTTTGTCATTTCTAATAGCATAATATAATCCATTACATTCATATATCATAACCTATTCAGCTATACTTCCCAAGCATTGAATTTGTGTTATTTCCAATTATTTTGTCATTACAAAGCTTCCATGAATATTTTCATATGTACACAGCTTTTTTACACTTTTAATGATTCCCTTAGGGCCTGATTTTAGTAATGGGATCTCTAGGTTAATGAACATGAACAGTTTTCCAATTCTTAATGTATATATCCATCTTATTTTCTAAAAAAAAAAATTCACCGCTTCTCTAGCAATGTAATATTAGGCCTATTTCTCCATGTTCCTATCAGAATTTAATTTTATTAACTCAACCAGTCTAATTCTCAGTTAACATATATCACCAAGACCATATTTAGCTAGATTAGATAGCAAACACAATCTGGTGCCAGGACTATACTCTTTCCAATTCAAGCCTTTCCAGTTTGGTCATACACAGTGGAACATTTATTCCAATGCTACAGCCCCTCAGGAACATAGAGTAACCTCCATGGTATGATGAGTGTTAAAGTAAGACTTTGCAGAATATTTATGTTCCCTAAACTATTGTTGCCCCACCCAAAACTATGTTGGGATAATGTGTATGCTTTGGCTTAGATTTGCTACCAGTCTCATGCAGGTATGTGAGTGTTCTCCAAATATCTATTTTAACTTATCTAAGATTCTATTTATCTCCTTAACTTCTTTCTTATTTATTTTTTGGCTAGATTTATCTAGTTCTGAGAGGGGGAAATTAAGGACCACCACCATTATTTTGCTATCTATTTCCATCTGTATTTCATTTAATTTTTCCTTTAAAAATCTGGATGCTTAATGCATACAGGTCAAATACTGATAATGTTTTATTATTCATAGTATCCCCCAACATAATATAGTTACCCTGTTCATCCTTTCTGATTATATCCATTTTAGCCCCAACTCAGTCAAAGATCATAACTTCTAGCTCTATTTTCTCCAAATCATCTGAGACATAATAGGTTCTGCTAGAGCCCCTCATCCTCACTCTACGTGTCTATCATTTTTTATGTTTCTAGCAAACAACACATTGTCAGGTCCTGGTTTTTTATCCTTTCTGCTATCTATCTTCTTCCCTTAGGTAACTCATTCCATTTATTCTCAATGTCATAGTTACTAGTGGTGCATTTCCATCTACTCTTTTCCTTCTCATTATTTGTCCTTCTCTTCCTTTCTTTTTGCTTTATTTTTGCTCAAATGTCCAATTTCTTTTGACCAGTACCTCTCCAATTCACACAGCTTCCCAAAATTCTCTCTTGCCCTCTCTATTTGCCCACCTAGTTCCAAATTGGTCCACTTTTCCAAAGGTCTCTCCCTTGCCCTTCTCCCTCACCTATAAATTCTTATTCCATTCATCTTTCCACAGATCCCTTCCTTATCCCACCCCCACAGTGTCCTCCTACCTCTTCATATGAGTTTGAATCTAAAAAACCCTCCCCTATATTGTCCTAAGAATGCCTACTTCATCCCCTCACTTTGCCTCTTCATATGTACTCTTTTAGATGTCCTTCCCTTTACTTATCCCCTTGCCCTCCTTTCTTTTAACTCACTCTTCCTTCTTTAATTCCCTCAGTCCCCTAAGGGGACTTCCCATCCCTCCTTTATCCATTCCCTTCCCTCCTGTTTCTCTGTATGTTAAGAAGATTTTTACCCTTCTAATTGTGCATGTTGTTTTCTCTTTATCCTAGTTCTGATGAGAGTAGGATTTTAGTGCTACCTTTCCTCTACTCCCTCCTCCCTTCTCTATAGCATTTCCTCTACTTATTCCTCTTCCACATTAGATAACCATTCCTCATACTTCTTCCTGTTTTACTTCACTACTGTTTGGCTCATTCCATTATATTCACATTGACCTAGAGTCTTCCATCCATACATGCCCTTCAAAATACCCAGGTAATTATGCTATTCCAAGGGATCCAAAATGAAATTTTCCTATCTAAGAATTGAAAAATTTGATCTTTTGGGTTGCTCATGACTAGGCTTTCATTATTACCTTTGATTGTTTCTTATAAATCAAAATTTCTGCTGATTTCTTGTTTGTTTGTTTGTTTGTTTGTTTTTGTAAATTCTGGTTAGGATGACAATGCGAGCAGTCATAAAGGAGTTCAGTTTTCCCACATTTGTTCTACCATATTATAAAAAAGTGCTAGCTCAAATAATAACCAAAAAAATTAAAAAGAAAGTTTATTTAATTCCTCATTCAGCTCAGATATTCACAAAAAGACATAGAGAAGTTATGAGAGTGAGAAGAGGCATCCCACCAGCAAATTCATCATAAGATCAGCTAGATTCAGATAACTGTAAATTCCTGACTACAGATACTAAAGGCACCAGAATTCTGATGACATTCAGATCATTAAAAGTCTAAGCAAGCATTAGAAACTGAAGAAATAAAACTCAGGTCCAAAGAAGGCTTAGTCATTACAACTAAAAGTGAGGAGAGGAGTGAGAGGAGCCACATACTGATAAAATACTAAAATAATATATTGAGATAAATATATGATTAAACACAAAATACCCTGAACCAAATGAAGAAATATTATGGATTAGGAGATGACTAAGAGATAAACATTGAAGAAGAAATTAATTACACAATAAAAATAACTGTCACAGAAAGAAAACAGAAGAGAGGAGGCTTAGTACAAGAAATATAATATCTAGAAGCAAGAAAGCAAGAGGAGGAAAAATGGAATTATTAGCAAAATAAGAACTCCAGGGGAAAGATTAGGAAATCAAATACACCATTCAAAACAAAGCTTTTCCACATGACAGACACTGAAAATCAGAATATAACAGACATTAAATAATCCACAAAATAACAATAAATATTGGAATAAAATTAAAAGATTAAATAAATAGAAAAAATTGTAGTGCATCTACTATATAAAACAGTTGACTTGGAAAACAGGTCAGGGAAGGATATTTTAAGAATCTTTATTTTCCTTTAAAAACAAGAATCATCCTCCTAAAAAATAATAAAGATGAATACCATATTTTAAGAATTATGAATGAAAAATCCCACTTCATTATAGCTTGGAATTAGAAAGAATCCATTACTTTTCTACTGAAAGAAGCCTACAAATAAAAGTTTCCAGGAATATCATGTTCAAAATCCATAGCATCTAGGTAAAATAAAATATACTACAATCATGCAAAAAAGAAGTAATTCAAGAGCCAAGGAACCAAGGTCAGCATTCACACACAAAAAGAATTGAAGAAACTATTAATTACTACAAATAAATATGATAGGGAAAAAGACAATAAAAATTTACATACAAATTCTATCCAATATTGAAAAAGTAATTATGTATTCACCAAAAATGGGAAAAGAAAGGATATTGCTGAATTTCTTCAATTATAATAATATGGTCTCAATACCTAAAGCATGGAGAGAAAAAGAAGACAAAGAAAATCATAGAGCAAGGGTTTTAACTTTTTTGTGTGTGATGGACTCCTTGGGCAGACTAGTGAAATCTATAGATGCCTTTCTTCAATTGGAAGAAATGAAAAACTTCATTTAGAAGTTAATGAAAATGAGATTTTTTTTTCTCTCCAAGTTCACAAAGTCCCTTAAATCTCTCCACAAACTACTAGAAGTCACGTGGATATTGTAGGATTAGGGAAACTGCAAGATTATGGGTCAGTGGTAATGGAGTCTCCCCAATCCCAGATCTTTGGATGAGCTGGCAGACTTGACTGGATGGGAGGGACAGGAGCCTGTGAAGTACTCCTTCACCTCCCCCTCCCTATAAGCAATTGGAAGTCAGTTAACTGTCTGATTATGGAGGATAATCTAGCTTGGTAACTTCTGGACCAAGATGGTAAGTAGATAAAGATTAAACCCCTGGTGATAATATCTTTCTCTGTATGTATTATTTCCCCACAGGATAGATTAGGTGAGGCTTGATGTCTTAGGAGCAGCCTACTGGCTCAGAAGTTAGGACCAACTTCAAAGCCAAGTAAGAGGAACTTGGCATATGGAGGATGTGAGTATTTCCCCAAATTATCTGTATCCAGACATAGTTCCTAAATGATAAGGGTTTAATGATATCTGGGAATAGGAAGGGGGGAAATGGTTTAGGAATGATAGGTAAGGGGAAGCTATCTAAAACATCTATGTCAAATAAGCATCCCCTTCCCCACAAAGGGGGAAATATATCTTGAATGACTGACCTCCTATCCAGGCCCCTAATAATCTTCTTTCTAAACCTAAACAGCTAAACTAAGGTGGACTGTGGTCTTTAACTGCCCCCTCCTTTGGAGTTCTGGGGGGCACTATGGAATTCTGTGATGCAGCTTGAACTCCTCTCAGAAATATGGATCCCACAATATCAGGTTAAAAATCTTTGCTACAGAGCAATAGTTCTAGTGAATATTGATGCCAAAATTTGGAATAAAATATTAGCAAAGAGGTTATAGCAAAATTTTAAAATACTATACAATATGCTCAGTCTGGATTTATACCAGGAATACAGTATTGATTCACTACTAGGGCAGCTATAAATTTAATTAATTATATTAATAAAAATCTATGAATATTATATCATTATTTAAGTGATGTTAGAAAAAAACTTTTGACAAAATACATTATCTTTCTGTTCAAAATATCAAGAATAATGGCAATAAATGAACCTTTTCTGAAAATGATGAAGATATATTTCTTATGTAAAGGGCTAGCATTACATGAGGGGTAAAAATTCTAGATTTTTTCTAATGTGATGGGGGAGAAGGCAAAGATTTGCCTTATCAATTTATTGATATATTTCTAGAAATAAAAGCCATAGAGAAAAATTAAAAAATGAACAAAAGAAGAAACAAAACATTATTCTTTTTGCAGGCAATATTGTATTCTTAGAGATATCTAGTGATTAAACTAAAATGAATAGTGATTAAAATAAAATTAATTTCCACATACTGACAGGATGTAAAATAAACATACAAATTATCACCATTTCTACATATTATTAGTAAACTCAATAGGAAGAGATAGATAAATTTCATTCAAAATATCGACAAAATATTTAAACTATTTGGGAGTACATGTATAAGAAATGAATAAAAATGATGTAACTAGAACTGCAAAATACTTTTTACAGAAATTATAAACCTAAATACTAGCTCTATTAATTATTTATATATGAATTATTTTATGCCATCCCAAACTAGTCAAATTTTTCATAGAATTAGAAAAAATATAAAAAAAATATGTGTACATAAGTAATGAATCTGGAGGAAATAAAAGATCAAGGATGTCAAGGGAAATAAGGGGAGGGGGAAGGTATAAAAGAAAAAGACTACATAGAAAAAGAACTATGTAAGATCTCAAATTATACTACAAAGAACAAGACATCAAAACTTCTTAATGTTACTTTTTTTTAACTGAAGAATTAATCAGTGTATATCAAGTGTGTTTTACTTTCTCACAGTAGAATCTGATTTATATCCCCTTCAAGAATCTGTAATACATTGAGGCATTTGAATCATGTCTTTTCTATCATTATTGACCCCAGCTCCTTACTGGTTGTGGGCTTCCATTGTTCGTAATAGTGATTAGTATTCCAATTCGCTTAAACACTTAGCTTTTACAAACAGATTTGAGAATAGCCCACATTTCCCCCCAAAGTCCTGAAGGGACTCCCTTATCTGTACCACTTTCATCTATGGTAAAGAATGGGCTCATCCTTAGCAAAGGTTCTATGTAACATTGGTCTCAACACATACACATTCAGATGTGGCAGGACTGCTTGATGAGTCAGTCTTCTTCTCAAGTAACAACAAGTTGGATTCCAAAGGTCAGTCTTAAAGGTTGTTCCTAAATCCAATTGATGGGATTACTGTGAAACATGTTATAGATTCATGTTCCTGGATCTTGACGTTTTGAAACTCACAATGTTAGAGCCTCCAGAATATTCTACTTTTTCTAAAGCAAAAAGAAGAAACGATAAGGAAGAACCATCAAGGCTTCTTGCCATGGGGATACATGACATAGAAGAGAGGAAGGTCAATGCTTTTCTCCTTACAATATTCTCTTTCCAGACACCATTAATAAAGGAACCAACACACCACGGAACAGCCAAAGAGCAAGCCAAAGCTGACTAAGGCCTTTTAAAGGTGTGTGTAATTCATTCCCTGTTGCCAATCAAAAAGTTCATTTTTGCTATGTAGTTAATTGACAAGAATCAGTTTCAGAATGTCCATATATACTCCAAAGTCTCTCCGAGTTCTCTCATATCACATTATCACAATTCTAAAGGAAGCAGGTTGCTGAGCTTCTCCAAAATGAGGAACTTGCATTAGTCAAGCATTCTAACTGATTCACATAAATGTCACTACCTAATTGTATATAAGGAAAAGAGATTAAGATAACAATTATTTAAAATAGATAGTATATTAGTTAATATAATATATTAATTAATTACATATTAATGTAAATCCAAAGAACATTAATTACTACTTTAAAAACTCATTATTTAACAAAAACTGTTGTGAAAAGTGGAAACAAATCTCATAGAAATTAGGTTTAGATCAATATTCATACCATAGACCAGTGATGGTGAACCTTTTAGAGGTGGAGTGCACCAAGGGCAACTTTCACACTGCATGTGAACCCTCCAAATTATCTCAGTCGGGAGTGGGAGGGTGGAGCACTTCCATTGAGTTGCTGGGTAGAGGGGTGAATGATGGAAGAAATGTCCTCAGGTACATACGACAAGGAAGCAGCCCCCTCTGGGACACATGTCATAGGTTTGCCAACATGGTCATAGGAAAGAAAGAAAGAAAGAAAGAAAGAAAGAAAGAAAGAAAGAAAGAAAGAAAGAAAGAAAGAAAGAAAGAAAGAAAGAAAGAAAGAAAGGAGGAAGGAAGGAATGAAGGAAGGAAGAAAAAGAAAGAAGGAAAGAAAGAAAGAGAGAGAGAAGAAAGAGAAGAAAAAGAGAAAGGGAGGAAGGAAGGAAAGAAGGTAAGAAAAAAATGACAATTGTTGGAGACCATACTAGATAACAAGCACACTAATACTTTTTGGCAGATCTATGAATTGACCTAGTCATTCTGGAGGGCAATTTGGAACTATATTCCAAATGTCACTAATTTGTATATCCCCTCCCCCATCAACACTACAAGAGATAGAAACTGGAGCCAACTCAAACAAAAGACAATTATTAAGTTTTCAGTGTGAATATATATATCTTGAAAATCAGGAAACACTAGGGGTTAGTTTGTTATTTTGTTGATTGTCTAGATTTAAAGAAGTATATAAAATATTAAGATTAAAAAATTAAAATTTTGTCATGTGTGTGCATTTTTCCCAATGACATTTTTTGAACATTCACAATTACATCCTTGTAAAGGATCCAATAGGAAAAGAAAACTTCATGGTAGAACCTCTTATTGTAGCCAAAAATTTAAAACTGAGATTGTTCATATGCTGAACTGAGTATTTACTTTAGAAAACAAACTGTATGAAATGAAGTTCATAGTTTACTTACTATATGATTCTCTTTCTGTTCTGTGCATATTAATATTTTCATTCTTGAGAGGTATTTTTCAAGTTTAGAATAGCAAAATTGAAACTAAAAGAAATAAATGATTCTTGAGTTAGTTGGAAGACTAGCGATGGCTTCTAAGGTTACAACCAACCATCAAATTCTATTGACATAGACTAAAATTCCTTTGTTCACCAGCCAGAATATATATATTTCTCATAGGAGTAAATCCCATAAGGAATTTTGGGGTTTTATTGCCAATGTTTGTATTGAACAGAGAAAATAATAGTCTCCTTGGTACCTGAGCACATATACATTCTACAGGCAAACTTGATGCCATAGATATGAACAGAGGGCCTGGCAGTACAAGATAACATAAGACAACACAATCATGAACTTTATTACCATATTTGCAAATTTATGTATACATATATAGATGGATAGATGGGTAAATGGATGGATGGTGAATGGATACTACTCTTCAGTCTCCTTTGGTAGATGATCATATAGATCACATCTTCTAAATTTCTTTATCTTAAATTTTTAGTTGTATCCTTTTTACTTCTCTCTCTACTCCCTTGTTAGAAAAAAATGAGAATTTATTTATTTTTGGTATGTAAACAACCTCATAATTTATACATCCTGCTACAGCCTCTCTTCTAAGGTCTAGTTCAGTGGTTCCCAAACTTTTTTGGCCTACCACCCCCTTTCCAGAAAAAAAATATTACTTAGCCCCCTGGAAATTATTTTTTTTTTAATTTCAATAGCAATTAATAGGAAAGATAAATGCACCTGTGGCAATCACCGCTCCCCTGGATCGCTGCAGCACCCACCAGGGAGCAGTAGTGCCCACTTTGGGAATCACTGGTCTAGTCAAATATCACAAACTACCTGTTGCAAATTTTGAAGTCATATGTCATATGTCATGTCATATGGAGAACTCAATTCAACACATTTCAAGTAGAACTCAATTTTCCACCACAAATATACTTTCCCTTCTAGTCTTCCCTATTTCTACCTAGGGCATCATCATTTTTCTAGTTCCACAGGTTAACCACCTTGGTGCCATCCTGGACTACACTTTTGTCCAGATGTCCATCTAAACTATTGCCAAGTCCTCTTGTTTTTACTTACACAACAGGTCTTATATCCATATTCTCCTTTCTACCCAGATAGGTACCACTTTAGTTTAAACCTTCTTCACCTGTCATATGGATGACTATAGTTGTTCAATTTGGTTGCCACAGTTGTAAGCTATGAGGTTTCTTCCTCAAAGAAAAGAAAGAATGAGGGGAGAAAACAGTGGGGTAAAGTCAAGATGTAAGTAGTAATAGTTGTTGTGATTTTTGTTCTTAAGTCATGTCCAACCCTTCCTAATTCCCTTTGAGGTTTTCTTGGCAAAGGTTCTGGAGTAGTTTGCCATTTCCTTCTCTGGTTTATTTGATAGATGAAGGAAGCAAGGCAAACAGGGTTAAGTGACTTGCACAGGGTCATATAGCTAGCAAGAATCTGAGGCCAGATTTGAAATCAGGAATCTTACTGACTCCACAACCAGCATTTTATCTGCTGCACCACCTAGCTGCCCCATTACTACAGTCTCATTTCAACTGATCTTCCTTACACAAATCTTTCCCTTCTTTAACCTCTCTACTGTATACATATCAAAGTGATTTTCCTAAAGTGTATGTCTGACCATATCATTCCTCCACTCAATCAACTCCAGTGGTTCCTTCTTAGGTCTCAGATAAAATTCAACTTATGTGACATTTAAAACTTATGTTATTCTTTATTATTACACATTTAAAGCCCTTAATGAATTGGTGCCAATGTATCTAATTACAAATTATTCATTTCTTGTGTCCTATGGTTTAGTCATACTGATCTACATGTTCTTCCTTGGCCATAAGACTCCCATCTGTCATCCCTCTGCTTTTGCCTTGGTTGTCCTCCATACCAGGAATGGACTCTTGCCCTCACCTCCAACCCTTACTTCCATTTCTCACCTCTTAGAACTGCTAGTTTCCTTTAATACTCAGATGAAGTAACCAACTACAGAAATATTTTCCTTATCTCCTGTTAGTTTCTTCCCCACCAAAATCACCTTTGATTCATTTTTATCTAATTTATATATGCCAATATAGGTATGTATTGGTTTATTCAATAGAATATAAGCTTACTGAAGGTAGGGACAGATTTACTTTTATTTCCAACATTTATTGTTGTTCAGTTGTTTTCAGTTGGGTCTGACTGTTTATGATCCCAATTTGGAGTTTTCTTGGTAAAGATATTGGAACAGTTTGTCATTTCTTTCTCCAGCTCATCTTACTGATGAGGAAACTGAGGTAATCAGAGTTAAGTAACTTGTCCAGGGTCTCATAGCTAGTAAGTATCTGAGGTTGGATTTGAACTCATGAAGATGGGTCTTGTCTTCCTGATTCCAAACCTATTGTGCCATACACTTCTCCATCTCACTGCCCGTTGGAACATAAGAGATGCTTAATAAAAGCTTGATGATCAATTGATTGAAATGGACCATAAAGACCTCATGGTATCTCCTGAGCCTTAGTAGGAATGCTCTTTCAATTTTATCCACTCTCCTTTAGAACACTGCAGGGAGTTCACACAACTACTAAAGTTTGTTGGAATAAATTTTGCCAAGAGAAGATGGCCCAAGGAATTGTACTATATACCCGAGCAAGTATCTAATCCTTTCTTTGTGTGTGTGCATCTGTGTACATTTCTTTGTTTGGTAGCTATAAAGTAAAATGCATTAAATTACATTAATACATTAATGTAATTGTCAAGTTCATTAATACATTAAAATTAAAAAGAGAAATGAAGACACTGTTTCTTAGAAATTGGCAGTCTTCAAAGTAAGAACAACTAAAATCCTAAGGGAATATTTAAGATCAAACTAAAATCATATTCAAAAATAATTAAGGAAAGATGTAAATCAATGGAAGTCCTATTCTTTTTAAAGTCATCAGTGAAAAGAAAATAATGGAAAAGAAATTACTTTCTAAATATTCTGTGTTTATGAAAGCACAAGCTATTTCCTTCCCTACATACACCAAAATGTGTTCATGTCAGAAGGAATGATTTTGGAAAAAATAGTCAGGAAAGTAAATTGGTAATTTAGGTCAAGGACAAAAATCCTTAATATCTTGAGAATATGATACCCACAAGCAAAGCCAGATCTTAAATCCCTCAATGGAAGAAAATTACTTTTCTAATTACAAATCATCTTTTTCTTTATATTTAGCTGGAGGCTACCTTTTATGGCATTATGATGAAACCCCAAAGCACACAATACAGTATTAGAAAATACCACACAATACCCTGATGAATACCATCTGGAAATCCAACAAGTCTATTCAATGGTACTTGTATTCATTTCAATTGAAAGTCTTTATGTTTGTTCCATGGTTTGGGGCTCTATCAGTGCAGGAAATGAGCACAGAGAAAATATTCATATGGGGAAATTTCACTTAAAACTAATCTCCAACACCCCTATTCCCTACTCTTTTGTCCCCTCATAAATATCAGAACTAACAGACTACACTATTTTTTTTATAGGCAAGTCCATTGCTCAGGTAAATTTGCAAAGGTATTGAAGAATTATCCAAGGCACACTGTGTAAACATTAGAGGAGTTCAATAACAATTTTAACCACAAAATATCCTGGATCCATAAGCGTTGCACTAGAGATGTTTTGTACAATTCAAATTTGATGCCACATTTTCCAAGTTCAACTTGGTGACTGGCTCACTAAAATGAGGTTCATTACAAGTTCCACATGAAGATTTTCTGGTTTATTTTGGCCCCAATAATCTGTCTCCTCTTAATTCTTCTATCACTTATTATTTGGACCATGCATTTGAAAATTTAATTATATCAGATTTTATATTGTGTTTCATCTAAGTGTGTCTTTTCTCTCTGATAAAGTTATAAGGTACCTGATGTTAATTAGCAGGTAACAGTTTGGGTCATCTATACCACCTAAGTGTATCAGTTTTCTGGGACAATTCCAGGAATAGAGACATTATATTAATGTTGTTCTTTTGTTGTTCATCCTTCTTCTCTGAAGGATAATATTAATATGACTTTGCAAAAGGAATATTTACTGCTGGTCTGTATGTCCCAATTTTTTTGGTTCAAAACAATATGGTCACCACTATTTTCTCTCCTAGTACAATAAATATTAGCATCAAGGAGTTGCCAACTAACCACTCACTGAATTCAGTTAAATTGTATTACAGAATCATTGGGTTTCAGAGTTTGAAGAAACCTTGGTTGTTATTTAGTTCAACTGTGTAATCAGCTTCCTTTTTAAATTGAATCTACATTAAAGACAAGTAAATGAATTCTGAAGGGTTTTGAAGTAAATGAATAAATGAATGAATGAAGCTATAACTATTAAGTGATTACTATATAATAAGAGCTTATGATACATAAAAAATGTAGTCTTCAGATTATCTATTTCACAAAAAAAAGAAATAATTCCTATCCTCAAAGAGAGTAAGTTATAGGAAAAGGAAAAGATGTTTCACTTCAGGAATCTCAGGGAAGAAAGTGAAAGGAGTTTTCAAGATTGAGATCTAAAAGAGGGATTAGTCTTTTTCTGGTTGGCCCCCAAAGTCGGAATTAGAAGCAAAGGGTAGAAGTCAGAAAGAATTACTTTTAGATGTGATATAAGAAAATCTTTCTACAAAGCTCGGTTTAGTAGGTAATGTGTTAGATTCAAAGGGTAGAAACATAACTTCATCTCACCTCAAATATAACCAATACATCCAGGGTCAAGTCCCTTTATCTGTATGTACTTCAGTTACATCATCTATAAAATAAGAGGGGATGGATTTAATGATCTCTGAGGCTCCTACTAGCTAGTGATCTTTACTGCTATGATGCTACAGCCATGGCAAATGCCAATGTAGAATGGGATCCTCTTAAGTTAATAGATTCAAAACTAAGGCAGGACAGCAACTAATCAGGAATTTGTAGAAAGGATTTTTTTAAGGGATGGCTCAGAACACAGAACCTGAAAAGTCCCTTTCAATACAGATTCTGAGCTTATGCAAGTCCATGATTGTATAGACAATTCTGACGGGTTCTTGGTCCATATTTGTCGATTTAATTCAGAATGGTTTCTTTCCATTTTTGCTCTCACGTCCTCTACTCAACAATATGCACACTCTAATGTTGATTTATTCTAGAGGCTTATAATATATTGATGTTTTCAAATTCATAAATGGATGGCCTATCCTAGGAAAGAATGTTATAATGGGTAAAGCATCGGTTTTAGTGGGGAGTCAGTAGAACTGAGTTTTAGCCCTGAGTCTGCCATTAATTTTCTGTATTCTTGAACCAGACTATTTGACCTGAGCATCCTAATGCATAAAATAAAGCCCATTTTTGAGATACTTTTCAACTCTAAAATTTTGTCTGGTTAATAAGTTGAAGTAGTACATGTCAATATTCTAGTAACTGGCCTTAAATGGGGGTGTTCAGGCTAGTAACAAACATTTATAAAGCATATTTTATGTGTAGTATGGTGTTGAGGATTGGGGAAAAGGCAAAATCAGTCCCTGCCCTCAGGAAGATCACATTCTAATGAGTGTGGAGGACAGTTAGTCATTTCTGGAATTTATATTAATTTCATTTCAATTTATCAAGTATTTATTACACACCTACTATGTGCAGAAAAGCCAATGCATTGTAGTGCATAGAGAATAAATCTCAGTCAAGTCAAGGAGCATTTTAAAAGCATTTTCTATTTGTCAGACACTCTGTTAAACTCTGGGGTTATAAGAAAGATAAAAACTGCCTGGGTCTTCATAGAGCTCACATTCTAAAGGAAAACTTGCATTCAAATGGGAGACAGAGATGCTTCCTAATAGAAAGGCTTACTTTACATTGAAATAAATTATTTAGAGAGGATACAGGCTCTCCTCTCTCTCTCTCTCTCTCTCTCTCTCTCTCTCTCTCTCTCTCTCTCTCTCTCTTTCTCTCTCT
>NC_058134.1:240492738-240520866 GCF_016433145.1 Gracilinanus agilis
TCTTCTTCTTCTTCTTCTTCTTCTTCTTCTTCTTCTTCTTCTTCTTCTTCTTCTTCTTCTTCTTCTTCTCCCCCTCTTTCCCTCCCTTTTTCTCTGTCTCTGTCTCCTCTGTCTCTCTCCTCTCTTCTCTCTCCTCTCATATATATTATATATACAATAAAAATAATTATTATTGTTGATATTGGGAATATGTGAAAAGTCAAAGATTTAAGAGACCATTTTGGTACTGATGGTGTGGGAGGAAAAAAATGTATATGTATTTACCTGGTTGGTGGCGAAAGTAAAACATTGATCTGTTCATACCTAGTACTCTGAGTAATTAAATCAGAAACTTAATTAGATGATTGTATTCAGATTAAAGCAATTAGCTGGTAATTCATATGTTACTCTAGAGGATTTATGTAGAGTGAAACCTAGAGGGGGTTATTTTTTACACCCCTTGGCGGGCAACTGCTTTGTTATTCAGCTGGAAACACAAGCACATGGCAGCAACACAATGAGTGGTTGTGGAGTCTGACTTCAGATTCTTGAAGCAAATTATCTGAAGGGGTTTGGCCAGGGAACCCTCAAATCAGTCAGATAATTGCCCTAGGATAAAAATAGGCAAAAACAGCAGTGAAAGGGAAAAGAGGGAATGAGAGAAGTTGTAAAACATATGCACTTAGGCACACAAGAGCTTTGTCATCAAAAGATTCACTTGGAACAGAAGTTCATTAACACAAGTGGTTTCCTGAGCCCAGTGGAGTGAAATCCCATCCTGAATGGAAAACAAAAGGGGACATTGATTTGGTAATAGCAAAAGGAGTTAACATGTTGCTCCTTTCAACAAGCCACAGACCCATTGTTCCTTTTTAAAAGGAAAATGGTCTTTGGTTCAGTTGTTGACCTTGTGCTTAAATGGGGGTGCTGGGTGGGGAATGATGTCATTTTCCACTGAATGCCAACTGGACTTTTGGAAGGGAGAGACTTTTAAAAAATGATTCTTCACCTGATCCCACTCACTGAAATCTCAGCAAAAGAGTTCGAGTCCCTGTGAGTGCTAACTTTTTTCCAAGTGGACCCAAAGATGATTGGAGGGACTCAGAAAGTTAATTATCTACTACTCAGGCTGCAAGTCACACAGAGTTATAACCAGTGAATCTAAGAGATTAAAAAATTTGAATTTGGAAGGGATTTTATTTTATTTTTATTGATTTCTTTATTTTTAAAAGCCCTTACTTTTTGCCTTAGAACCAATGGCAGAAGGTATGGGCTTTTAAAAATAAAGAAATGTGATGTATTGGTTCTAAGGCAGAAGAATAGTAAGGACTAGGCAATGGGGGTTAAATGACTTGCCCAAGGTCACAAAGCTAGGGAGTGTCTGGGGTCAGATTGGAAGCCAAGACCTCTCATCCCCATTCCTTATTCTCTATCTACTGAACCACCTAGCTGGAAAGTGATTTTAGAGGCCATGAAATCCCAACCCCTTTCATTTTGAAATTGACCACAATTTATCTACCTCTTTTATGTTAAATGTCCAGGGACATTTTCATCCTCCCATTATTTTCAGTGTTAGTATGATTGGGCTGCATAGAGTATGTAAAACTTTGCCAAATCCATCCAACTGGAGTTTCTTTGCCTTGTACCTAATAATTTGCTAGATCAGGTTTTTTATTTTTTTAAGGTTTAAACTAAGTTGTTTATGTTCTATCAGTTCCCAGAGGTTCTCTTTTCTTTCTGATGTATTCTAGTTACCATGATATTATACATTGGCTTGTATCTCATTCAGTAATTCTTTGATTTAATCACAAGTGGGTCTGGATTTAGCCAAATATCAATGAAAACTATTGTTTTCATTTCACAATAGAATCACCCAAGAAAAACTAGTTCTGTTTTTCCTAAAATTAGCAAATAAAAAAAAGCTACCTTCCATCTTATAACTGGTATTAAGTATAAGTTTCAAAGTATAAAAGTAGTAAGGGTTAGACAATTGAGGTTAAATTACATGGGGACACATGACTAGAAGGTGTCAAGCTAGATTTGAACTCAGGACCTCTCATTTCCAGAGTTGTTTCTCTAACCTAACTGCCCCTAAAATCAGCACATTTTCATCAAGGCATTTCCTCTTATTCTTTAAAGATTTGGGGCTCATATTGACAGCCTAAGTCGTGTTCTTCTGAATGAATCCAAGGGCAAGCATTTCATAATAAATAGAAAACTGGATTAGGAGAAAGGAAAACTTGTCTTGCCTATTACACCATTCAGGCTGGGTGACTCAGGACAAATTAATTAGCTTCTCAGTGCGCTAATCAACTAAAACTACGCCCCCCCCACCAAAATAAAATAAAAAAAGTTCCCTTGTGTATTGGTAGAACTTTCTTAATCTAAGAATTCTCTATACCAGTGAAATTACTAGTCTAGTCAGTTCCTTGCTGGTTTTTCAGAAGAAGAAATGACAACAGCAGGGTAAGTGGAAAGAACAAGGAAAGCTAAACACATGAAATAAAAATTATATTTGTCTCTGAAGAAAACATGAGAAAATGTGTCTTGATCCCTGTTTGTAGAAGTGGGGTAATATGGATGTAGAATATTGCAAATATTGTCAATCTCAGCTCATAGCTTGGTTTGTTTTTCAGAAACTGCTCTGTATCACTTTCTATTTTTTATTCATTGTTGAAAGATCACTTTCTGGTAGTAGAGGATGGAAAGATACATTTTGAAATGAAACTAATGTAAAATATTTTTAAAATATTGATAATTTTGCAAAATACTTTAAATTTCTTTATAAACTTTACATCTTTAATTTACATATAAATGTCCCAGACTATTTAACATAAAGAAGATAGATAGGATTTCAAAGATCTATGATGAAAGGGGAGATAAAAGTTAGGAATTAAGGTTACCTGTATATTGATAGTTTCTTCTCCATTCTATTTTCTATCTCTGATCTCTCTTTTTCTTCAGTTTCCCCCAACAGAACAATGATTAATATTTGAACAAGAATGAAATAAAGGAAAATTTCTTTTTCCAAATAAGGATATGGAAAGCCCTGTTTGAGATAAAGCATAAATGTGGAACAATAAAAAGTGCAGATCATTAGTATTGGAAGAAGTCTCAACATTTAGCCCAGTCTCCTCATTTTATAGACAAGCATAGTAGGAAGCGTGCTAGCTCTGAAATCATGATTTCAAATCTTACCTCTGATAATTACTATTCTAACCCAGTTCTGCCCATTCCCAACAAATGTGGCTTGCTCACTGCCAACTCATAGGAAAATATGAAATAAAGAGGCTTCTTGAAGTGAATGATGATCTGAAATAGAAGGATCCTGATCCCTGACCATGTATAAGTATTCTTTGCTTATTTGCTGTTGACTTATGTAGTGAACAGACATTTGATGAATTGCTGAGAACTTATTAAATTTACTAACTAGTCAAATCTACCTTGCTGTCCCTGATAGCATTCAAATGAGTAGGAAGAGATGCTGTAAGCCCCCAGGTGTGGAAAGAAGCCTGAGACTGTTAGCTTGGCTTATATATGGTAGAAATATCTTATTCTACTCCCCCCATCCCCATTTCTACTTTAACACTTTCTTGACTATATGCACAAATCTTGGAAAAGGTATTATTGTTGTTGTTGTTAAGTCATTTTTCAGTCATGTCCAACTCTCTATGACTATTTGAGGTTTTCTTGGCAGAGATAATGGAGTAGTCTGCCTTTTCCTTCTCCAGCTCATTTTCCAGATGAGGAACTGAGAAAAACAGAGTTAAGCAACTTGTCCAGGGTCACATAGCTAGTAAATTCTAAGTCTAAAGTTAAAGCCATGAAGTTGGATCTTCTTGACTATAGGTATCCCCTCTACCAACTAGGTTCCCCACCCAAAGGTATAAAGACATCATCAGATTTACTGCATTCTTGGTCAAGAGATCATCCTTCCTATAAATTTTAGGTTATAGTTAAGAAATCTAAATCATTCTCGTCGACACTATCTTCTCAACAAGTTCTCTATTGGTTTCTCAGGTCTGCTTTTCTTTTCCAAAGCCTTCACATTCAATATAAAGCACCTATGAAAAAATTACCTATGTTCTCAACTTCTTGATTTTCTTTCCAAGGAAGTCATCACCTCTAAAAATATTTTCTAGGTTACTTCTGGCACTATTATTTCTCCCCATGTAAATAATTGTAATGTGATAGTAGTTTGTCTGTTTGATATGTCCTGGATATGTGCCTAGGAAAAATACACCATTTCTCTATTGTTTGTGTCAGGTTGATAAATGATCGCTTCCATAACTCTCAATGGCAAATTGGCAATTATTACAAGCCACAGCTTCATCTTCCAGTCATTATTAGATGGATTCTCCTCTTGTGTTATCGTTGAATCAGTACCTTCTCATTCCCTTTCATAAATCTTTGATTTAGATTAGCTTAAAATCTTGGTTATCTTCCTTTAGCTCTTTTAATATATTTTTTAAATAGTAGAACATTTGGTCTGGCTATTAGTATTTCTGTTCTGAAAATCCTAACTTTCTGTCTTAGAATCAGTACTGAGTATTGATTCTAAGGCAGAAGAGTGGTAAGGGCTAGGCAATGGAGGTTAAGTGATTTGCCCAGGGTCACACAGCTAGGAAGTGTCTAAGGTCAAATTTGAACCCAGGAGCTCTTGCCTCAAGGACTGGTTTTATTCACTGAGCCACCTACCTGCCCTACTATTAGTATGTCTTGATAAAAATGACTAGTCCATCTGCTTTGCTATCCTTCAATGACTTTGATAGTTTCTTATGGGATAGTTCTCACAGAAATAATTTTATGTGTATTAACATGAAAGATCCTGCTGTAGAATGTTATATTTGAAATTGAAAACATTAGGTTGATATCTTAGCTCTACCATTTGCCACCAATATGATCTTAGTCTTACAGACAGCAAACAGTATTAGCAGTGGCGGTGGTGGTGGTAGCACTAGTAGCAGTAATAGAAACAACAACAGCTACAATAGTTTTTATTTATAAAATAATTTTGAGGTTTTCAAGAAGCTTTATATATTTTACTTCATTTGAACCCCACAACAAACTTGTTATGTAGATACTATGATTATCTCCATTTTATAGATGATGAAAGTATGACCGAGAGAAATTAGATTACTTGCCCAGAGTCATATAGCTGAGAAGTGTCTGAGTTGGAATTTGAACTTCGTTCTTCCTGATTTCAGTTCTGATGCTCTATCTACTTTAAGAGCTAGATGCTAAGCTTTGTGATTCTCTAGGTCTCCATTTCCCCACCTATAAAATGAAAATGTTGGACTCGGTGACCCATCAAGTTCTTTCCACCTCTAAATTCTGTGATCTTTTGTCTTTTGAATAGATTTTTTTTACATATGACTTTATTGTGTCAAATTATAATACAAAAGAAATCAAGCAAATTATGGAATTTTTATTATTTATCCACATGTAATAAGGAATTAGGGCAGCTAGGAGGCTTGGTGGATAAAGAACTGAGCTGAGGGGTCAGGAAAAGTCTTCTTCCTGAGTAAAAATTTGGTTTCAGAAGTTTGTTAGCTATGTGACATTGGGCAAGTCACTTAACTCAGTTTGCCTCAGTTTTTTCATATGTAAAATGAGCTGAAGTCAATGCCTTAGGCAGCATCTTTACCAAGAAACCAAATGGGCAGGTCTGAAAAACATCTGAACAACAATAATTAACTAAAAATAAGTACTGTATTTCTTGGGAATTTTAAGAGTTTCTTTGTTGTTTTTTCTGTCTCTCTCCCATTCATCTATCCATCCTATCTATCCATACATCCATCTCTCTTTCTCTCTCTCTACTTATCCAACCATCCATCTATCTCTGTGTCTGTCTGTCTATCTAATAGCAGCAGCCAATATCTACCATACCAGGAAGAAATGATATGAAATTTGAGCACTGAAACATAGTTAACATTTTATTCATGGATAAACATGTCCCAAACACATAGTAAAAAGCAAACAGAAGTTAATACTTGCCTGGTAACTTAAGACCACACACATGTGTCAAGGACAGTTTGGTGAATTTTCCAGATAGAATTTGGAACATTACGAGACAGTTTTGAAGCTGCAATCATTCCCCTGCCTTTCCCCATGATCACTTAGGATTATAATATGTATTAGTTTTCTTGTTGCAGAACTATTGAAACAAATGTTTCAAGCTAGTAGAGACTTCAGTGGCCATCTAGTCCAAGCTCTTCATTTAAAAAAGAAGGGTTTTATTGATGTGATATATCTTTAAATTAACCACATTTATGGATTACTCTCAACTTCATGAGAGCTCTCTTGTAACAAGGTAAACCATTTAAATAAAACAAACAATAAAGAACATTACCTGAAAGTATATGCAACATTTCAGATCTAGCACTGCCCCACCACTGAAGAAAATTAATACTGAATTGCATTATTTATTAGTAATGTTCCCAAGGATTATGGGAACATTTAATATCCATGAATTGAAATTTGGGGCTTGAGTATGAAGACAAGTTTTTTTTTTATTTTTGTTTGTTTGTTTTTTATGCTGGCATTAGCCAAAACTTTACAAAGTTAAATGAATGCCACATTTAAAAAGGGAGAAGAAACCAAATAGTAGCAACAACAAAAACAATAAAGTCAGAAACCAAGAAAATCTTTGAGCAGGGGATGTCTTTTGTCTGTACCTCATTTTAATTTACTTTCCTTTTTATTGTTGGAGAATAAGTGCCATATGAAAGAAATTTAAACTGGTAAGTGGGTTCACTTAACATTATTCTTGGGATTCCAAAATGAATGGGATGATGACTGGAAAAGAGGACTATTCTCCAGGCAATAACCATATTGTTCTTTGGTCAAAGCTGTGGAAGTTTTACTTGGAGTTTCAGTTGTTGGAAGAACAAAATACACATAATACCATTAGTTACCCTCAGCCTTAGTTGGGAGTTGGAAATTTTCACTGGTTTTTCGTTTTCTATAAACTCTTTTTTTAAGGGGAGTTTTACTTGAATATTAAAAAGAAAAAAAAAAGTTCCGCATTTGACACCAGAGGTCTAAGATCTGTTGCTTCTTATCTGTGGGACCCTGAATAATTCTCCTAACTTCTTGGAGTTTCAATTTCCTCATTTGAAATTGAGGGAGTTATATTCAATGATCTTAAATATGCCTTTAAGGGTAAACCCATGTTTCCATGGTAATGTATCACCCTCAAGGTCTGCCTTAACTTCTCCAAATATTAAAGAATGATCAATAACCCATCTTCTCCTTTGGCCATATTCTGTGGACAAGTATTTCTTCATTTGAGAACATTTAGTCCCTGTGATTCAGTTCTAATTATAACATTCATAAGAAAGGTTAAGGGACATATAAGGGGAGGAGAATTAGAAAATTAGGATGAGAGAATAGGATAAGAAGAAGGACCAGGATGTCAGATTTAGAATAGACCTCTGTGACAATAGAATACAACTTGTACTTGAATTTTGATGCTGTCTGCAGAAAATTTGAAGAGCAGTCAACCAACCTTTGTTTTCAGGCTTTAAATGACGGAGGAATGAGCTTCAACCTAAAGGAGTCCATTCTGTATAGCATAGTTCTAGAGTGGTAATTCTTAATCCCAAGGCAGCTAGGTGCCTAACTAGTTGGAATGCTAGACTAGAGTCAGGAAGACTTGAGTTCAAGTCCATCCTCGGTTAATTATCTTTGTGTGACATGGGACAAATCTTAAACTAGATAGACTTAATTTCTTTCTGCAGTTTCCTAATCTGCAAAATGGGTATAATAATAGCACTGACCTTTCAGAGCTCTTCTAAAGATCAAAGAAGGTAATATTTGTAAAATAGTTTATGGTATATAAATTCTTCTCTCTTTCCTCTTCCTCCTCATTCTTTTTTAATTATAATTATTGTTGTTATGTACTTTGGCAGTCCATTGAAGCCTATAGATACTTTTTCAGAATAATATTTCTAAGCAATTGAAAGGGCAAATTTCATTTAAAGATTATAGAAACAAAGATGTGTTTTTTTCCCATCTGAATTCACATATCCCATGAAATCTCTCTATGAACCTGTTGTGAGGAAGATTAGTTAGTAATTAAGTATTAGGGTGAACCTAGCAGGGAGGCTGGAGCATTCCAGGATGGAATGAAGGGGCAGGAAGTGTGTGTGCCCTGAGAGGGACTCCATTAGGGGTTGACACAAACTGTTGTGAGCCCTGGGAGATCTCAGAGCAAAGGACACCCTGCATCCTGATTACCCTGGGATCCTGAGTGGTGGTGGCTTTCCAGCAAGAGGATAAGACCTACAGAGAAGCACCAAGGGAAGAGTAGAAGTTTGGGATCTGGTGGACAGCACTTCAAGCACACCCTCTCTATTTGGATACCCTGGACCACTTTGGCTTTTGACAATCCTGAGATCATCTGTTGGATTACTGTGAGAAACCCCAAAGCCACCCACAGCCCTTTAGCTGTGCTGATCAAATCTGGCTGGAACCAGATTTGATGCAGCCCTCTCTGTGACTCCTGCACTGCTCCCTTGGCCCTGTCTGCTTAGGTCACTAAAATTAGTATAGAGAAGTCCTCCCCTTGCCCCTGTGGTTTTACCCTTTAGGTTTTGAGTATAGAAATCCCTTTCCCACCTTTATTTTAGTTAAATATAATTAAACCCTTTTAAAACCTTTTACCTTGCCTGTTGGATTCAAAGCCTCTGGCCTAGGGAGAGCTGAGTGACAGTTAAGACCAACTGCCATTCCTGTATTACTCCAGTGAACTCTGGTCTCACTATCCTGATCCAGTCTCTCCTACAACCCAGTGTGTATACCCACAATCATTTAGATTTATTGAAACACCCTGGTGTCTCCATTATCATTTCTACAAACAAAGGCTAAGGACCTTAGGCTAAGAACCCTTACTCTACTCATTCAGACAGAAGTGAGAAGAAATGGGAGAACAATTTATATAATGATAACCTTATAGAAAAAAAACTCAACTTTGGAGGAATTTACAATCCTGATTAATATAATGATAAAACCTGAATTCAAATAAATGAAGATGAAACAGGCCACTTCCCTCCTGAAAGAGAAGTAATAAATGTAAACTGTGGAAATAAACCTTCTTTTTGGACATGGTTAATTTGGGAATTTGTTTTGTTGGACTATTTAGACCCATTTTTAGATATGAATTTAGATCCATATTTAAATATGGATTGAAGAATTTGTTTTTTTAATTTTCTCAATGGGAAAAGGTAGAGTAAGACCAAGGAAAAGTATAATGCATGAATATTTGTTAATTTAAAAAAATTCATTAAAGAATAAAACAAACCTTGCCCTAAGTGAGGAATTTTTTGTTTGTTTGTTTTCTCTTAAAACTTGTCTAAAGTCTCTCTATAGGTTCTAGTTCCTTTTTGGTCAAGCAGAACAATTCTAGTCCCTCTTCTTACTGACAGTCCCTCAAATACTGTCTTCTACCTCTTTTTGGCTCCCTAGTGCCTGGGACAAAATAGGAACTTAGTAAGTGTTTTATTGATTGACTGACTGACTGAACCTAGCTCTTAAGTCTCTGTTGAGTTTTTTCTGTGCTAACAATTTCTATTTTTAAACTTCTGGGAAGTTTTTCCATATAATCATTTTCAATTGGCTGTTTTGCAATGTTTATCCATTTTCTTGAGTTGCTTTTCATACAGTATGTACTTAGCACCCTTGAATATACTATCTATTTTCCTCCAGATGTTTTCCCACATATCAACATCCTTTCTAAAATATGATGCTCAGGGTTAAGAGATACTCCAGATAGGGCTTGACCAAGGTACAGTAAAGATATCACGTCTCTCATTGTAGCTTAAGAACTCATTTGCTTACTTGGCTGCCTTATCATACTATTGGCTTTTATTGAACTCGTAGTCCATTCAAATTTCCAGATCTTTCTAATGGAAAGCTGTATGGCCAATACATCATTCATCTCATACTTGTGTCAACTTTCTGAAATGAAGGGTAAAGTCTTATGTTTCTCTTGATGATATTTCAACTTATTTGAGCCAATCTGATATATTAACCTGTGATGATTATCTTGAACTGTAGAGAGTTGCCTGCTGGGCTCACCTGAACCACACACACACACACACACACACACACACACACACACACACACACACACACAAATTGCCTCAAAACAAAGGAAAGCAAGAGGGACATGTCTTACTAGAGAAAGAGGAGTAGCTTAGGGAATGCAGCATCTGTGGGAACCAGCCAGTGGTAAAATAGAGGACTAGCCCTGCTAGTCAAGTAGCAGAATGGGAACCATGTCAGCCTATGAGATAAGAGGGCAATTTGCAGAAAGGAAATCTAGTTAGACAAAACAGCTACAAGACTCCCCATTACAAGCCAACAGGGTCATTCTTTCAAAGAGCACACTGTGCAACTGAAAGGCCTACCCTAAATACCAAAGAAGATTACTCTGTAAGCATGGAACAGTGTGCCCCCTCTATCCCAGGAGCAGAGCAACACCTCAGCAGAAAGGTAATATAATAATAATAATAACTAGAAAAATGAAAAAAAAAATTTCCTGACCTTAGAGAGTTACAGATCAAAATACAACCTCAGAAGGGAAAAATAATGTTAAAAGGAAATATATGAAACATCAAAGAAAAAGTGTGAAAGGTCCCAAGATTAAAAAAGAAATCATGTAATAAGAGAATTGTTATTAAGACTCAACAACTTGGGAAAGGTCATTGAAGAAACAATTCCTTAAAAGAGAGAATACACCAAATGGAAAAAGAGGCATAAAAATACAATGAAGAAAACAACTACCTAAAGATTAAAATAGGCAAAAATGGATGTCAAAAAAAACACTGAAGAAAACAACTCCTTAAAGAGTAAAATTAGTCAAATTGAAAGGGAAAACAAAAGTTCAAGGAAGAAAATAACACCCTAACATTAGGATTGGGCATATCAAAGCTAATGAATTCCTAAAATATCAGGAAAAATAAAGCAAAATCAAAAGAACAAAAAAAGAAAAGAAAATTTGAAATACCTCATTGGAAAAACAACTGACCTGGAAAATACTTCCAGGAGAGATAATTTAATAATCATCAGAATATCTGAATTATTTTGAATTCTGATTCTGATTCTGTCCTCGTGTGTGTGTGTGTGTGTTAGCTAACTTCCAGCATTTTGTCACTGACAAATTTGATAAGCATGCCATTTATATCTATTCAAATTATTGATGAATGGTATCTTCCAATTTTTTTTCCAGTGGAATACAAACCAAAATGCTCTATTTAGGAAAAGAAGACTCAAGAACAGCAATTTTTTTGCCTCAGGGCTACTCTAGGAGAGGGACAAATTAGCTCTCCATCAAAGCAGTAAATTTTATTTATTGTTGCATAAACACTCTTGCAAGGATAAGATTACATATTTTTAAATTCTTGCCAAAAGAAATTTAAACAAAATCACTGATATTGAATTTCTGACAGTATCAAAGAATTATTTGTATAGCAGGGAACTATTAAAGTGCTAGGTATCTTAGTTTTCCTATTCATTTGTTATGTGTCCTAACAAATGTTCATGAATTTGAATTGAACAGATGTGGGAAAATTACAAACACTTGATGTCTCTATTCCTTATTTGTAAAATAGATATAACAATACCTGCTTTTCCTTGATTTAAGAAGTTTTATCAAGAGTAAATAATGTAATGAATATAAAACCCCATTTAAAAAAAATATACGGATTACAAGACCATAAGAATGGAGGGGGATAGGACCTTAAAGATCAGAGGATCTTATATGTAAGGATGAAAAGGATCTCAAAAGTTATGCGGTCCAAACTTCCATTTTATCTATGAAGAAACTGAGGCCAATAAGGTAAAATTTCTTGTTGAAGGTAATGTAGGCAGTGTCAGATATAGGATTGAAGCCAGGTTTTTTGATTCTCAATCAGCAGTCTGTCTACCATGCAACACACCTGGGCCAAATCTCTTATTTGGAAATAGAAGCCCAGAAAATTCTCAAGTGATTTCCTCACGATTACATAGGTAGTCAAGAGCAGAAGAAAGGTTTTTACTTAGGCCATCCTGACTTTGAGGATAGTTCTCTATTCAGTATGACATGCTCTCCAATAGCAGCTTATTACATTCCCTTTGTTCAAACAGTGTAAAAATGACTGTTTTCTCATGGGAAGAGACAAGGCAGATGAAACGAACATGAGAAAACAGAAATAAGGAAAACAAGGTCCAAATATAAACCAAACCAATGTCCTACTTAGGGAACAGATGTCAAAGCAATGATCAAAGGGGCTGCTTTAATAATGGATATTTTTTTTAAAGTTGATGATATATATATAGAAGAGGGAAAGAGAGAAACGTTCTTTCATATTTGCTAATTAAAATGCTATTCCTCTTTCACATGGCTTTGAAAGGGTGCATGTCCAGTTATTTGAAAATGAAATCTATATTAAAAATCCTATGGAAACTTTAAAAATTTAACTTTTTCCACCTTCTGATTGTACCTGTGAGTTCATGAATATAGGGATCTCCCTCTAATAATGCACAATGACTTTGCTTTGCTCCAAGCAATTGAAAGTCTGGTGGTCTTAAAGATTTAAGTCTTAAAGTGTTGTTGTTCAATGGTTTCAATTGTGTTCAATTTTTCATGGCCCCATTTGGAGTTTTCTTGGCAAAGATAGTGAAGTGGTTTGCCATTTTTTTCTCCAACTCATTTTACAGATGAGGAAACTGAGGAAAACAAGAATAAGTGACTTGCCCAGGGTCACATAGATAGCAAATGTCTGAAGTCAAATTTGTACTCAGAAAGATGAGTCTTGTGACACCAGACCTGGAGCTTTTATGCACTATGGTACCACCAGTCTACCCAAAGTCTTAAAATACCAGGGCATTTAAGAAGCTAAATGACTTTCCCGAGTCGCATGGAGAATCAGTGACAATATTTGAATCCAGGTGTTCCTTATCTTTAATCCTTCTATTATGCAACATTATTTTTATGGAAATTTAGTGGTATTAAGGACAGAATGTCAAATATGGAGTCAAGATGCCTAGAGATGGAATCCTGACTCTTTGAAAGTCATTTAATTTCTTTCAGTCTCAGTTTCCTCATCTATAATATGGGATTAATAACAGTACTCTACCTCAGAGGTTTTATGAGTATATATGTGTATATACATATATATATACATGCATATATAGTCACAAATGTATGAAATATTACATGTAACTGAATATTATATAAAATAGGCATGTAAAGCAATATAAAAATGCTAACAATTCTAAGAGCAGTACCTAAAACAAGACAAGCAGAATTTTGTCCCAGGGCAACAAATTTATTTTAGCAATAAAGCAAATTACTCTACCAATTAGCTAGTTGGAGTAGTTAGGTAGCTCAGATTCTTAGGTCTGGAATCAGGAAGACTCATCTTCCTGAGTTCAAATCGAACTTTGTTCATGGACTAGATGTTTTTGACTGTGGCTAAGTCACATAATCCTATATGTTTCATTTTCCTCATTTTTAAAATGAGTTTGAGGAGGCAATGCTAAACCACTCCAGTGTCTTTGCCAAGAAAACCTCAAATGGGGTCACAAAGAATCAGACGTGTCTGAAATGACAAAATAACAGCAAAAGTTAGCAAGAATCATTTGTTAAAATAGGAAGCTACCATAGAGGAGACAAGAGTACTCCTGATAAACTCCTAGTTCCTTTTTAGCCCCATTCTCTCCTTCCTTTGATATATCTCTCAATGTCCCAAAGTCTCTCTAGCTCCACCACCAGACCTAAACTGGATTTTTAAAAGCTGATTTAAAGGCTCATTTGCACCATTTCACTCTGTCACAGGATTGCTAGTCATGACTTTATTCTTTCTGAATGTCTCTACATATGCTTTAGAGGGTGACATTTTATATCTGATTCTAATCATTGTTACTTTTTAATTGATTTATTTCTATTGGCCACATTGATAGTTCCTATGAGAAAGCATTTACTCAGGAGAAAGGCTGATCTCTTTGTTTTTCTTGTCTCCCCAAGTTTTCCTTGTCATTTTCCCAACCTTTCTGAAAAAGTTGGAATAGAAATTCAGATACCCATGCCACATTAAATATAAATATAACTGCCAGATCCTGGGATTATTTTCCAGTGGGTTTTGAAATTTTACCTTATTGCCAGTCATTTCCCTTTTTTTTCTGTCTAGCATACCAATGGTCCCATGGAATATTTCTATAATTCCTGAGGTGGAGTCCACACACTGGAAAAATGGTGAAATTATAGCAGAATAAAATTTTTGGGGCAGTACTTTGGAATACAAATGGGAAACATACAAATCACACACACACACACACACACACACACACACACACACACACACACATACACTTCCCAGGCAAGGCTTATAAAAAATATGGCTTGACAAAAGATGTGAGACATCATGGGATTTCAGCCATTTTCAACATTAACTAATTAAATACTCTTTGGATGTCAAGAAGATCTTTTTTACCAGTTTAAGACCAATTGTTTCACATACCAGAGGAGGGCCTCCCTCTAGCACAACCTAAAGATTAAGATCTTCTGGAAATAATTCATTTCTTTACAAATTATCTCCATCAAAGCTTTCTGGGGCCCCTTAGTCAAAGGGATAATTAACTTTTTAGAAAGACTTAGTGTGCTCTAGTGACCTACCCCCCTCTTGAAGTGATTGAGCCAGTGAGCCTCTCCTTCTTCTTTCCACATTCCCTAAGATTGAGCAACTACAAGGATGTAGGGTTGCCATAGAAACAGATGTTCTTCTTTGACCTTGCTTGGATGCTGGTCGGGTGGGAGGGGATGGGGATGGAGAGAGAGCAAACAAGCAACCACTCCCTTTTATTTTTTAGTGTGTGGGGGGAGCAGTGGGTGGATAGCTAATGAAAGCCTTTTCCAAAAAGGCTAGCCCCTTCCCAGCTGTAAGGATCCAAGTTCCTCAGAGAAAGTCTTAACTTTGGGGCTTGTTGGCAGGCTCTGGACAGAGAATTGACTCCAGCTGTAGCATGCCTGGAGTTCTGTGAACCCTTTTCTGACAGGCCACATCCTGTCTTTTTTGGAAGAGTAGAGAAATGTTTCGGGCAGAATGAAAGAACTTCCAATGTCATGTCACTTAAGAATCAGTCCTCTAGAAGAAGACAGTAGTCTAACCACCAGAAGCAAAAAGATGAGAAAAAATTAGGTGGTTTAGGACGACACTGAGATAGATAGGATGGTGCTGAGGCAAAGCCAGAGAGGGAAAGCTGAGAATTATGAGAACTCCTGTATGACACGGATCATTACTGCTGTGTATTTAGAATTGGCACTTATTAATAACTAGCATTTAGAGAGCTGTATTTAGTTGCTTCAAAACATGCAGAAACCTTATGTATGTTCTATATGTTAATTCATTTGCTTTTCCTTGGCAGGTGGATGTTCTTATTGTCCCCACTTTACAAATAAGGAAATTGAGACAGATAGAAGTTAAAATACTTGTTCAGGCTAGTAAGTATCCAAGGCAGGACTCAAATTCAGGTCTCCCTGACTTAATTGTTCTTGTTCAGTCATTTTTCAATAGTGTTTAACTCTTTGATACCCTCATTTGGAGTTTGCTTGGTAAAGATGTCAGTGTAGTTTGCCATTTCCTTTTCCAGATCATTTTACAGATGAGGAAACAGAAGCAAAAAAGAAGTGACTGGCCCAGCATCACAGCTAGTTTCACACTATAAGTCCCTCTTACTTTCCTAATCACAGCTAATATTTATAGAACACTATCATATTTGTAAAGGATTTCATACATTATTTCATTTAAATTGTATGTTATATAAAGACTAGACTAGCTATGTTTGGAGGGTTTCATCACCTGAAGTTTGTTTACTCAGGATTCACTTTCTTGGCCATAGTAATGGTAATGGTCATAAAGTTGGGAATCATAGAGAGAATTAATGGATATAATCATCACACAAGTGAAGTCATGGACTCTTGAAATACTGATATATTCCAGACTATTGTCATGTCTATCTGAATAAGAGATCTTCAAGCCTCTGTTGGTATACAATGAAACTAAATATTTAGAATAACTCTTTTGCTTTCTTCTAATTCTTTTACTTTTTTTTCCACAGGATCCAATTGAAATTCCCTCTCAATACTACAGGGCCATTTTCATTAGCTGATATCAAGTTGTACCATTAACATAACCTTCGTGTACATCTTAAAGAAGTTATGATTTCCATCTCTCCCATTTTGTTGAAGGGCAAGTACACACACACACACACACACAAAACTTGGCTTTATCCCCTGTTTCAGCTGAACTCCATGTTCCTTCATCTTCTGATTCTTCTCTGTGTTAAAAATCCTTCCCCTATTGAACTGTTTAAAAGGATCCAAATCTCAGCCTCTTCATGTACAATAAGTTTGTGCTCAAACTCATTCTTTGTTTTAAATCTGTATCTAACTTTCCCTCTCTGAGATCTAATAAATCAACAAATAAGTGTTGGGTCATTGTGTCCATATATTCCAGGCACTTGGAAGTAGTATAGTGTGCCACCTGATAGACCAAGAAGACAAGAAAACCCAGGTGCAAGTTTTGCCCATGACATATTAAAGCTGTGTGACCTGGGGCCAAGTTGCTTAATTTCGTAGTATTCTAGGGAACTTAGACTATTAGTAGTGGTTAATAAAGAATTATTTTAATTTAAGAGTGAATATGTGACTAATGGAATCTTTATGATAGGAGAAAAAGAAGCAGTGTAATTTGATAGAAAGAATATGGGATAAGGAGGCTAGAAAGATGGATTCTGGTTCTAGTTTGATAAATCACAGCATTTCTACAAAGAAGTTCACTTCTAGAATTTTCTTCTAGAGGAAGTTCATTTCTAGAGGAAGCTCATATGTAGAAGGTTCTTTTAAAAAAAGGCAATTTCTAGAGGAGGTCAATTTCTACAGGAAGCTTCTTCAAGAGAAAGCCAATCTTTAGAGGAAGAGTCATCTAAAGGAAATTCATTTCTAGAGAAAGCTTGTACTCAGAAACTTTTTTCAAAGGAAGTTCATTTCTAGAGGAAATTTGCATCCAGAAATTTTTCATAGAAGCTCATGAGTTTCTAGAGGAAGTTTCTTGTAGAGGAAGCTCATTTTAACCTCTACCAGAAGCTTGCTTCTACAAGAAACTTTTTTTCTATAGGAAATTCATTTCTCAAAATTTCTTCTAGAGGAAGTCCATTTCTAGGGAAGTTTATTTTTTTAACCTAAGGGATCCTTGTGTCAGTGTAATCATGGGTAAAATCCTTATCCCATTTGTGTATTAGGTGTTGGGATATAAAAAGCACAATTGAAACAACCTTTGCCCCTTAAATGACTAACATTCTATAATGGTAGACAGCCTGCAATATATATATATATATATATATATATATATATATATATATTTTTTTTTTTTTTGTAGAGTACAAGAATTGGGGGGGGGTAATCAGATGGGGAAATCAGGAAACATCCATCATCCCAATTCTATCTCCTTTCCAATCTCAAAAGTGACAATTTCTCTTAATAGAAATGCTAACACCAATATCTCACTATCCTTTCGTGCAAGATCTTTGACATCTCTCTCATTCTTACTTTTCTTCCTTCAGCCATTCTTCTCCAATACTTTAGTTGTTTTCTTATTCTAAACTCTGATTTGCATCTGATCTATGAAATTCTTCATGTCCTTGGTTGATGGTTAGGGCAAAAATTTAAAAATGTATATTTAAAAATTAAATTTTACATTTCTGTTTTTAAATTGAAAAATCAATGATTTTTATTTAAAATTTTAAATTTAATTAAAAATCCATATTTTTATTTAATTTAAAAAATTATAGGATTCCAGATTTATAGCTGAAAGTTCCTATCAGGTCACCCAATAATCCCTTCATTTTTCAGAAGAGGAAAGAGATTAAGTGATTTGCCAATAGTCATAAAGTTAGTAAATTTTCAAGGTAGGATCTGAATGTTGATATAGGTAACTTCAAATCTATCAACTTCTTCAGAACAATGTCAAGCTATACATTTCCCTTAGGTTGTCTCTCCTCTCTTCCCCCCCTCCCCCCAACTCAATTATAACCACCTACTCTCAAATGCCAATTATTAAATTTTCAGTTGGCAAATGATCCATATTAGACTTTGGTTTATTGCTTTGTTGATTGTCTAAACTTAAGGAATTGTTGATGAAAATGTTAATAATGAATGTTAAACTGAAAAGTAGGTTACAAGTATTTTTTTGGATAGTCTTTTATTAAATAAGCATTTCTTAGCATGTTCTTGACCATTATGTTGTTTTATACAGTTAAACCTGGGGCCATTTATAAACCTCAACCTTCTGTTCCTCCTGTGGTTGTTTTTGAACCATTTCTTCCTGTACCAAGTGGTACCTGGATTGGGCTCACCATAAGCTGTCACTTCCCAACTCATTCATTTCTAAACTTCCTTCTTGGATTTGCTGAAATGAAGTATCTCCTAAAGGAGCCCATGCTATTTTTTTTTTCACCTTCACCAGTACTTTTCACCTCAGTATTTTTTACAATGGGTCCCACCTGCAGAGGTTCATTTGATTCTCACAACTACTTTGGGGTAGCAGATAGAACAAATATAGTTCCATTATATGGATATAGAAACTGAGACACAAATAAGTGAAGTGCTAGGCATATAACTAAGGTCTCTAGCGTTTCTGCTTCAGGTTCTTTCCAATAAACAACATTCCTCTTTCTCTTCCTATGATAAGAACCAAACGTTCTCTCAGTCACATATTTCCTCTCTCTCTTTTTTTTAAATAGAAACTTATCGTTAGCTTCATAATGATGAGATTTTGACTCCTAATGTACTGCTCTCCACTGGCCCTGTTCTCAAGCATCACTTTCCAAATTCGAATGAACCTTGGCCTCTGCTCCTATCTAGCTGTCTTAGGGCTTGTCTTCTGAATGTTCTTAATCACCATCTTCTCTGTCTTTACTCTCACTATGTCCCCAGGAGCCAGTTTCTATTTCCTGTACCATTCTGTACCCTTTTCTCTTACACTCAATTAATACCCTATTCTTAGATATTAGCCTGGAATCTATTAAGTATCCACCACATTCTCTGAATCTGACTTAGAGACATAGCTGGCCATTCCTAACCCTGGGGAATGGCTAATAGCCTTCATATCCTACACTCAAAACAAAAATAACCTCATTCTTTCTTTCCCTGATATTTCCTCTTTATAGAAGAACTCTCCCTTCATTAATTCAGCTGATAAAAACCCTAACCATTGGTACAGAGGATGCCCAAAACCTTAGTGCAGTTTTAATTATGGAATATCCTGTATAAAGCTAAAAGTTTTTTTAAGTCCTTTATGTTATCTCATTTGGTCCCATGAGGTATTTGTGCTATTATCATCTTCATTTTCCACTTGAGGAAACTGAGAATTAAGGAGTCAAAATGACTTGCCCAGGGTCATAGAGCTAGTCAGTATTCAAAATAGGATTCAAATTCTGGTCTTCCTGATGCCAAAAATAAAACTACTTACTGTATTCTCTGTTTAATTCAGGAGAAGAATGTCATAAACCTAAGAAATGTCTTCACTGCATTAGATAATGTATGTTGACTTTCTGTTATTGACCCCCAAAATGGACAAATACTATGTCTCCTATAAAATGAATCTAATAAGATCTATATACTTATCTAAATTTTTACGGGGATAATCAACAAGCTAAAATTGGTTAAATTCCTTCTACCATGATGTAAAAGTCAGAAAGATAGATAAAGTATTATTAAGTACTTATTACATACTCTGTCCCGTTTTAAATCTTGGGAATATAAATATAGGCAAAAAAATATCTCATCCAGACCCTCAAAATAATTCACATTCTAATGTAGGAGTGAGGTGAGAATTAGAATGGATTTGTAGGGAAGCAAGGTGGGGAGGTAGTCTGGGAAATCATGAACTGATCAAATAACTGATCATAATTAGCCTAGAAGCTGCTTCAAATAGAAATCCCACCAATAGGAAGAAGGGGTTGTTGTTGTTTTGTTGTTATTGTTGTTGTTGTTGTTGTTGTTGTTGTTGTTGTTGTTACTATTATGTCAATCACAATAATGGCTTGTTCCTGACTGACTTTTATCTCCTTTGACCTTTGGGACATCCACAATTTGGATTCATCTGATAATACATAATTCTATGATTTATTAAAAATCTTTCCTGATAGAAGCTGTCCTTGGCTGGCATATAACACCAGTAGGAGAATGTTGCCTTTAAAAAGATGATACTTCTTGGGTGAGGATGAGGGGGAGGGCATTCAGAATAAAGAACAAATATTAAAGAGGTCTCTAAATGTGCTCATTATATATTGATATATGATGCTGAAGCAAAGGCATTACCTGAAGAAGGTTTTGAGGACTTGGTTTGCCTAGATAAAGTGGGGTCTGGTGCAAGTTTATTACTTATCTTCAGATTGGTCTGCCAAGTTTCACTGATGATGTTTCATGTTAGTAAGACCTAAACTCTAGGCTTGAGTACCACTAGGTGTCCTTTGGGGGTAAAAAGAAAGCCTTCTTCTTTTCCTGGACTCAGAGTGAAACTTACCTGGACTCTGCATTAAGTTAATCAATTAAATCAAAGAATAAACCAGGTATAAACAAGAAAAAAAGAAAGAAGAGCATATGTATAAGACATGTTACAAAAGTGAAATCAACATACTGTGGCAAAATATTGGGGGGATTAGTCAGAAAAAAAGGATGGGGATGACACTGAGGTTATAACCCTGTTACTTTTGTGATAATCACCAATCTCATTGCCATCATTCTACTCAAAATATTCATCACCTCATGGACCAACCATAGACACATCTCATTTCCTTTTCCTTAGTCTTTCTTTTCCAATGCATCTTGCATATTTGCTGCTAGCTTCTAACTAAAACTAAAATTTCTTATTATAACATCCCTGCTGAAAAAAAACAAAACAAAACTATAACAAGTTCCTGTTAGTTCCTGTATCAGATTTAAACTTTATTCCATTATTAAAAGCTATGTGGTATAAAGCACAGAGTGCTGAGCCTAAGATGGGAAGGCCTGAATTCAAATTTAGCCTTCTATACTTGCTAGCTGTGTGACCATAGTCAAGTCACTTAACCATTATCTGCCTCCTTTTCCTCATTTTTAAAATGCTATAATGATAGTACCTTCTTCCCAGGGTTGCTGTGAGGATAAAATAGGAGAATATTTATAAAGCACTTAGCAAACTTTCAGGTGCTTTATTAATATTGTTATTATTAGTAGACGTATTTGCTAAATGTATTCTCCATATGCGCTAATCTGGATGGATTCCTTACTGTCTCTCACAAATCCTGTAATGGCCTCCCCTTTCCTCAACCAACTGTGGATTGCTTGTAGCCACAAATGAATCTATTCATGGGTGGGCACTTGAGAAGGAAAGTTAGAAACTGAGGGAAAATGGGTGAAGGGGATAGAGAGAGAAAGAAAGAGGGAGCACAAGAAAGGAAGAAAGACTCAGAGATGAAGACTTCGAGAACATGGGATCCATCGTGTGTGCTCCTCTGATGGTGGAAGAGAGAAAGAGAGCTACAAGGGTCCCCAATCTTTTATTGGAGAATCAAGGAATGGGGAATGGGAGGTAGCTAATGAACATGTGACATGGCATATAATTTAACATTAGCTCAAATGACTACCACAAGATCAAAGAATAGGAGGTTAATCAAACATATGACCTGGTAAGTAATCTGGTCTGTCGAGGTAGGAGCCAAGACCCTGTGGCAGCTAACGTCCTGCCCAGGAATTCTCCTGACCTTTGGACTATAGTTTTGGAGAGAGGTCAGAATTAATAGAGTATCAATTAAATACAATGATCAAAAAATATGATGATGAGTCTGGTACATGAGCACAGAGGTTACAATATTAATACATCAATAATACTTTCAAGATTAGAATATACCTGGGATGCCAAAGAAACCTTACTCATCCTTCCTTATCCATCCAATGTCTTTTCAACAAGCTTTCACCAAAATTATTCCAACTTCCATTTACTTTTGCCTTCTCTAAACTTTTATTCTTCTTAGAATCTGCATTAGTACTCCATATATGGTCATCAACTATTTTCTGGTTTGTATATCTCCTCCCTAATAAATTGTCAGTTCTTAGCCGGGGGTGGGGGGGGAGAATTTCAATTAAGTATCAGTTCCAAAACAGAAGAGTGATAAGGGCTGGACAACTGAAATTAAATGACTTGCCCAGACTCACCCAACTAGGACATGTCTGAGGTCAGATTTGAACGAAAGACCTGTTTCTAGATCTGAGTATATATTGAGCTACCTGGCTGCCCCCATGAAACACGTTCAAACTAAACCTGCATTATTAACATTTTATCCATCACTTTCTTAAATCAAAACAACAAAACACTAAATAGAGGCTAGATTTGTAACATTTACCAGTTTCTGAAGGGTAATTCTCACACTGAAAAATGTAACTCCTCTATGACTTAACTCCAGTATACCAGAACCACGTAAGAAGGAAAAGTCATCGAGAGAGAGAACCCTTAGTGAAAACTCATGATTGGAGATGGATTGGGGAGGGGGGTGATTGATCCAACAAAGGAAATGGAAAGAGAGCAGAAGACAGGAGGTGAAGCAAGGGAGTGTACTATATGAAAAGCCAGAGGGGAGAGTAACCAAGGGGATAAGAAGGTGTTCGACAGTATTGAATGCTTCAGAGAAGGACAAGGAATAAGAAAAAGGTCATCAGATTTCCCAAATAGGAAACTATTGATAACTTTGGAGAGAGTAATTTTGGATGAGTCATGAGGTCAGCAGCTAAACTATAAAAAGACTGAGCAACGAGGGAGAAGAAAGGAATTAGAGTCAAAAAATATAGATAGTGGTTTTACTTTTTCTTCCTTCTCCAGATTTTGACTGTGAAAAAAAAGAGAGGAGAGAGACAAGATAATAGTTTGAGAGGATGGGATGGTTTATTGAATGTTATCTTTTTAAAAGTTAGGGAGAAGCAGGATACACTTTCAGGCATCAGAGAAGTATAAATGAGATAGAAGAGAAACTAGATACTTCAGGGTTATTCTGTATTCGAGAGGTAAACAGTTCTCTTGTTTCCTGTTAAATTCTGTTATTGGTGCTTGTGTGAATGTGTTTTTCCCTGTAGAAAATGCCACTAGATAACACCTCAGATTGTTTTGATCCAGTTATTTATATAGGCTTAAGGAGGAAGGAGATGAAGTTAGTGTGAAATGTCAGAGATGTAAATAATGGTAATTATAATAGTAATTATTTTTAAAAAGCATCAATAAAATCTGTTTCTAAATACAGCCAGGCTCACTCAGTTCTAGGCTATTTTGTGCTCTTATTCTGCCTATATGACATAAAACAATGATATAATAACTGAAAATTATATTATTGTTCTGTTGTTTCAGACATGTCTGACTATTTGTGACCCCATTTGGGGTTTTCTTGGCAGAGATATTAGAATGGTTTGTCATTTCCTTCTCCAGCTCAATTTTAGATAAGGAATCTGAGGAAAACAGCATTCAGTGACTTGCCTAAGTTGACACAACTAGTAAATATCTGAGGCTGGATTTGAACTTACATCTTCCTGAGTGTTCTATCCACTGTGCCACCTAGCTGCCCATTATACAATTATACAGTACTTTGTTTTTTGCAAGTACTTTACTTATCTCATTGGAGGCCCACAATAACCATGAGAGAGGTGGCACTATTTTGCCCATTTTACAGATAAGGAAATTAGGAAAAAATACATTTTGAGAAGTTACAGTCTTACTCCTAAGCCTCAAAAACAAACTCCAGCATGAAGTATTGGCCAAAGCATAAAAAATGAAGCGTGTTTTCTTAACTCCAGTTGCCTCATGAGCCTCAATCCCAATTAAAATGCACTACTGGATTCCACCCCCCACAACCCAAACCTCTGGGCCTCAGGCTGCCAAAGCATCTTTTCAAAGCTGAAGAATGCTTTTCAATGCCTAAAGCAGCACTGACTTAATTTTCCAATCCAGAGGTCCAATCCTTCTCATACTCTCTCCAAGTTTACAGAAATGGAATTCATGCATGAGGTGGGAGAATGGGATTTCTTTTTAGCTTGAGTTATGGACAGGGGATTCAGGCGTGCCTCACTTTGGAAACCAGTACATTTCTTTTCAAATTTTTGTTCCAAATATCTTGCTGGAAGTACAAATTATATTATTAAAATTATATTTGTAATATTATACTAAAATAAACGAAATGGTTACATTTTTCTATGTCCAATATATAAACATAAATCAAATGAGTTTTTCTTTTCTCTGTTCCTTTCCCTTTCTAGATTATGAATTATTGTTTTTGTCTAAGTACTTTTAAAACTTACTATTTTTGTTTCTAGCTTCCAGGAAGGAAATTCTAACTAACGTAAGGTGGCATTTCTCTGAATATTATAGAATTGTAGCTCTATTTCTGGAAAGGGCCTCAGAGGTTATCTAGACTAGGGATTGTTAACTTGTTTGCATCATGGACTCCTCTGACATTCTGGTAAAGTCTGTGAACTCCTTCTTGTGCTCATGTTTTAAAATAATTGAAGAAAATACTATATTTCCCTTCAAGGTTAATGAAAATAGAGCTATATTCTACCACTACCAATCCAGCTCATCTAGACCCATGGATCCTCTGAATTCTATTCATTGTATTCTCTGCAGGGGGGAGTAGGTATAGAGGGAACAAACATTTATTAAGCATCTACTACATTTAAGGCATTAATCCTAACAAAAATTATGATGATGACAAGTATATAAATATGAGCTATTATTATATTTGTGTCCCTTACAAAGCTCAGCACAATGTCTTGTAATATACACATATATTTTTTGAATGAGAGCTGAATTGTAGAATTTGTATCACAGCAAATGGAAAGAGAAAAAAATAGTATTAATAACTCAAAAGATAGCCTGGCTTAGCAGATAGAGGTCCTTTTTGGAGTCAGAAAGACCTGAGGTCAGGACTTTGTATTGGCTATGTGAGCTTAAATAAATCCTTTAATTTCTCAATGTTTCAAGCCACTTTCTAAGACTATAAACTACACATAAATTGTACCAGTTAAGTGAATTTCCAACATGGAAATTTTTTGTCTTTGTTAAAACTACAGGTCTGAAACAAATGAAAACAATAATAATAATCTTGCTAAAAGTATATCTCTTAAAATATATCATCTATATTTTAAGATTAACTAAAGACTTTTCCCATAATACCCTTGTTGAGGAGAGAGCATATGTATTATTATCATCCCCATTTTATGGATGAGGACACTAATGATGAGAGGGATGACTTGCCCAAGTTTAAATAGTTTATAAGCATCCGATGTAGGTTCTTAAACTATGGCCTCCTGACTCCATATATAATGCTCTTTCCATTTTTCCATGTGCATTTCTCAAACAGGCTACAAGTGGAGCTATTAAAATCCTATATAATAGTCATAAATAACTATTGAAGTTTATAAATTTCTCTTTCACTTCCCCTCCAAAAAAAAACCCAAAATAAAACATAACAAAAAGACCCAAGATGGACATTGACCCAAGAAGTGATTTTATGGAACATGGCAATAAACCACTTCAAGTATTTCAGATAACTCTAATAAGGGAAGATCCCAGATGATGAAGCCCAGAATTCTAAAGCAAAGAAGTGGCCTTTATGGCTGCAGATATCTGCAGTATTTCTCTACTGTTACCAGCATATTAATGAACCTCACCCTATGTGAAATGAATTTCAGAGTGATGAAAACAGCCGCCTCGAAGTTATCCTTAGTGATCAAAAACTCTGTCTTCATGTTGCTGAACTTTGCTTAACCCATTTCAAAGAGATCTTGGAACATGCTGTCTATCAGTATTTGGGGGGAGGGAAGGGGTTCAGGAGACAAGATTTCACATGTGAGTAATGACAGCAGAAGGGAATTACACACTGCGCTGTGTTTAGCCCAGTGGAGGTTTTGTAATCAGAGCTCCTCCAGATGTTTTCAAATATTCCAGGGCAGTCATGTGAAAAATAAGGCGATGAGGCAATAGGGGAATTATATATCCCAGAGATTGTTCCTGTGCAACAAAATTCCTTTAAAGTCATTTATCAAAATCATCAGTGTGGTGTGGGGCACTTAGAATCGCATGGGATGCCTCCAAATGAAGAAAATGGGTCCTTCTGTTAACACAGTGGGTTCCATACTTTTGAGGTTTGATGCTGAAAAGTACCCAACAAATGGTCCTCTAGTTATTGCTGAAAGATTTCCATTAAATAGGAACTCACTACCTCCCAGGGAAGTCCACTACTTTTAGACAGCTCTAATGGCTAAGGCATTTTTTTTATTACTCCCTCTCCTCCAAAATCAAAGCTCCATTTAACTACTTGAAACTCTCACCTTTTCTTTCTTCTGTCACATTGCCTCTTTATTAAACTAAGGAATTAGGGATGAAGAAAAAGATGATAGAACTAGTTTGAGATGACTAGAGAGAAGAAGGTTACTAAGTCCCTCTTGCAAATAATATACATTGAGTCCATTTAATTTCATGGTATAAAAAGAGATCTCAGAGGTCATCTAGTGCCAAGGTATGAAACTCAAATAGACATGAAAGCAATAGTATGGTTTAGTACATAAAGATCCCCACTGGCTACACATTGACTTAGAAAACCACATATCAGCAAAATCTAAATTTATTGTATTTTTATTTATTATGTTAAACATTTCCCAATTGTATTTTACTCTAGTTCCACTAGCACTCTGAAATGTCATGAGTTGCATATGGCATTTCGACTGTGTGTTAATCAATGCTAATTCTAATATAAATCTCTCTATGGGTGAGGAAATTGAGCACAAGAGATTAATTTGTTGAAGGTCATTTACACAGCAGAGAACAGAAGCAAGATTTGAACTCAAATCCTCTAACTCTAAATTCAATGCTATTTTTCACTTTGCCACAATTACTTTCTCAATCTTTCATTCTTCTTTTCATTTTTTTTTTGCAACAGGAGCAAGTCTGTGAATTTTAAACCTATAAACATCAGAACTAATGGCTTACATAAGAATTTCTATTATTTCTTCCATAATTGAGATCATCCACTGGAGAGATACAGCTTGACACAATACTTGTTACATGCATGGTTGGCTGGTTATAACTCTTAAGTGAAATAAGTGCCTTAAAATGAGTTTGTTTTAAGTAATGCTTAGTGATACCTCCTGTAGCCACATACCCAGCCCTATAGTAAGCAAATAGAATGATTATTTCTAAATGTCACCAGGAGATTTGCCAAGAGTTGATTGGAAAACAGGCTGATGCCAGCTGTAGGGCAGTTTCTCATTCAAATTGGGTTCAACTATCTGGCTACAGAGTTTTCATCTTTCCCGTTGTATGAAGATGCACTGAGTCAGCAATTCCTGAATGCTGAACACTATAAAGTTCTCTTCTGAGACTGGAGATAGCCAGCAGAATCATCTGGGAATCATTAAAAAATAACAGTATTGAGAAAGAAAGAGCCTCCTGGCTCTCTTCAGCTGAGGTTCTTTAGTTGGGTGGAAGAGATTGAAGATCCATGCTTGGAAAACATTCTCCACATTTTACATTTAATGAAAGTTGTTATAATGAGATGGTAATGAGAAAACATGGGTATGGGGATGGCTACAAAATAAAGTGAAAAGAGTCTAGAAGAATCGATTCAATAACCTAGTGCTACAGCCTAGGTTTAAATCTCACCGCAGACACTTACCAGCTGTGTGACCAGGGGCAAGTCACTCTATGTCTGTTTCTTGAGGAAGCTGAGTTCTATGTCGTCTAAGGACCTTTTCAGCTCTAAATCTATCAAGTACTGACCTGCAAGTAATGTTATATCATGGGGAAGGACATTAGATGTTAGCTTAAGTTTTCAATGCATTTTATAAATTACCATATTTGTCTATTGTTCAATCTGCTTTCCCCAACATCTTCCAGCAAGTGCCACTAAGATCCACTTTCAGTGCTTGTCTCCTCCATGAAGACTTCTAAGTTACCCAACTAGAAGTGATCCCTTTCTTCCTGAAACTCTCAGGCCTCTCTCTCTCTCTCTCTCTCTCTCTCTCTCTCTCTCTCTCTCTCTCTCTCTCTCTCTCTCTCTCTCATTCTCCCTTCCTCCCTCTCTCCCTCT
>NC_058134.1:240521173-240554214 GCF_016433145.1 Gracilinanus agilis
CTCTCTCTCTCTCTCTCTCTCTCTCTCTCTCTCTCTTATTCTCCCTTCCTCCCTCCCTTCCTCCCTCTCTCCCTCCCTCCCTCTCTCTCTCTCTCCCCCCTCTCTCCTTGTCCCTCTCTCTCCCCCTCTCTGTCTTCCTCCACATTTAATCATTTTCTAATTTGCATTATGATTGTAATACAAGTTATGACTGTTGATACAGCTTAAGACTACACTAGTTTTTTTAGCTATTGACTCACTGTTGTCTCATATTGAAAAGGCAGTCCCCCTAGATTTTTTTATTCACTTATTCATGTATTTATTTATTCATTTTAATTTCAGGGTTTGGTTTTTTTGGCTTTCCCTTGTAATGCTCATCTTACAACTCTTTATCTTTTAAACTCTTCTCTGTACTTCCTTCAAGTTCTATATGACATTATTATATTCTGGAGCATAGATTTTTTCTGATTGATTCCTTTGGAAAGATTAAAGTATATTTATAAGATCCTTGAATGAGCATGGTGTTGAGAAGATTCTGAATTTCTATGTCAAGAGAACACAAGCTCTGACAAGCCCTACTGAGCAAGAAATGCTTTAACTATGGGCTAAGTAATAAGTTGTATGATTTCTTTACTTCTCTGCCTGTCAAAGGACTAACATTATAGTAAGCACTTATGTAGATTTTTAAGTTTTATGAAATACTTTACAAATATTATCTCATTTGATCACCACATTATCTGGCACATAGTAAACTCTATGTTAGCTATTATTATCTTCATTTTCACACTGAGGAAACTGAGGCAAACAAAGAGAGTGACTTACACAGAATCACATAGTAAGCATCTAAGAAAGAATTTGAACTCAGGTCTTCCTGATTCCAAATACAAGATTTTATTCACCATGTTTTAGAAACAATATTTAGTAGCTAAAAAGTATCTAGAGAAGGGCAACCAGAAAGGTGAAAATCTTTAAGTTCATATCTCTTGAGAAGTGGTGAAAGGAATTGGAAGCTTTTAGCCTGGAAAAGAGAAGACTTGGGGCACAAGAGAGCTGCATTCAAGTTTTTGAAAGTCTGTCACTAGGAAGAGACATTTGAATCCTTCTGTTGGGTCCTGAGGAGCAGAAGTAAAAATGAGAGGAAGTTCCATAGAGATAGTCCTGATGTAGGCAGTGATTGAGAAGGGGCACTCATAACATTTTGCAGTGGAATGGGCTACTTCTAGAGGTAGTAGGTTCTTCCTCACTGGAAGTCTCTCAGAATAGGCTGGATGGCCACTTGTAGACAATATTGATAAGCTAGTGTCTATTTTGTTTTTTGAATAATGGAGATGAGTTTGTATCCTGCCTCAGATACTTATTAGATATGTCAAATCACAATCCCTCTCACTCTCAGTTTACTAGTTTGTAAGTGGAGGATCCTAATCATACCTTTTTCATATGGTTATTATGAGAATTCAATGAGGTAATATGTAAAGTGGTTTGCAAAGTTTAAAGCAATGTTTAAATTATAGCTATTATTATTATTATTATTACCTATTTTAGAGGGAAATATTTTTTATGTATAGTTTGGTGTAGATGGTTTCTGATATATCTTCTAATTCTGAAAGGCTAAAATGCTATGAAACTGGTATTACTGAACCTGGAGAAGAGATGACTAAAATAACCATTAGTAGGTTCCTATTGGGTTATTATGAAAAGGTTAGTAATTTTCTTCACTGAGGACATATTAAAAACAAAACAAAATCAAAAACAATATTTTTATTTCTCAGCCTAAGAGGATTTTTATCGAACATAAGATAGAATTTCCTGACAGTAAAAGTTATGAAGGATTAAAATAGATTCTTGTAGGAGGCTAAATAAAACATGGTCTACAATTCCCTGGAAGTGTTTAAAAGTAGAGTAGATTCTCATCTGTTTGGGAAAGATTGGTTGGGAAGGAGGGTGTGTCAACGACAGGAAACACACCTAATACTCTCTCCAAATTTCTTCAAGCACTAGGAGTCTGGGTAAGACTAAGTTCTGGCTAGGAGTTGTAAGATTTAGTATTGGTCTGACTAAATATAAGAATTAAAATAATTGAATTGTGGTCACTGTTTAGAAAAATAATAAACTTCTCCAGTCAAAATGACTGTAAGCAGATTTTATTTACAAGGTAGAGATATTAAAGTGGGAAATATAAGAATGAAGTAAAAAAATCACCTAGCTACAAATACCCTAAATCCTAAAGCTTCCAAACCATAAATGCAGGTCAAAAAGCAAGTCTCAGCAGAATCCAATGTCCTATTTAGGAAGCCAAAATCGAAAGAACCAGGAGACTCTGAAAAGTCCCCCAAGAACCCTCAGTCCACACAAAGCTAAGACCACCAAGAATCTCACCAGAGCTCACACTGAAGAGAGTGTCCCACCAAAGCATCAACCAAGAGAGAGGGCCTCCTTGCTGAAGAACCAAGGAAGGAAAGACCCCTCAACCTTCTCAGTCTCACCTTTCATAGTCCTTTTACCATGCCACTTCCTGTCTCTTTCCCAGTTCACAGGAACCAATTATAGCCTCCCAATTTGCCTAGCATTGCCCAAGGGGGGAAGCAGTGCTTATGGCCTTTCTAGTAAGTGACTTATGAACTCTCCTGCCTAGTGACCTACCAAGTGCTAAGTAGGGGCATTTCAAAATCTTGATTGATTAAATTAAAAACAAACAAACAAAGAGATTTCAATTCTCTCTTCACAGAGAGAAGTAATTTAAAATGTCAAGTTTCTCAAATCACAAGGCAGAGGACATAGTTGAAAGAGACATAGGATAGTTAAAACATTGTATTATAACTGACAGAACCAAAAGACAATGTGCTATACAGTTTTCAAGTAACCTTTTTTTTAAAAAGAATATGCTTGAATATTTCAATGGATCCATCATCTCTTCGTTTCGTATTCCATTTGCTCCACTAGTGTGTATCTCAACCCATCTACCATACCTCCTCATTTGTGAGATTACCATCCCAAATAGGGATCTTCATTTAGTCTTTTTAACATTTAATGGGAATCAGGGAAACATTCAAGCTGCCCATCCATCCCTCTCAGAATGTGACTGACCAACTTTCATTTCCAATCGTGCATTTACTTGATTACATATATCATATATATATATATGCATATATATATTTCATATTATGTATTACATCTTCCATGAAGGTCCTACTCATCTTTACCATGTAACTCTTCATTATACTTCAGAATTTTCAATTTTTCAGATATTATGACATTATATGAAGACTATAATGCACCACCAGGAGAATATTGATGTTAAAAACAAACAAAAAACAAGAAGAAACAGAAAAATTATTTCTTTAGGGTCAGGATTTCCTCACAAACATTGAAAACACTGATTAATGTCCCAAGTACAATCAGTACTGCTTTCTTTCTCATTCAAATCTGAGCCTGGTTCATTGTTACTTATATAATCCTTTGGACTGCTCCAATAATTATGTTAAAATCTTGGCATATGCATTCTTCATCATATTTTTATTTTCCTGTGTTGAGTTCTACAGTAGGTGCATCTCTGTTGAGTGACCATGGATCTTATTAAGGAAGACCAAAATAGATTGTGGATTGATTCAGGTAACACAAAAAACATCCATACAATATCCATTTATACAAAATCAGTCTTTCACTCAGACATAATCCTCAATAATAGCAATGAATATTTGGCATAACAATTAATAATAATAAAAACAATGCTAGCATTTATATATTGCTTTACATTTCACCAATCAATTTGGAAATATTAATTCATTTGCTCTTCATAACAACCCTGTGAGGCAGGTGTTATTATTGTCCTCATTTTAACAAAGCAGAAACTAAAGTCAAGAGGTTGAGAGATCAAACAAGATACTGGTTATAAAAGACTTTACAAATCTTAAAGCATTATATAAATTCACAGTGTTACTGTTGTCAGTGTTGCTTTGTTGCTGTTGTTAGTACTTGCCATGAATCAGTCCCACAGTCAGTGTCTGTGGTAGGTTTCAAACTCAGCTCTTCCTAACTCCAAATTCAGTACTCTTTCCATCTAAGCAGTGAGGAGGTACAGTAGAGAAAGTGGTGGGGCTGGAGTCAGGAAGCCTGAAGGAAGCTCCTAAGTTTCAAATCCAGGGTCAGACACTTAGTTGTGTGACTCTGGGAAAGTCATTTAACTCTATTTGCCTTCATTTCCTCATCTGTAAAATGAACTGGAGAAGGACATGGCAAGCCACTTCAGTATCTTTGTTAATAAAATTCCAAAAGAGATCATGAAAAGTTGGATATGGCTGAAATGACTAAAGCCAAAACTCTTTCCAATAGCATATAGCTTTCTGTTTGATGCTTTGCATAATATGGTTTTGTGGTGGTAAGCAACCCATTAATGGAGAAGATGAATGTATTGTAACCCTTTAAGTCAATCAGGGAACTGTTGAACAAAGTGACTTTTGTAGTTTTGCATCAAAGAATAATTTTGTAACTTTATAATCAGTTTATACCTTCACCTTTGATTGGAGATATCTTGTTGGAGGGCACCATTTTGCATTAAGTCACAGTTTCCTTTATTGTATCATGTTTTTGTCTATTATTGTAATCACCAAACAATAAAAGTTGCAGGATTTTTATCATGTACATCTCTAGCGAATGTATCACTGTGAAAATATAGCATGTGTTATAGAAAATATGAAAGCCATTCTATTCTCTTCTCAATTTTTTACAGGATATTCTTAATGTCTACACATATGTAGAATAGGTGTATGATTCTAGAGATGTTGATATCATCTTGGTCATTTTTCCCTTGGTAATAATATCATTATGTCCTTAATTGGCATTATGCTAGTATTTTCTATATTTCAGAAATTTATTAATTCCATACCTATGAATCTCCAAATTTATGTTGCTTCTAGCTCAGATTTCTTCCCTGCATCCTTGAAAACATCCAGCTACTCTTATAAATTCCTTCTTCTTAAGTGCCATGTTTGCTTCCTTGTTATGGTACTTTGGGCACTAAAAGTCCTGATGTAGAGGGTTCCATTGCCAACAATGGTGAGCATATCTTACTATAGAAAAATTACATAGCTGTGCTCCTTTGCATTTCTGTGTTACCCCTTTTTCAGATGAATACCCATGGGACCATCTCTTCCTTTTTTGACTATGCAATGTCATTGACAGAACATGGAATTATTGAAACACTTAAGGGTTAATTATGAGTGAGAAGTTCTAATCTCATGTGAACAGCTTTTATTTGGGTCTAACAACAAGCTATCAGCAGGCTCCCTTTTACCTGGTTTTACTATTTTCTGAGAAAATTTTGCATGGATTCTTCCATTTTCTTACTCCATGATGTATTATAAATCTGTGTGTCCTCTAAAATAATGTTGCCTTTAGTTTCCACGTCTCTTTTCTTGGAAGGGAAAGTACATGTTTCTTGTTGTAGAAGTTTCTGAGCTCTTTTGATTTCCTTGTTGGGGGCAAGTATTTGATATTATACTTAACACAATATCACAGATGATATAGCACAGCATAACAATAAAATACATACATGTGTATATATAATATTATACATAATATATAATTATATACATAATTATAACAATTATATACATGCATGTGTGTATATATGTATATATACATATGTGTGTATATATTCATATATATTTATATTTATATATTTATATTTATATCAACTAGGTGCCAGACCTTGGGGAGACAAATAAGAAAAGGAAAGATAGTCTCTAGCCTCAAGGAGTTTACAATCTAATGTGAAAGAAGCTACAAAGGTATATGAGAAGAAGATACCTGCCAAGGCACAATGATAATAAAATAGAATTCAAGTAATATAGCTGATGGCTGGACTTTTGAGCCCTCTTTGTACTCCAGCTGTTCTCTAGCTCACCAATCAGAGGCGCAGTGAAGCTGGAGAACCAAAGCTGANTATACATAATATATAATTATATACGTAATTACAACAATTATATACATGCATGTGTGTATATATGTATGTATACATATGTGTGTATATATTCATATATATTTATATTTATATCAACTAGGTGCCAGACTTTGGGGAGACAAATAAGAAAAGGAAAGATAGTCTCTAGCCTCAAGGAGTTTACAATCTAATGTGAAAGAAGCTACAAAGGTATATAAGAAGAAGATACCTGCCAAGGCACAATGATAATAAAATAGAATTCAAGTAATATAGCTGATGGCTGGGCTTTTGAGCCCTCTTTGTACTCCAGCTGTTCTCTAGCTCACCAATCAGAGGCGCAGTGAAGCTTGAGAACCAAAGCTGAAGCAATGTATATATAATGATGAGTTTCCCTGTGATGGTGGGAGGAGAGATGATGAAAGTTGAGTAAATGGTAATAATCAAAATCAATGACTCTACTTTCCTCTTTACTATAGTCAATATAGATTATTTAAATTGATTGTATTGAAACTATACTAAGTGTGTACAGTGTTTTTTTTTAAATCCTCATAGTTTGGTGTTGATATTGATCTTTGTCCAACTATTGAATGGACTTACTATTTAGAAAGTTGATTCCGAAATGACTGAAATGTCCCAGTTGTTTCCCATATGAAAATGTAATGCTGATTTCACTTTTCCTTTTATTGAGTCATATTCATATTATTCTAGATTTGGAACTAAAAAATCCTCAAAGGTTATCTAGTCTAACCTACTTCATTTTAGAGACAATTTGAAGCCCACGCACACTGAGTAACTAGACTAATCTTAAGGAAGTTATATTCTAATGAACAAAGAGAATGAATTATTCTTTTTTCGAATATGCAAAAGATTTTTTTTTGTAGGAGCATCTTGGATTAGTGGAACGAGTCCTGGCCAAGGGATTGGAAAACCCGAATTCAAATTCTGATCCTTACACAACCTGTGTGAAAACTCAAATTGCTTAACTTTCTGGGTTAACCTTAAGCAATTAAGTTTACTTTCCTCATTTACAAAATGGGGAATTTTTACTTAATGCTTTTGCAGTCTTTTCTTGGTCAATGCTCTTTTTGATTCGAGTAAATGACAATGTATTAGTTAGCAATCTGGATAGCTGATGTAAAGTGCAAATGAATAAGGAACCTTCTTTGGGTTCTTATATAATGGAGAATTAAACATTGTCCGAGGTTCAAGGAAAGTTCACAAAGCACTTAGAGAAATATATTTTCCATATTTCATTGCCAGGACTTGGGAGTGTTGAGAAACAGAAGAGCCAGAAATGAGTGAGAAATTCTGATCTCACTAAAGTAGGAAGCACCAAAAATCACAAAGAAGGAATTAATGCTTTTTTTCCCATTGTTTTTGCCAAAAGTGAGAATTATTTTGCCCAAACAAACAACAAACCGGAGGAGAAAGAAATAACACTGAAATTATCCCCAAATGTTTTACATGGCTTTAGCAGCCAACTCACCATTGATTTTCATCTGTCCAACAAAATATCCAAGCTCTCTTATGTTTGGAGATAAACAAAGTTATAGAAATTAATTTATCTCACTGAAAGAAATATTTCACCACAAAGAAGATTAAGGTAATTTCTTTTCCACAAGTGGAAAAAGTCAGCTAATAAATATTTATAAACTATATACTATGTGTCTGGCACTGTGTTAAATGTTGAAGCTACAAAGAAAGATGAAAACACAGCCTCTGTTTTCAAGAAGCTCATATTCTAATAAGGAAGACAATATCCAAAATTGTATATGCACAAGATATATGCAAAGTGGATGGAAAGTAATTTCATTGCATTGACAATGGTGAGATGGACACCTCTCTCTCTCTCTTCATCCCTCTCCTTTCCTTCTTTCCTTTCTTCCTTCAAGCTAGCACAATGATTGACACCTATTAAAATATTAAAAACCTAATAAATATTTAGTATTATATTGGTAGAAGATAAAAGCATCATTCTAAGTATGCTAGACAATAGTACATCTGCTAATCCCCAGTATGATATGGAATCCCAAAAAGCTCAAGGGATTTTAGGCAACATGAGTGGTATAGGATATTAAATTGAAGCAAAAAAAAGTTCCTACTCTACTTGCCTTAGTGAGAGCATAAACTAAAGTATTGTGTTTCAGCTCTGGGTGCCACATTAAAAAAAAACAAGCAACAAATAAACTCTAATCTTCTGCCTTGGAAGCAATATGGTGTATTGGTTTCAAGACATAAGAATGAGAAGGGCTAGGCATTGGGGGTTAAGTGACTTGCTCGGAGTCACCCAGCTAGGAAATATCTGAGGCCAGATTTGAATGTAAGACTTTCTTTCTCTGGGCCTGGATCTCAATCTACTGAGGTGCCTGGCTGCCCCCCATGCCATATTTTTAAGAAACATATTAACAAGCCAGAGAGAATCTATAGGAGTGTGATCAAGATGGTGAAGTGCCCAAAGGCCATGTAAAATAACTTCAATCCCTTTTTTGGTAGGGGGAGAAGTTGTATATGTTTATTTGGTCATTTGCCTTTTTTGTGTTTTACAAGTTACAATTATAATGATAAACAATGATACAAGAGGAAACATTTATTCTCTTCTCCAATCTTTCTCCCTTCTCTATCCCCTCAAACTGGGAAATCTTTGGGAAGAGTTTTTGAAGCCATTCTCAGGAGGATTCTAGGAAAGGAAAATTATTAGAAGAGTTTCTCAATAAAAAAATTATAATTAAAATATAACCTAGATTGAATTGCATTACATTTCCAGGATGGGAAAAGGAAGAAGGGAGGGAGATAATATGAATCAACTTCCGAAAACTTATGTGGAAATATAGAAGAATTGCTCAAGGTCTTCTGTGGATTAACACCAAAGGTCTCCAAAGTGATTCTAAGAAGTATGATGATATTAGAGAAAATTTTCCAAAAATACCCCATAATACATTTCTTCATACATATTAGAATCATGAAATCAGGGATTATTGGAGCTAGAAAGGATTAGAGATCTTCTTAACTTAGTCCTTTCATTTTATGGATGAGGAAACTGAGGCTGAGAAAATTAAATGATTTGCCAAGTTACATACACTTCTTTTACATGAAGAAAATAGATAAGTTAGATAGTCATATAGAGTCAAGTTATTTTTTTTTATATTTCCAGGCCCCTATCCTTATAATGCTTTACCTCTTCATCTCTTCCTCTTACCCCTGTAGTTTTTCAAGAATCAGCTCAAGAACTGCAGGCATGAAGACTTTCTTATTCTTGCTAGCTATCAGTAGCCCTCTCCCCCCAACCCTGCCCAAGTCAACTTGGGTCTTATGATGTTCCTTCTCACTTTAAATAATGTTGATGCTATTATAATCAGCCTCTCTGAACATAAAGGCACACACATTATAATTTTTATTGTTTAGAGTCAATCTGAAGCTTTTTTCATTACTATAAAACATGAAATAACTTGCCTCTGTTGGCATACCCTTGAAGAAGTCAGTTGCCCGTGGCATGGGCAAAGCATAACTTACCCTAGTCCTCTGGAAGACTAGCTCTGGAATTAAAACTGGAGAAACACTAGTATTCTAATACTAACATTAATATTTAACAAAAGGAGGTTTACTTAGTTATATTAGAGGAAGGAGAATAAAAGCAGAGAGAGAATGTTCATAAAGCAATGATTTAAATAAGTACAACTTTCAAAGGTAGTCTGTGCCATTGGTTTATGGGCATGAAATGGAAGTAGTAATTCCTTCCTCTTGTGTCCAATTCACTCTTAAAAACAATTTTAATGCCTTTTAAGGAAGAATAAGCAAAAGAAAACAAAAAATCAGCTTAACTTGCCCATGCAACAACTCTGAATACTGCTCTCATCATAGTCCTATATCATTTCAAGCCTTCTGAGATCTCAGGGGAACACAAAAGTAAAAGAAGCAGAGTAATGAACTTTTTGGCACCAGTAATTCTAAAAGATGATTCGCGAAATTATTCAGAAGTCATGATCTGTAGATATGGAAAGAGCATCACTCCTCTCGATACACACATCAATGAAAATATGGATCTATGAAAAAAGTAGGAATTCACATATGTCTGACGAAAGAGAAGCCCTTATATACGTGAACTGTAATCATGTAGCGTACATGAACTATTGGTTCTTTCTATACATTGAGATAGACAGAGAAAGAGAGGAAGAAAGAGGGAGAGAGTGAGCAGAGATCTATAAAAAGAAATGTATCAATAATTTATTTTTCCCAGTTGTCTTGACATGTTAGGTAATGCCACTGAGAAGTTTTGACCTGGGAAAATATAGGGATGATTTTTTATCTTTATTAATCTCCCAAGCAAGACTAATAACTATGAATAAGCAAATGAAATTTTTTTTAGCAAATCCATGTAATTCTTATCTTGGAGATACTGTCAGCATCTCATATTCATTCTGGAAAAACATGAAATAATATTATTTCAGTATTTCATTTCATTCCAAACAATGAATATTTATTTAGCATCTACTATTTTTTAGCACTGGGCTACATACTACAAAAATAGACAAAAGTCTCTGCCCTCAAAGGGTTTGCAAAAGACAAATATACATAAAATATATAGATAGAAATAAATGATTAAGATTATATAATTATATGAATAACATAATAAATAATATATTCAACTTTATTGTTGTATAATAAAATATTATATAAACTTTTGTATAATTAAATAATTAAGAAGAGAAGGCACTAGATTTTAGGAGGATTGGAGAAGGTTCCTATAGAAGAGGGGTCGGCAACGTATGGCTCTCGAGCCATATCTGGCTCTTTTGAGGGCCAGATCTGGCTCTTTCTGCAGAAGCCATAAAGTCAATTTTTTTTCAGGCGCTGTTACAGGAGCGCACTGTGAGCACTGTACAGCTCTCAAGAAATTACATTTTAAAAAATGTGACATTTATGCCTCTCACGGCCAAAAAGATTGCCGACCCCTGCAATAGAAAGTAAGATTGTAGTTGGGACTTAAAGGAAGCCAGGATGGTCAATTGTCAATGTGAAGGAAAGAAAATGTTCTGGGAGAGCATGGTGGACAGCCAGAGAAAATGCTTACAGTCAAGAGATGTAATGTCTTGTTCACAGAACATTCAGGAGGTCAGTGTCAATGAATCAAAGAGTAAGTGGCAAGCAGTGATAAGCAGTTTGAAATGGCAGGAGGGCTTTGAAGGAAAAACATAAAATTTTTAATTTTATCCTGGATTTTATAGGGAGTCATTGGAGCTTATTGAGTAGAGGGATGACATGGTTGGACCTGTTCTTTAGGAAAATGACTTTGGTGGTTAAATGGATTAAAGTAGGAAGAGACTTGAGGCAGTTAGACTCACAACCAGGCTATTACAATAGCCCATATGAGAGATGACGAAGAGCATGGTGGCATTGAAAGAGGACACAAGGAAATAGCAATCAAGCTATCCTGTGAAGATGGAGAAAGAGTTTGGATATGGGATGTGAGAGAAAATGAGGAGGTGAGGATAACTCCTAGGTTGTGAGCTATAGGAACAGGAAGGATGGTTTTGCCCTTTACAGTAATAAATTGCTGAGGGAGGGTTTAGGAAGAAAAATTATAAGTTCCATTTTGGAAATGTTGAGTTGAAGATGTCTGAAAGGAGATTAGAAATGTAATATTAAAGGTCAGCAGAGACATCATGGTAGGAGAGGTAGATTTGAGATACAACAGCAAAGAGAATGTGATTAAATCCATAGGGATCTGATGATATTGCCAAGTGAGGTAGTATAAAGAGAGAAAAGAAGAGGACCCAGGACAGAACCCCGAAGGAGGGACACCTTCTTTAGAGTTAAATGTTTAGATGGCATGATCTAGAGGAGGATCCAGCAAAGACAAGGAAGTAGTGGTCAGAAAGGTAGGAGGAGAACCTGGAGATAATGGTGTCCTGAAAATCCAGAGAAAAGAGTATCAAAAAAGAATGATCGACGATATCAAAGGTTGTGGAAGGGTCCAGGAAAATAAAGATTGAGAAAAGACCATTGGATTTTGCAGTTAAGAGATCTATGATAACTTTGAAGAAAACCGTTTCAGAGGAATGTTAAGGTGAGGAGCCAAATTTTAAGGTGTTAAAGAAGAGAGTAAAAAGAGATAAAATAGAAACACTTACTATAGATGACTTTTTCAAGGAGTTTACCACAAAGGGCAGAAGAAATATAAGATGATAATGAGGATAGAAAGATAAAGTGAAGTGGTTTGTTTGCTTATTTTTGTTTTTATTCAGGTTGAGGGAGAGAGATATATGTTTGTAATCAGTATGGGTTATATTTAAATATAAACTCTTTAGGAAATCTCTCATTCATTGTATATGTCTATATCTCTGTCTCCTTTATCTTCTGCCTCTGTCTCTCCTCTTTTCTGTCACCTCTACCTTTTTTTCTTTCTTCCTCTATCTGTCCATCTTTCCTTTGTCTCTCCCCTCTTTATTATTAAATTAAAATTTCTAGTTTAAATTTTTTCTTATTTAAAATTTTAATTTTTATAACTGACATTTGTTTGACTCCTTAAGGTATAACAATATCTTCAAATATATGATATCATTTTATCCTTCTAAAAGTCCTGTGAAATACACATCATAGGTATTATGCCCATTATACAGACGGCTAGATAAGTTAAGTGACTTGCTCATGATCATATTGCTAAAATTATAATTAGCATTTATAACATGCTTCAAAGTTTACAAAGATTTATAAAGCTCTTTTCAAATATTAACTCATCTGGTTCTCACAACTTCCTTGTGGCAGATGCCCATTGGACAGATGAAGACTCAGAGGCTCAGAGATGGTATGTGACTAACCACTGACCAATAGTAACAGTTAGAGACTGATTTTGAACCCAGATCTCTTCTGATCCGAAATCCTGTACCATTTCCATTATATCCTACTTCCTAACTTTGAGGGTCCAATCAAGTTAATAAGCCCTAATAACAATACCTCTTCAATTCATACCCTCCTTTTTCATCCCATTATTACCACCCTAAGTCAAATCATAGTTGTCATATGCCTGGGAAATTTCAATAGTTTCCTAATAGTTCTCCAGATCACCTCCTACATGTGCTTTCTAAAATTGGCATTTATTAGCAGACTCATACAGTTTTGTAAGCCAAATAATAGTTACTATGCTTCCCATTCTTGTTTGTGGTAAAGTTCTCCCTGTTAAAAGCAACCACATTACTTCCTGAGCTCTGCTTGCAGAAAAAAAAATGATGATAGAATCAGCATTTTCACCTCTCCAATGTGAGCAACTCAAAGTCTAAGAATTTACAAAAAAATCAGTTTTAATTATTATCAAATATTTTTGTGTAGTTTTGTGTAGATAAGAGAGCTAGATTTTTTATAAGGAAAACTTTCCTTTTGCATTTCCAAGGAGAGTGAGTGTTTCAATATAGGCTCATGGATAATCATTGATTAGTCTAAGAGTTCCCATTTGCCTTTATCCATAGGGTTGACAAATGTCTTTTTTTTCTGAGCACATTAAAAAAATAGGGAGAAAATTCAGCCTAGGTGAATGGGAATGGATATGGATTTAGGGCAGGAACAAAAACAAAAATGTAAGAGCTTCTTTGTATTTGTGAGAAGGGCTTTATTCTGCTCAGGGATATGGAACCTGGTGTGAATGTTTGTGAATATTCTGACCCCTGAGATTATGAAAATGAAAGCATGAGGATGTTAGTAAGCAAAGTGCCCATGTTCTTAAAGATTATTATAATTCAATGTTTCATTCATTTCTGACTCTTCATGATCTTGTTTGGGATTTTCTTGGCAAAGATATTGGAATGATTTGCCATTTCTTTCTTCAGCTCATTTTCACAGATGAGGAAAATGAGACAAAGTTAAATGATTTACCCAAGGTCACATAGGTAGTAAGTGCTTAAACCTAGATTTGAACTCATAAAGATGAGTCTTCCTAACTCCAGGGGTGGTGCTCTATACACTGCACCACCTAGCTGTCATACTTCTAGATGTGATCCTTGATATCATGCATAAAAGAATATAAGTTCTTTGAAGGCAGGCAACATTTCATTTTTATCTTGTAGTTCAAGAATATAATAAGATGCTAGTTTATTGATTTGACATGATGATGGAGGAAAAAATTGTGTTGCATAAGAGTTGGAGGTGGTTCATAAATGTGGAACACTGCATATAATGTCACAATTGTTTTTGTTTTACATATATATTGATTGATTGATTGATTGATTGATTTTGGTGATTTCTCTCTTTTTTCTTTTTTAAAATATTTGTTAAAAAGATATTTTTTTTTCTGGGAAGAAGAGCGTTATTATAGAGGTAAATCAAGGTGATATAAAAACAAAAGAAATTTTAAAAAATCTATTTTTAAAAATGTTGAATGTATGATACAATGTTGGAAATGAGAGAATGCTGGATTTTGAGTCAGATAATCTTGATTAGGATTTTAGTTATGCTATTGGATTAACTTTGAAGAATTCACTTATTTTTTTTAAATCTCCATTTCTTCAACTGCAAAATGAAGAGTTGAATCAGATGACTTCCAAGATCTCTCCATTGACCCATGGAGTGACTTGGAGCTTCAGTTCTTCAGAGAACTGTTGGTCTCAAATGATTCAGACATATGACATGACCAGTAGATGACAAAAAAAGTTAAATAAGAAAAAGCCAGAAAAATACAATGTTAAGAAATTTAAGAAAGGTTTCTCATATTGAGATTATTCAGTCTGAAAAACCAAGGATTACAATAAAGGTTTTCAGTAAAACTTGCATAAAGTTTTAAAAGAATGCTAAATGCCTTTCATGGAAGAAGAATGAAGTCCAAAGAACATATTTCCCTGAAGTTCATTTTCCCTGAAGTTGACCAGACTTGGTCCATTCCCAGAATTTACCACACTAAAGTCATGAGTCACACAACAGTGACAAAGCAGAATTTACAAGGTTTGAATTGTTCATGAGTAAATTTAACAAAAGGGGGAATTATCCTTTAGCATTTACCAAAATGCTTCAAACACAGTTATACTAATCTTAAACCCAATTCTTCCCGTATTTAATTAATCTGTGAGTTGAGAGAAGTCTTGTCTTAATGGGGGCAGAGAAAGCTTTCTAACATCCTTAATTTTCTCCAAATTCCATTTTTCATTTTAGAGAGCTGATCAAATGAAAGACTATTTCAAGATGACTTTGAATTTCTCTCTTAGTTTCAATGAACCAACAAGCATTTATTCAGTATTAACTATGTGCTAAGCAGTGTGCTAATTGCTGGAGATAACAAAGTAAAAACAAAAACCATCCCTGCCTTCATGGAGATTATATTTTAATGGAAGAGACAACATGTACGCAAGTATAAGATACATAGAGAGTAGGTTTACATGCTAATAATGAGAATGCACTAACTGCTGAGGGGACTCCCCCCCCTCAAAAATGTTGCTGTAGAAGCTGAAGTTTTTAAAGAAAACTACAGATGGTAAAAAGTAGCAGAGAGGAGAGAGCATTCCAGGCACCAGGGACAGTTAGGGTGAAATATTGGAGACAGGAGATTGAGTATGTGAGCAAAAAGAGTAATTAGGCCAGTAAGACTGGTACTTCCAGTAGATGAAAGTGAGTAATGTGTAAGAAGACTGGAAAGATGGGGAGAGGTCATTTTTTGGAATAGGCTTAAATGTCAAATAGAGAAGTTTATGTTGATTAAGTAAATTAAACATAGAAAAACTGAATGCTCCTGTGGAATCATGTTTGTTTGGCTTTGAATCCTATGAAAACTTAATTTAACAGAAGACTACGGTGTGGTGGGGCATGGAAGACAGTATTCATGTTTCCAGTAAGGACTGGACTTCTGGCATCCTTCCTAATATTTATACTCTGTGGGCATATGAAATCTCACGAACCCTGATGGGAAACTGGGTAATGCACTCAGGTTGGATGACTGGGATGCCAGCAAGTTAGTAGCCAGGAAGAATTATCATAGCTTTCACCCAAATTTGTAGAAATCTAGACTTTTTAATCAAGGATCATACACTATACAGTGATAGATTTGAGGCTGCAAATGAGGAGAAGGAGAAAGGGAAAGGGAAGAGAATAAACATGTATTCATCATGGCAGGCATGCACTAACCACTTTACAAATATTATATATTGCTGCTCATAACATCCGTGGAAAGTACTTGCTTGTTATCTCCATTTTACAGTTGAGGAAAGTGAGATTAAAGGATTTACTCAGAGTCATACAGCTAGAAAATGTGTGACGCTTGACTTGAGGTCAGGTCTTCTTGACTCTAGGCTACTTTATCCACTGTGCCACCTGTCTGCTTAAAGGATATCAGAGACCATTTAGTCCAGCTCCCTCATTTTACACATTAGGAAGTAGAGATCCAAGTACTTGGTGAATTTTCCTCTTCCAGAATACACTGGTAACAAGCATCATCAGAATTGGAATTAAGATGCAAAGTCTTCTAACTGGAGGGTCAGTCCCTTTTGTGCTGTACTCTACTGCCTTTCATGGTATGGAAAGTCTTTTGGGGGTCCTCTACTCCCTCAACAAGGATATCTTGTTAGATGAAGATGTTTCTCTGCCAGTGGTAAAAAGTCACTTCCTCTAATGAGCAGGCAAGAAAGTCAACTATAATATAGGAAAATCATTATAGAACTTTCCAAAGAAATGTCATGGCTTTGCTTTGGGGAGATTTTTGTGGCAGCGCATATCAGTATTCACAGTTATTTCTATAAGGCAATGAATTAATTTGCAGCCTCACTTAGTTGGCTCTTATGGAAATAGTCTGTGAATACTCAGGATAAGTATGGGAAAGAATGTCAGATTGGAGTGTTTGACAATACTATATATATTTAGTAATGGATTGTACGTGGGAGAGCACTACTTGGGTTCTGCAAAATCAGTCAAGCAGCAAGCAAAAATCACTTCTGTTTAATATATGGTGTGGGGAGGTGCCTTACGTGCTGTTCTGTGATAGATCTTTGAAACACATTGGCTCTTGGAATTATACTCAGTAGTAGTCATCAGGAATTACACTCACTATCCCAGATGTGTGATTGTTTTCCCAGATGAAAATAAAGTACCCAATAAAATGTGCAGTAGTAAAGTTAATGGGGAAAAAATGAAAAAAAAGGACTGCTAATTGATTCACCTAAGTAAATATAGCTTACCTCAAAAATTAAAGTGAACCCCAAACTTTCCAGCATACTAGTTCTTTGAAACCTCAACTAGTCAAGACAAGGAAGCTTTCAAACTTTGAGAAATCCTGTAGAAAGTACCACCACGACCCTGCTTCAGGATTGTTTGTTTTATTAGAAAATCCACTTGTGGATTTGATTTCTTTTTATATTGAATTTCTTTTATGATTTTAGTGAAAAAAAATCAATTTTCTTTCTCCTCCCCCACAAAATTGGGGGAAAAACAACAACCCACTAGTGACAAATATGCCTAAGCCAAGCAAAACATATTCCCACCCCCACAATTATTTCATTCTGCACCCTGTTACCATCCATCATCATCATCAGTCCCTTGGGATGGTGGTTGGCCATTGTATTAATCAAAGTTCTTAAATCTATCAAAGTTATTTATTTTTATACCATTATTGTTATAACGTAAATTGTATCTTCAGAAGTCACTGGCCAATATCTTACTTGTATCTTCTTTCTGAGATATGAGAAAGGGACTGCCCCTTCCTTATTGTATACCAAGGACTTGAAGGAATATGATGGACTTTATTCGGAAGGCCAAAGACTTCAGCTGGCTCTAGTTCAGAAGGGTCTCAAGTGAACTCAGTTCATCTTGTGTTGGTGTCAAGAATTTACAATTGCCCATTCTGAGGATTTGAGAACATATACAAGGTCTACAATATGCTGGGCCATGCTAAGGATTTTAGAGGGCCTATGAGGTTATGCCACAACAATGAAGGCTTAAGTAAAGTTGTCTGGTCAAATTTTGGTTCAGTTGGGAACTGAGAGGGAATTTTTTTTTTAAAAAAAGAAGAAATCTATAAAGCTGTGTTTAACTGGAAGCTATGCTTTTTATAGTTTGGGGATTACAGGATCCTGAATTTTAGGTTCCTTAAATAGATGTTGTCTTATCTTGGATTTAAATAGTTTGGAGAACTCCATCTAAGAGACTAGTAATGCTTTTTTCCCTTCATTTTCACCTTTAACTCTAAGATTACCAAAGAAACACTAGCAATAGCAATTAGAGTAGAAAAAGAAATTGAAGGTATCAAACTAGACAATGAGAAGACTAAGTTATCACTCTTTGAAGATAATATGATGTTCTACTTAAAAAATCCTAGAGAATCAACTAAGAAGCTTGTAGAAATAATCAACAACTTTAGCAAAGTTGCAGGATATAAAATAAATGCGCATAAATCATCAGCATTTCCAACATATCACAGTAGCAAGCGGTAGAAAGAGAAACACCATTTAAAATCACGCCAGATAATATAAAATACTTAGTAATGTATCTACCAAAACAAACACAGGAATTATTTTTAAAAAAAACCCTACAAAACACTTTCCAAACAATTAAAACTAGATCTAAACAATTGTAAAAATATTAATTGCTCATGGGTAGGACTAGCTAACATAATAAAAATGACCATTCTACCCAAATTAATTTACCTATTTAGCGCCATATCTATCAAACTACCAAAAAACTTTTTTTTACTGAATTAGGAAAAACTATAACAAACTTCATATGGAATAACAAAAGATCAAGAATATCAAGGGAAATAATGGGAAAAAATGCGAAGGAAGGGGGCCTAGCAGTACCAGATATTAAACTATACTATAACGCAGCTGTCATTAAAACAATATGGTACTGGCTAAGAGATAGAAGGGAGGATCAGTGGAATAGACTTGGGGTTAATGACATCAGCAAAACAGTATAAGATAAACCCAAAGAGCCCAACTTTTGGGACATGAATCCACTATTTGACAAAAACTGCTGGGAAATTTGGAAAACAATATGGGAGAGATTAGGTTTAGATCAACATCTCACACCCTACACCAAGATAAATTCAGAATGGGTGAATGACTTGAATATAAAGAGGGAAACTATAAATAAGTTAAGTGAACACAGAGTAGTTTACTTGTCAGATCTCTAGGAAAGGAAAATTTTAAAACCAAGCAAGAGTTAGAGAAAATTACAAAATGTAAAATAAATTATTTTGATTATATCAAACTAAAAAGCTTTTGTACAAACAAAAACAATGTAGCCAAAATCAGAAGGGAAACAACAAATTGGGAAAAAATCTTTATAAGAAAAAATTCTGACAGGGGTCTAATTACTCAAATATACGAGTTAAACCAGTTGTATAAAAAAATCAAGCCATTCCCCAATTGATAAATGTGCAGGAGACATGAATAGGTAATTTTCAAATAAAGAAATCAAAAGTATCAATAAGCACATGAGAAAGTGTTCTAAATCTCTAATAATTAGAGAAATGCAAATCAAAACAACTCTGAGGTATCACCTCACACCTAGCAGATTGGCTAAAATGAAAGAAGGGGAGAGTAATGAATGTTGGAGGGGATGTGGCAAAACTGGGAAATTAATGCATTGTTGGTAGAGTTGTGAAATGATCCAAACATTCTGGCTGGCAATTTGGAACTATGTTCAAAGGGCTATAAAAGAATGCCTGCCCTTTGATCCAGCCATACCATTGTTTGGTTTGTACCCCAAAGAGATCATAGATAAAGAGACTTGTACGAAAATATTTATAGCTTTGCTTTTTGTGGTGGCAAAGAACTGGAAAAGGAGGGTATGTCCTTCAATTGGGGAATGGCTGAACAAATTGTGGTATATGCTGGTGATGGAATACTATTGTGCTCAAAGGAATAATAAACTGGAGGAATTCCATGTGAATTGAAATGACCTCCAGGAACTGATGCAGAGCAAAAGGAGCAGAGCCAGAAGAACATTGTACACAGAGACTGATATACTGTGATAAAATCGAATGTAATGAACTTCTGTACTAGCAGCAATGCAATGACACAGGACAGCTCTGAGGGACTTGTGGAAAAGAACGCTACCCACATTCAGAGGAAGAACTACAGGAGTGGAAACAGAAGAAAAACAACTGCTTGAACACATGGGTCGGGGTGGACATGATTGAGGATGTAGTCTCGAAACTACCACACCAAAGCAACTATCAACAATTTGGAAATAGGTCTTGATCAATGACACATGTTAAAATCAGTGGAAATACACATCTAGCATGGGGGTGAGGGGGAAGTCAGGGTGTGCAGGGGAAAGTAAGAGCATGAATTATGTAACCATGTTAACTTTTCAAAAAATAAATATTAATAAATGTTTAAAAAAAAGAGAGAGTACCAGCTCTTAACCAGTGTGTGTGTGTGGGGGGGGGGATGGAAGGAAGGGGAGATAACAGATAATGAAAAATTAAGAGGTAGTATTGTTGAACCACTAGTGGCAAAAAATGTGATATGTCATAAATTTATGTAGTAATAGTTCATGCTATTGCTACATAAATTTATATTATTTCATCAATGACAATAAATATGTAGCCCACACCAAGGAATTAATCAAGATATATAAGCTTTTAAAAGTTTGCATTTAAGGTATATTCATATACATACACACATATATTAATGTGCATATAAAGTTATATGTGCATATACACATATATTTGTGTTTTGCAAGTCCAATAGATATATAAATTCTTTAAATCATTGGAACTTTTCTTTATTTGAAAATTTTATTTAATTTAGAATATTTTTCCATGGTTACATGAATCATGTTCTTTCTCTCTCCTCCTTCCACCCCCCTCCTGTTCCACTGGGTTTTACATATATCATTGATCAAAACCTATTTCCATATTATTGATATTTGCATGAGGGTGATCACTTAGAGTCTACATCCCCAATCATATCCCCATCGACCCATGTGATCAAGCAGTTGCTTTTCTTCTGTGTTTCCATTCCTGCAGTTCTTCCTCTGAATGTGGGTAGTTTTCTTTCTTATAAGTCCCTCAGCCTTGCTCTGGATCCTTGAATTGCTGCTAGTAGGGAAGTCTGTTATGTTTGATTGTACCACAGTATATCAGTCTCTGTGTACAATGTTCTCCTGGTTCTGCTCCTTTCACTTTGCATCATTTCCTGGAGGTTGTTCTAGTTCACAATTCATTGGCACTTAAAAAAATCTGCTTAGAATTTATACAAATACAGTATAATTTGATTCCAGAGAATCCCTGGAATCACTCTAGACATTTTTGTCTATAAGTTTCACTAAAAAATTAATCATTCATTTACTATTTTGTGGCATTGTACTGTGGCACAAGAAGAGTCACAGGACAAAGAGAATATTTCTGGTTCAGACTTTGCCACCAACTAGGTACGATACCTTAGAAAAATGATTTCTCTTGTCCTTGGTTTCTCTTTCTATAAAACGAGGAGTTATCATGCTTTATACTAAAAAAAAGAGAGTTAATTTCTAAAGGTCCCACTCCAGCTTGAAAATTGAAGGTTTCTAAGATGAAACTTCCAGTACCCCTCCTCATTGTAACCCACTGACCTAGCTGCTATCTGCTTCAAAAGGAATTGTCACAGAATCCACCTCCACCATGAGGCCAAAATTATAATTTTGTGAAGAAAGAAACCTTGCAAAAGAATAGCTTTTTTGACCACAGCTATGTAGCCATGGTCTTGTTCAAAAACTGCTGACGCTCAGAGGGATTTTGTGTCTGCATCAGCATTGGGTGCGAAATCAATGCCAAGCTGCCCACAGTCCGTCATTTTGAATAAAAGCAGTCTAAACTTACATGATGTCACTTCACAGAGACACAGAAGAGCACCTGAATTTGTGGTGTCAGACCTCGGCGGATGGGCGTGATGTTCTAAAATGTGCATTCATGGGAAGAGGCTACTTGTGATTAGTCTGACAATGAAAATGGGCTACACGGACCAGGTGACTGCAAAGCTATGATCAGAGAAATAGAAGCAAACAAATGTCTAGAGGTGCTGGGGATTGGGTTGTCTTTAACAATGAAGAAAATTGTTCTATAATCAATGGGATATGCTAAAACGAACCGAGTACAGAATCCCCTTTCTCATTCTGTGTACAGATAGAAATGTACCTATGCATCCAGAAGTGAATGTGGTACAAGGAACTTTTAGTAGAACTTGATAAGGAGAATGTTATGGGGGAGCTATTTGAGAGTGAGGGAGACAGACAAAGAAAGAGAGAGAGAGTGAGAGAGAGAAGGATGGAGGGAGAGAAAAAGATGGGGGGAGAGTCAGAGAGAAAGAGGAGAAGAAGAGAGAGAAGAAGAGGGATGGAGGGAGAGAAAGAGGGAGAAAGAGAGAGAGAGAGAGGAGAGGAAGCAACAGAGAGAGATGGAGGGAGAGAGGGGGGAAAGAGAGAAAGGGAGAGAGTGTCAGAGTGAGAGTCAAAGAAAGAGAAGAAGAGAGAGAGATAGAGACAGAGATGCAGAGAGACAGAGAGGAGAGGAAAAGGCAGAGAGAGAGAGACAGAAAGAGAGGAAGAGAGAGGGGAAGAGAGAGTCAAAGAAAGAAAAAGTCAAAGAGAGAGAAAGAGTCAGAGTCAAAAAAAGAGACAGAGAGGGAGAAAAAGGGAGAGAGACAGAGAGACAGAGAGACAGAAAGACAGAAAGAGAAACAGAGACAGAGATTAAATAAAGGTACAATTAATAGGCCAAGGCCTCACATGAATCAAAATAATTTATTGTAAGCTGTATTCGCAACAGTAAACTTGATTTAAACAAGCTTAGCTTTCAGTAGGTCACACAGTATTCACAACTTTAAATCAATCAATTGATTTGTCAACAAACATTTATTAAGCAGTTACTGTGAAAGGTACCAAGTACACAAAGACAGAAATAAAATGATCCCTGCCTTCCAGGAGCTTACATTCTATCAATTCCAAAACAATTACAGGGAACACAACAAACAACAGGGGGGAAAAAGCACAAAAATGAAACAAATCAGAAACAGAATCTTGCTGATAATATGTCCTATTCAGAGGAAAGGTCAACATGGGAACAACATGGGAACCTAAACTCAACGTGGCTACCATGGCCACAATCATCTATCTCACTTTGAAACATTACACGAATAGGGTTAAATATCAATTCGTGTTTAGTTTTAACTTGTCTCTCTGATCTTCAACAACTTTGAGCTTTTCTTTTCACATTTGTGTATGACTATGAGAGACAGAAATACAAAAATACAGTAAGAAAACATTTATCCAAATCATCTGGTTTTGACTTATTCCATCAATTAGAATTGAGGAGGGTTTTGAAGGATTGAAGGGAAGATAGCCAAAAAGAAACAAACAAATAAATAAACAAAAGTGAGAGATTATCTATGGATCATATAAGGTACAGAATTTAGAAGAGCAGAGTTATTCTAGGGATCAATTCAATGGAAAAGAAATGTAGGTGCAGCTTAGAAGATGGTGAAGAATGAAAAAGGTAATGAAAGGAAAAAAATGACAAGCAAAATGCTTCAAGAAAAAGACATTTTATTTGGAGTCAGAAAGCACAAATTTTGGCTCAGCTACTTACTCTCTGTGTGATTAAAGGTAAGTCACTTAATCTCTAGGTCTCAGTTTATTCCTCTTTAAAAAGCGGGCATTGGAGAGGATCAATTCTAAGGTTCTTTTTAGCTCTAAATCTTGTGATCCAAGGTCTGGCAGAGGGCCTGACATGTTGGAAAGGCATGAGCCCAGACCCCAACAAAATTCAGCTGACCCCAGCAATTTTCAGTTGTCACATAGCTGAGTTCACTCATCATCCTACTTTCCCTTTTCCATATGGCACGCAGCTCTAAGGTTAACCAATCTTCTACAAAGAAATCCTGAAGCAAAGGACTCTTAGTCTTAACCACATTTGTCTATGGAGAAAAAGAGTATCTAAAAGACCTTTACCCCAAACTGTCTAAAACCATTGAATCACTAATCATGGAAGCTATTGGCTGGACTCTAAGCATTTATATCAGTTTACAAAATATTTCTATGTGCATACACATACATAATATATATACATAAAGATATAGTTGTGTGTATATTTATCTACTAATTTGTTTAAAGAAATCACTAATGTTTAAAATGTAATAAAGCTCTTGATGAATAAAGAATTTACATAGCATATATAAATGAAATATATATAATACATATATTTATACATCATACATATAACATTGTATAAATATATATTTACACATAAAATTACATATATGAGAAAGAGAGAGAAGAGAGATGAGAAAACAGAAAAAGAGATACTTTGTAAATTAAAAGTTTTATTAAAAATTAAAATTGATAACATCTTAAAATAAATTCATAAAATGAACAATTTAAAATAAGATCTTTTTTATATGTGCTATTATTATAAACTCTATGTGCAGTGTTCTTACAGTCATCTTGAACTTCAACCATAATGAGTCACACAATCCAAGTATGAGCCTGAGGTATTTAAATGTTGACAATTTGCATAAATAGGGAGTATAATGCATTGTTTATTTCCATTTGACATTTGGACTTCGTTAAAATACTAGGCAAAAAAATTCATGGGATTAGGCATGCTCAAAATACATTTTATTTGGCAACAGATATTTATAAAATTTGTACAAGTAGGAAAATTCATCAAACACATGTTAAGTACCTACTATAATAAATGCAAAGAAATATACCAAACACAGGAGAGATGAAAAGTAGTTAAGAATTTGGCTCAGAAAGAAACTGAGCAAGTAATGGGATGATAAATGGGTCAATGAAAATATTTGAGAAAGAGTGACTAGCCTCTGTTTAGAGTTGAAGGTATCCCCTAGCTGAGATCTCCTGCAATAGAGGGTTAAATTTCTACAAGTATAGAAAGGCTGTGGCTAGCACAGTCCAATGAGTTTCCAACTCTGATGGTTTGTGTGGGCTCTGCATTCCAGGTCCCTTCCAAGATGCAAGATTAAAATTTTGGAAACTGTAATGATGGAGCCTCTAAAGTTGATTTAAAAATTTGGTTGGGGGTAGCTAGGTGGTTCAGTGGATAGAGAGCCAACTCAAGAGATCAGAGTTCTGGGATTCAAATCTGGTCTCAGTTCATTACAACCTCAGGAAATTGAGGATAATAAGGGCAAGTGATTTGTTGAGGATCACACAGCTTTCTGACACTAGATAAGCCATAACCCTGGGAATATCACTTGACCCACATTGCCTAGCCCTTAATGTCTGTGGATTCTAAGACTGAAGTTAAGGGTTTTGAGTTGTTGTTTTTTTCTTTTTTTCTTTTTTTACTCTGGTTAATATAGTTCTGAGGATTCTTCTCATAAGAAAAAAAGAGTATTAGAGGAGATACCAGTGGGGCAAAGTCTTCATTTAAGAGGAAGTAGTAATATAAGCATTTATTATCTACTATAATCCAGGCAGCATAGTAGGAACAGGAGATTAAAAAATGAGCATAATAAATAAACACAATGTAGAATTATGTTAAATAATATTTAGGAGAGGTAACCTGCTTGATTTACTTCTTGTTTTAGAGGAAATATTTCTAATATTTCAGTTAATCTTTCTCAGCCTCAGTTTCTTTAACTATAAAATGAAGGGGATGGATTGTATGACTTCTGGTGTCTACCTTAACTCAGATTTGTGGTTCATTACAAAAGTAATGTCAGATAGGAAATGTTTGTCTGTAGGTTTGTGTCCCCACCTAATATCAATTCCCAAGAGAACATCTGTGTTCAGTTGTTTTCAGTCATGTCTGTCACTTTATAATTCCATTTGGGATTTGCTGGGAAAATATACTGGAGTGGTTTGCCATTTCCTTCTCCAGCTTATTTTACAAATGAGGAAACTGAGATTAATAAGGGTAAGCGATTTGTTCAGGATAACACAGCTTTCTGACACTAGATTTGAACTCAGCAAGATGAGTCTTCCTGACTCCAGACCTGGCACACTATCCACTATACCACCTATCTGCCACAATTTTGGGTAAATTAAGCTATTGGTGATCTGACTAGAGAATACATACAAAATTTGGAGCTTTTAAAAATAATGACAGTTAAAAAATGGAAATAATTGGAAGGGATAAACAGAGTTACTATATTATGTTGGGGGGGGCAAGGTTAATGTGGATAATGAATCATCAATAGTAGATCTGTATGCACCAAGTGCTATAGTATTCAGATATCTAAAGGAAAAACTAAATGAGATACAGATGAAAATTGATAACAAAATAATAGTAGTGGCAATGTTTAATTTTCCCCTTTCAGAACTAGATAAATCTAAACAAAAAAATAAATAAGAAACAAGATGAATACAATTTTAGATAAGATAAATAAGATAGGTATGTGGAGAGCCCCACACACACTTGCATGAAGCTAGTAGTAGATCTAAGCCTGAGCATACAAATATTCCAAACATAGTTTCTGCTGGGACAAAAATGACAAAAGTCTTACTTTAACACTCATCATACCATGGAGGTAATCCTGCATCCCTAAGGGGTTATGGTATTGGAACAAAGGTTCTACCAGTTATGACCAAGCTAGAAAGGCTTGTTTTGGAAAAAGTATGGTCTTGGCAACAGACTGTGACTGCTGCCTAAGACCATTCTAGCAAAAGTTGGTCCTGGTAATATATGTTAACTGAGAACCAAATGGCCTAACGTGATCAAATTAAATGTTGATAGAAACACGGAGAAACAGGTCTAATATTACATTGCTAAAGAAGTTGTTCATTTTTTAAAATAGAAAACAAGATGGAAATATACATTAAGAAGTGTAAAGCTGTTTGTGCTCTTTGACCTAGCTATCCCATTACTAGGGTTAGGCCTAAGGGCATTATTGAGAGGGTAAAAAGCTGTATTTAACTAAAATATTCATGGAAACTTTTTTTTTATTAGAACAAAATGAATGGAAATAACACAAATGCAATGAATAGAAGAAATGGCTAAATAGATTACGAAATTTGAATGTAATGGATTTTATTAGACTATTGAAATGACTGATTGGAAATAAAAAGAAAATAAGGGAAATATATGAAGAAATGGAGAGAATAGAGAATATTATATACAATGATAATATTTTAAAAAATAACAGCCAGAAAAATGATAAAAAGTATCTAAGTAAAACAAATCCAAAGGGAACTGGAAAGCAGAGGATGTTTATATTAACAAACACATAATTTACATATTTTTACACAAAATTGTAAACAACATGGAGTTTGTGGTTTTGCACATAATCTTTTTTATGCATTCGTTTAGTTAATGTTTTGTGGTGGTGGTGGTAGTGGTTACTAAGTATATAATAATAATAATAATAATAATACCCTACTTAAAAACTATAACAATTTTAAAAAATAAAATATTTTCACTGTACACTGGTATGTCCTACAAGGAGTTGCCTACTAATGAATTAAAGGAGGAAAGCTCTGCAGAGGTAGATGAGGACAAGCCCACTCTCCCTTCCCATGTACACATAGAAATGTGTTTTTTTTTAAATGTCATGCCAACTTAACTCCTCTAATGGAATGTAAATTTAATGCTAATGATTTTGGAATACAAAAAAATACTATTTGTATTTTGTTGGTTTGTATGTATGAATGACTGAATTACTATAGGAAATCCCCAATCAAGTAAATCCCTTTACTGATGAATATCTGTAATTGTTATATGATCTTCAATTTTAGAGAGTTGCCTATGGCCAATGAAAGTTTAAGTGATTGGCCCAGGGTTCCATTGCCAGCATGTGCCTGAAATGTATGGTGATTGTTCTTGACTACAAGTCCAGCTTTCTATATTACTACCATATTTGTATGTATCTATTGTATATACATATCTATATAGTATATGTCTGTACAATTACATAATATTTTTGCACAATCCTCTCCTCACCTCTATTCTCCCTCTCCTCTTCAGTAATCTCTCTCTTTCTCTCTCTCTCTTTTTCTCTGTATGTATGATGCCAATTCTAGAGACTTCTGTAGACCTTGTGACATAATCTTGACAATAGGCATTTCTTTATCCACTTTCCCCCCCTTTGTGAATAGTTAGGTCAAACTCTTTTCTACAAAGCATTCTTTTTCTTTCCAATACCCATATTCTACCAATGCTATTTGTATTACTCAAGATCATAGAATTCTAGAGTAAATGAATACTGCACAAAGAACAATGGAAAAGCATATGATGTGTGAACAGGCTGCACCATATAATGAATAAGGTGCTTTGATGAAGTGAATGAACTCATGGAAATGTATTAGCTAAAAAGAAAATGGGTTGAATAACATGAGATCAAACGTAGCATAGGCAGCATAAGCCCCTTTTCACATAAAGAGAAACAGAGGAAGGACCTCAGTATATGGGATAGAAAAGCTTTGGGGCAAAATTATGAAAAGGTATGGGCACAAGTTAAACAGAAGGAACAGTCAGAGATGGTTTGGGATCTGCATTGTTGAAGGAATCATTCAAATCGATGAGATCACAGAGACATATGAGTATTTTGTAGTCAGCCAGGGGAGAAATATTGTTTGCTCCACTTTCTGGCTCTGATGAGTCCTCAGGGGGTGGAGCTAAAAAAGCCTTGCCAGATGGCTGTAGAGGATAGGTTTGAACTGATTCTGTTGTCTTACAGTGCACTTGGAATGGACACTTCATAAATGAGCCATGTGGCAACACCAAATCATGTCTTGGGTACCGTATTTTGCTCTGTATGCAAAACATATGATCATCATTATGGTGTCGAGAACACACCTTTGTCAAGGCATCATCATTTCTAGTAATGATTGGTTTGGGAGGAAAATTAGTAAAGATTATTATTGTTGAAGTATTAGGCAATTAATAAACATTTGTAATCACTTACTATGTGCTAGTCACTGGAGAGAAATACTTCCTGCCCACAAGGAGCTATATTCTTCTTATTTGTGTTTCTTTCCTTCTTCCCTCCCTTTCTTCATTCCTTCCTTCCTTTCCTCCTCCTCCTCTTCCTCCTCTTTCTTCCCTTTCTCCTTCTCCTCCTTCTCCTTTTTCTTCAACATTTGCAGTTTTATTTATTCACAAATCTCCCTTAAATTAATTTTTCAAAGATCACTAATTCATATTTTTCCAGCCCTCCAACATGGAAGGAAAAAAAACCAACTCCTGTAACTGATACACATAGTCAAGCAAAATTAATTCTTATAATTGGTCATGTCCAAAAACATGTGGTCCATTCTGCATATTAGTTCATCACTTTTCTGTTATGAAGTCAATAATATTTTTCATAATTAGATTTCTGGAACCATGTCATTGGTCATTTCATTCATCAGCATTTTCAAAAACTTTTTCAGAACTTTTCATTTTTGAGATAGTAGAAATGTAGAGATGTATAGAAATGTAGAGATAGTATAAATATACATAGCCATGTACAAATCAAATGCAATTCATGGGCAATTAAATAGTATAGGAAGGTAAGTGGTGCAGTAGATAGAAGGCTGGGTCTGAAATCAGGAAGACTCATCTTCCCAAGTTCAAATCTGGCCTCACACTCTTACTTGTTAGATGACCCTTGGGCAAATCAATGAACCTTGTTTGCCTCAGTTTCCTCATCTATAAAATGAGCTGGAAAAGGAAATGGTAAAGCACTCCAGTATCTTTGCTAAGAAAACTCCACATGGCATCACAAGTCAAACATGACTGAAACAATTGAACAACAACAAAATTCAATAGAAATTTCATAGTCCCAGTATATAATGCACATATATGTAGATACTATATATCTATCTGCATATAGATAAATATCTGTAAATGTAATATAACTATCTGTAAATATTCATATGACAATATAATTTTATTTTATTTTTTTGCTTAAGATCGATGTCTTGTTATCCAAATATAACCAATGCTTCCTATGGAAATCCTGTCCTCTTGCTGGAGCTATGCTCGATGTGAATGACCCTTTCCATCCTGAAACCATAATTCCACAATCATTTTATAAAATAAACATAGGGCTCAATTTAGTGATGATGACTAACAATCTGATCTCCACTATCATTCTCCCAAATCCACTTTACCATTTGCAGACCAATTGTAGAACTATAACTGAGAGAAAAGCAATAAAATAGGCTTTGTGTAATGTGTTCTCTACATATGGCTTCTCTTACCTACACACATCTCTTCATGGTCTTTGTGTTTCTATCTGTATTATTTTTGATTTTGAATCCAGGGAAAGCAGTCTGAGATTAGATATTGCTGGGTAGGAAGATTCTTCTATAGTCTTTAGGTTGCCCATATAGTTGTGTGATGCATGAAGGATCATGAAGGGTCCTGGGCTGGTCACTGATGAGAGATGGCCCCAGTTAAGTCTGAGAGTGTATCATTATTTTCTACCCCCAATTTTCTTCATATTTAAACCCAGCAAGAGAAGGTGAATCTATGTGAGATAGAGTACTTTAATAATTAATCTTTTCCAACAAACCATTCCAAAAGATCCTTAACAACTTTATTAGAATCATAAAGTATGATGGTGACATCTCTGATAACATTCTGATGATATTTTTATGTAAACAATTCCCAAAATTCTACATGCATTATCCTCAATAAAGTATAATGCACTCCCTCATATAAAAGCAATATTTTCATTAAAAATTCTTTGTTAGTAGATAATTAATTTTGGTAGTTTCTAATGTGGACATCCCCACCACACCAAATTTGGAAAGGATTCCATTCCAACATCACTAATGGAATAAAGTTCAGTCAGTGTTGAGAGATGGATCATGGAGGTCTTCAGCTCTCAAAATATCCAGTGGAAATAGCATATCACCATTTATTATTGTTCTTCTGCTCTACAAGGAAAAATGCATATACCTAAGACAGATATAAAAAAGGTTTTACGGATGCAAATATGAGGACATAATTAAGGATATTAACTTATCTGTAACAAAAAGCCTCTCAAATGTATTTATGATTACCAATTTTGGTGGCAGAGCCATAAAAGGTATTATAGAGTTACTCTTTGCCCACATTTAAAGTATTTTTGCTTATCCATGCATGATTTTGAGTAAAGGAGTGTAGAAGAGTGGTAAGGGCTAGGAAATTAGTATTAAGTGACTTCTCAGGATCACAGATCTAGGAGGTGACTGAGGCTACCTACTGCCCCTACTATGTTTCAATATAACTTATAATCCTATATATTTGATTTTGTGCATTTATAACAAGAATGATGCTGAGAAGAGTCTGTAGACTTCACCAGAGGTCAAAGGGATAATAATAATAATAATAATAATAATAATAATAATAATAACAACTCATATTTATACGATGCTTAACTTATGGCAGCCCTTGGGTTTTGTTGTTTACAAACATTATCTCATCTGATCCTCACAAGGACCCTGGGAGGTAGGTACTATTATCTTCTCCATTTTATACATGAGTAAACTGAGGCAGATAAAGGCCAAAGTGACTTGTCTAAGGTTACACAGCTAGTTAGTGACTAGGATCAAATTTGTACTCAGGTTTTCCTGATTCCAGGTCCAGTCTTCTGTACCACCAAACTGCCCCAAAATAACATGATCCAAAAAGAGGTCAACCCCATAGAATAGAATAGTGCTGTTGAGCATCACGGATAAGGAAATGGATTCTGTAAATAACAACTGCTCCTAGCAGTTAGGAGAAAGTCTCCAGACTACACACAAGAGAAAAATATTATCCAAATAGTTGAGCAATATAGTCTGGTACTGGTGATGCCAGGCTGAACTCATTTCCTGAGTTTGGGATACTGATACAAGTTCAGGATACTGATACAAATGAGCAAGGATACTCATTTGGCAGACCAGAGAACATGGATAAAAACAAAAAAAAATAACTACAACTCATTAATTTCATCTACTGTTAGCTATAAGATGGAGAAATATGAGTTATATGGAGATTCATTACTGGTTTAATGAAAAGACACCAAAAGTAGTCAATAATGGGCCTCATATAGGACTGTCTTTTGCTTTTGTTTTTTCACCCAGCATAAAGCCCAATTCGTAGCACACAGTTGCATTTAATATATATTTGCAAATGCTTGTTGAATGACCTACTGATTATGCTATTTAATATTTTTCCAATGACTTAAAAAATAGTTAATTTAATCAAATTTTCACATGACAAAAAAGTTGGAAGGGAAAGCTGAATGTTAGATGACAAAGTTAGCCATCAAAAATATTTCAACAGACTAAAATGATGGGTAAAATCTGATAAGATAGAATTTAATGAGAAAAATGCTAATTGACTTCAAAAACTGATCTGCTCAAAAATGAAGGCAGACATAGCAAAAAAAATATGTACAAACATGACTGACAAATTTGTCAACTACAAATTAAAATATGAGATAATGGTTTTGTATGCCCTTGATCTTAAACTCCTGCCCTTCAACTTCCTCACTGAAAGTCCTCAGGCCTCAGTTTCCTTAGCCGCAAAATGTAGTAGCATCTAATAACTTCTGAGCTCCCAGCTCTGGATCTCATAACTATTTATTGAAGCTATTTGTGATCCATTTTTCATGCTTCCTTTGCATGAGTTGTCAGTACCTTTCCTATGTTTAAGGGATTAGTTATTAGACAAAAACAGAGATGACACATTGCAATCGAAGAGTTCCATTGTGAAACCTGTGCTCAGTCAAATGAGGACATTCGTGGGAAGTCTTATGTTAGCTGAACCAATTTCTTCAAGTCATCCAGACTGAGAATTGGCTCCCACACTAAGACATTTAATTGGCAGTAACTATGTCTCATAGTAAAAGGGAGTATATCAAGGTTAGGGGAGTCTAATTGGGCTATTGGTGGCATCACATCAACTGGTATTTTGTCTAGCTCAAGAGTTCTAGCACAATAAAACAAAATATCAGTACAAAAACAAATTTCTTATATTGATAATAATATACAGACAGAGAGTGATTCAGGAACATTCTAATTCATTTTCCACATATTGATAACTAATAGGAATGACCAAAACAACAAAGCATGCCAATTTACTAGCAAGACTCAGAAATGGTAATGATAACAGTAAGAGTCAAGACGGAGGCAGCTAGCTTGCCTTTTTCCTTCCCTTCCCTTCCCTTCCCTTCCGTTCCCTTCCTTCCCCTTCCCCTTTCCTTCCCTTCTATTTCTTCCTTCCTCCCTCCCTCCCTCGCTTCCTTCCTTCCTTCCTTCCTTC
>NC_058134.1:240557384-240584911 GCF_016433145.1 Gracilinanus agilis
ATATATATATATACTTGAAAGGAATATAAAAGGTCTATATTAAACATTTAGAGTATATAAACTAGTGTTAAGCATAATAGAGTATATAAACTAGTGTTAAGCATAATAAAACAACTGTTGATAATAAAACAACTGTTCTGAAGAAGCTCATTTTCTAACTGTTTGACAACACATAAGGGAAGGCTTATATTCATTACATGGCTGAAGGAAAGATCAAGTAGGATTTGATGAATGAAAATAGCAGGGAAGATGGCAAGGGATTGTTTTTAAAGTCAATCCATCCAGATTTCACCTATCAGGGAATGAATAGTTACAGCACTGATGTGTTAAACTAAGAAGGTGATATAAAAAATTTCATATTTATCTCTCTATGTGTCTCTGTCTGTCTGTCTGTCTTTCTGTTTGTCTCTCTCTTTCCCATTTTGTATTTCTTTATTAATTTGTCTTTCCGTTTCTTTCTGTCCATTTATCTGACTCTCTGTGATGTTTGTTTGTTAATTAAAAATTCACATCTTTTTAAAGCAACAGAACACCAGAAATTGAAAAAAAATGAAGCGCTAACAAAATTCCAAAGAAATCAAAACCCTAAATTTTACCCAGTACCCAACAGCCTATACAAGATCTATTTTCTATAATTACCTTCTGGTGGGATTAGGGTGGAATAGCCTGACAAGGCTATAAAGGTTTGCAAGAAAGAGGATAGGTTAGAAAGGTTAGAAAGAATATTAAGAAATGGAGGATATATAAAGCTGACATCTAGCACTGTAAGGTTTTCAAAGTAATTTAAATTTATTTTTTATTGCATCCTTCCAACAATTCTTTAGGATAGGTGATATTCAGAACTGTTAAATGACTCACTCACAACCACACAATTACAGAGGTGAGAAGAGAAAGGGAGGAAGGGAAGATGGAGAATGGAAAATGAGATTAAAAAAAACTTTAACAGTCAAGAATAAAAACACTAAGAAAATACAGATTCTTAGAATTCACTCATCTTGAAAAAGATGCAGTTGGCATGATGGCATTGGGCCCTATGGCTTAGTACATAAGGAAAGAATTCTGTGATGGGGAACAGAATTTGAATTTAGCTGCATTAATTGCACTCTTGGGATTCTCCTTAGCTATTCAATCTTCCTTATTTCTTATGTCTGTCTATATACATGATTATCTGTTTATACAATGTTTAACCCTGCTGCCAAAGCAGAAGAGATCGTCTTTCTCCTACATTTTTTCTGACTGCATTCAAAGAGGAGTACACTGTTTTTAAGTTAGTTGCAAACTGTGATATGAGAAGCATAAAAAGGACCTGAGATTTCCTTGCCACAGACAGCTTCCAGAGTGGAAATTTCCTATATTTACATAGATCACAACTCATCTCTGAGTTAGTAGCTGTGTTCTCGGAAGTTTAATAATATATTTAAAAATTAAGTGACTTGTGAAGAATCTCATATCTGATAAGTGTTAAAGGCAGAGTTGGAACCCAAGTTTTTTTCTGACTCTAAGCCCAATATTATCTACCATACTAGTTCATGAAAATTTTCTAATATTATATTTCCCATTCCAATAAATATTTCATTTTCTAATCAAAATATAATTTTAAGCTTTTTTCTTACATATTATGTTTGTCTTACATATTACATATTTTCTTACATATAATGTGTTTATAATTTATGAAAATCTCTGTCATGTGAACTAGAGTCCTGTTGAGGTCTTTCTGAATATGAGCCTGTTATTCTTATTTAACCCTTAAAAGTTTCTGTTATCCTGTTTACATTATAATATTATATTCTGTTTGATATATATATATAATATAACATATATTATATTCTGTTTGATTATTGCCATCTATGCCTTTATTCAAATCTTTAGTATGTTGGACAGAATTGGGCCACAGACAAATCTCTGGGATTCTTTGAGTGAAACCTTCCTTCAAGTTGAGAGTAACTTAAATTTAGTCATGGAACTGATGCTGAATGCTCCTAGGCTTGATATGGTTGAGTCCAAATCTCTCTATTTTGTACCTAATAATGTCATATGGGACTGTGTCCAATGCCATGCTGAAATCCAGGTGGAAGAGGAATCAGAAGAGAGTTAACAACTAGGGTGTTAATTGGATAAAAAATGATTCTCCATTTTTGAGATTTAATACATAAAAACAAAATGTGGAAGCCAAATAGAAAGATAGACACATTGATTCAAGAATAATCAAAGTAGAATGCACTAAATAGAGCAAAGCATGCTCTGGGGAATAGAGTGACATTTTATATGCTAATGAATCCAATTAATATCTCATTATAATCTTGGAAAGAATGCAAGTCATGAGAATTGACAATAGCTATTTTTTATGCATCATGAGAGTCTGTAATTAATATGAGGTTCTATAATTAACACCACAGATTCTTAAGGCTACATAAATCAAAGACCAAGTTTGTTTGCTTCTCTTGCATAAAGTTTCTTGTAGCCTGCTCTGATGCTTTAACATGGATAGCCATTCCTAATTCTCTAGTTTAGACTTAGTTCTGAACCTTCTTAATATTTCTTTTTAAAAAATTTCAGTAGTTTCTTACTACCTATTGAGTAAAATTAAAATGTATTTGGTTGATATTCAAGGCCCTCCACAATTTGGAAAGTCTATTTTATTTTTCCAGTCTTATCTCACACTATACTCCTCCACATACTTTGACATGATTAATTTCTGTTTCTGAATCAAATCTGATTCTTCTCTCCTGCCCTTATTCATTCTATTCTTTGAGTCTAAAACATGTGATCATTCCTTGTGAACCTAGAATTTAGATCTCTAAGGTACCTTAGTGAATAAACTTGGTTCAACACCTTCATTTTATGGATGAGGAAATTGAGGTCATGAGAGAGAAAGTGAATTGCTCAGGTTTGCACAAATAAGACATGGGAGAGCAGAGATTCAAACCAGGACCTGTGACTCTAAATCTAATGTTCACTCATAGTATTCCTTCTTCATACTTCACATATTTAATTCCTAACTTCCATTGAATGTTGAGTGAAAAGTGACCTCCTGCATGAAGATGCCCTTCCTTTGATGGTGTCTTCTGTTCAGTAAAGAGCTTTCTCAACTGACCCTCCCAAATCACTTGACTGTGGACTTCTCTAATACATTATTCTCTATTTTAGTGTGTCTGCATATTATCATGTGTATATATATATATGTAAGATATCTGTAGTTATATTTACATCTATATCCATATTTATATCTATCAACCTGTTTACTTGTTGTCTTCCCCTTTAGAATATAAGCACTTTGAGAGTAGGAATGATTCCCTTGCTATTTATATTCCCAGCATCTAGTAGAGTACTTGGCACATAATAAGACTGACAAATGATTACTGATTTGTTAATTTGCCTTCCCACTTGAAGGGTCAATATATTATTTCTTTTCTTCCATCCTTACATTTAGGTGTTTAACTGATATGCTCCTGAGTATTGATTTATTTATTCATTCATTTATCTATTTGTTTGTTTATTCATACATTTATTTTTGTCATTCATTCATTCATTCATTCATTCATTCATTCTAGTTATTTTTTGTTTGCTTCCATGATTTACAGCCTTACAATGTCACTCTAAGAATGTTGCTGTTTAAAAAATGCATCTTTGGGTCAGTGCAAAACTTGAAATCATTTCAAGTACAACACAATTTCCTGAAGGAAGCTCATTATATTATGCTCCTCCTGTTTAATTCTAGCCTTAGTTCATCATCCATATATAATATTTCGGCAAAGTAGATGTGGTTGGTGGACCAGTTTTTTGGGTTGTTTATCCAGCTGTGTATCAAGGTCTGTACAATGGGTATTCTTCATCCACTTAGTTTTTTCCTCTGTGGACGATTAGCTTTCTTGAGTATCTCATTTTGGATTACTCTATAATGTCTTGAGGTATTGACTTAATCTTGCCAAAATATAAACAACAAATAGGACAAGAGAGAGAAAATAAGCTTCTTAGTCATGTATTTTCAAGAGTGCAATAGAGCCCATAATTGAGATGAGAAGATTCCATTAAGATTTCAGTGTAATATAAACAGTCTGTAGGAGCCCCAGAGATCCACCAATTCTCTAGAAGCCCAATTAAATTAAGCTCATTCATTCACCAATTTTAATGAACTTTAACTTTTACTTACATACTTTTGTCCCCAAACCAATCCTTCTTCTTAGAAAGAACAGATTAAATATTGCTCCCAGTAAAGGATGGTGATTAATATAACTATTGGGATGTACAAGCTATGATGATTATGATCAGGCAGACAGCAAACATTTGTTAACCATCTATGTGTCAGGCAGATGTTAAGCTCTAGAAATATAAAGGAAGGGAAGCAAATAAATAAAAAACAGTCCCTTTCTCAAACTCACAGTCCAAGGGGGAAGATGACATTCAAATCACTATGTAAAAAAAAACTATATATATATATATATGTATATATATATACATATATATATATATATATATAAGTTGGAGATAACAGATGGTTACAAATATTTTGCGTATGTGCATGAGCTAAATTTTATTTGTTAATCCAGTTATAATTAGCAATTGTTGAATCCCAACATACATGTGTGCAAACACATCTGTATACACTCATAAACATAGATAAAAATCTATATATCTGCATATAGATATAGATACTTGTTTATATGTTATACAGACTTGGATTCTAGTGGTAGAAACCCCCTCCACAGACATAGAAAGGCAATCTGTTGGTAATTATGGTTTTAGGAAGTTCCCTGCGCCATTGAGAGGCTAAGTGATTTGTCCTAGCTCACATCTGTCGGAGGCTGCCCTTCAATTCATGTCTTCTCAACTCTGAGGTTATCTCCTTGCCCACCACCATTCGGTGACTCTCTTTTTATTTTTATTGTGTATATTTCTTTAAGCAGAAGCATTCCAGGAAACATAAACTCCACTCCTTGAGGATGGAGACTGTTTAATGTTTGCCTCAATGTGACTGTCCAACAGCCCAGCCCACTGACTCGTAAACATTTCACAAATGTTCTTTGATTTGGATCTTTGAAAAACTTCCCTGTCCCCAAACTAGTCTCAGTGGAGTGAATTCTACAATCAATATTAAAATCAACTTAGGTGTTAAAACAAAAAGGAAACATACTTTAGGAGTCTGAACACTGATTAAAGCATGCTATTCTTCACTTTATTTCCTCTAAAATTTTTTCTCTAGTGCAAGTAACACGTGTCTTTCACAACGTGACAAACATGGAAATATATATTGTATATGGACGCATATATAATCTATGTCATATTACCTGCCATCTTGGGGAGGAGGCAGGAATGAGAAGAACATAGTTTGCAAAATGCCAGAAAGCGATTATTTGAAATTGTAACAACATGTAATTTGGAAAAAAAATTAAAAAAGGAAATTCATTTCAGTAACTTAAAATAATTACCAAGGTCAAAATAAGACTCTGCTGCTACGTGGTCAAGAATAGACATTTACTTATAAGCAATCAAAATCAGTCTTTTATATGTATATACTTGTTAGACCTATTTTGATAATTTATTTCAATATTTATTAACTTATGAAAATGGTATGTGTTAGAAATTGTTAAAAGACTTTGTTTCTTCATAGATGAGGTAGAACTTACATGAATTTCCCAGAAGAGGAAAAAAAAGAGAAAATCAAACAAAACTTACAAGATTTTAGGGATTAGCCTGCTTTGTTTGTCTGGCTAACAAATTGAAGAGTGATACCTTGGTTTCTCTGCCTAGCAGTCGAGTATTCTCCTAACTTTTTCACATTCTTTTTTAGCGTTAAAATCTAGCTTCTAGAAAATTTTTCCTAGTTTCTGCACATATGGTATCTTTGCTAAACAGCCAGGCCAAAGAAATACCGTGCAAAACCCCTGTTTGCATACCATTGAAACCAGGGCCTCTGCTAACCACAGAAATCCAGCTGGACTGTGTTATGTGACGTGGCTATGTTATTTCCATTCCTGACTCCTGGAGAAAGAACTGATCCCCGTCCTATCTAGACCATATAGGTCTTTGAAATGTGCTTCATTAAAATCCACTTAATTTTTTAAATTAGAAAATACATTCACCTAATAACTGTTACAAAGAACACACGAATATGGTTTATTAATACAATAAAGACTTATTCATGACCCAAAGATCTCTTTTTTTGGTCAATTCAACAAGCAAATTATTAAGCACTTACTATATGCAAGGCACTCTGCTAGGTGCTTGGGTTAGGAAGACAAAATGGAAAATGGTTCTTGAGCTCAAGGAGCTTATATTCTTATTGGAAAGACATCAGTACATAAGTAAATAGTTTGAGGAGGAAGAGAATGCTAAAAACTAAGAAAAGAAAAGTGACAATGGATCAGTCATCAGAGCCTTGAAGGTGGTGGGGGGGGGAACAGTCAGTGCAAGGGCAAAGAGTTTGGTTGGAATGTAGAGTATTAGAAAAAAGGAGGAATATGAAATAGGTTGGGGATCATAAGCTGGACTCATAATGAATAAATTTAGTTGTCCACCTGAGGCTTTTTAAAATTTATTTTTTAAACTAGATGCTACAGGAAACCATTGATGTCTTTTGAGCAGGGAAATGATGATACCAAAACTTCACTTTAAGATTATTTAGCAATGATGTGGAAGATGGTTTGAACAAGAGAGAAACTGAATTTAGGGACCCCAATTGGAAGTTTATTGCTGTGAGAAGTGATGAGGTCCTAGATTAGGAGAGGAGCAGTGTCAGTGAAGAGTAAGGAACTGATCTATCAGATTTCTTGGAAGTATAATAACCTCTTTCCTTCGTTCCAGTCCCATATCACCCATATTAGACATTTCCAATAGAATTCTCCTGTCACCATATCAAACTCAGTGTCCAAAAAAGGTTAATTCATTGCATTTCTTTCTAAACTCACCACTCTTCCTATTTTCCTACTTATTTTTAGGGTACCAACATCCTTCCAACAACCAGATTCATGACTTTAGGGTCATCTTCAACTTTTTCCTCTCCTTCATCCACTATACAGAATCATTTGCTCTATACTATCAACACTAGGTCCACAACATACCTCGAATACATTCCCCTCTTGCTACTCACATAGTAACTACACTATTTTATGCCCTCATCACATTTATGGACTATTCCCATAGAATTCTATTTAGTGTCTCTGCCTCGATTCTGTCCACTCTAAACTATTCTCCACACAGCTGCCAAAGTGATTTTGCCAAGGGAAAAGGTAAAGAGAGAAGAAGGGTCAAGACAGAGCTTTGGTAGACACTCAAGGTTAGAGAATGGGAAATAGATAATAATCCAAGAAAGGGCATTGAGGAATCATCAGACAGAGAGCAGAACAGCCAAAATGGAAGTTTCATGAAAGCTAAAGGAAAGGAGAATCCAGGAAGGGAGTAAGGTTTATAGTAGGTGTTGGGGGGAGGGAACCTGCCATTATGTCAAAAAGGGCTGAGGAAAGAACTGCTGATTTAGCAGTGAACAGATGGTTGGTAACCTTTGAAAAGAATCAGGATTATATCTGTGATTTCCTTGGGTTGGGAAACTGCAGATGAGGACACTCTGACAAATACTTCCTCTGTAACCTAAAGTCTTAGAGAACTATCTAGCAGACTACAGGGAGGTTATGAGATTTTCTCAGATGCATACAGACAAGATGCATCATTCAGAACTGGAAACCAGATCTTCCTGGCTTCAAACCTAGCTTTTTCTCTACTTACTAATCCATGTTGCTTCTCAGCATTAGAGAGAATGGTGTAAAATGAGTGGTTGGACAAGAAGCCTAATTATAAGAATTTAGGAATTTATCAGGAGGTGAGAAAGTTGAGACAGTGATTACAGATGATTCCCCTCCTCAGTCTGAGGAATTTGGCTGTGAAAAGGAGAAGCATGAGGCCATGACTGTAAGGAAGGACAAGGTTAAGGGAAATGTTTTTTGTATGTTTCTTTTGGTGTGTGGGAAGCACTTGAATATGTTTATAGATAGCAAAGGAATCACTACAAAGAAAGGTGAGATAGATAGATAGATAGACAGACAGATAGATAGATGGATAGATAGATGGAAAGACAGATAGAAGGACAGACAGATAGAGGGGTAGACATATAGATAGATGGATAGGTGGATAGATAGATGGATAGACAGATAGAAAGACAGAGGAATAGACATATAGATAGACAGACAGACAGACAGATAGATACATACATACATAGATAGATAGATAAATGGATGAATAGATAGATAGAAAGATATACAGATATAAATGTATGTATGTCTACATTTGCGTGGGTGCTTTTGTGTTTATATATATGTTTGTCTCTGTGTGTGTGTGCTCAAGAATTGCAAAATTTGACCATAATCTATTGGCTTTCTACCTCTCTCTCTGCCTTTCCTTACCAAATATTCTAAACTGGGAGCTCTATTCCTTCAAACTCCCAATGCCACCCCAGGCCATCTCTTTTGCAGCAGCTCCTCTCCCCTCTCCATTTTGACTCCTTGGTGAAATAATTCAACTCTACATTTTCCTTTTCTCTTGAATCCCTAGCCCCCTTATTATAGCCATGATTACACCCACCCAAACCTCAGTCTATCACTCCCACCACTTGTTGCCTTTGCTGAATGAAGATGGAGAAAATCATGTAATCTTTCTGACTTGATGTCTACTTCAAGATGATGTTATATAACCTCAACTGAGCCCTCACTCCTGGTAGGTAATTATATTATATTTCCCTTAGCAACTCACTATCCCACTCTTCATGATGGTTCTGAATCTTTTCAAACCTCCTCAAATCTTCCATGGTTCCCTCTTCCCTGACCTTCTCAATGGAGATCTGTGACTCCTATTTTACAGATAAAATTGAAGCCATTCACCATAAGCCTTCTGTTCTCCCCTCTTCCTCATCTCATATCACTCATATGCTTGCTGCCACCATCTCCTCCTTCATCTTTCTCTCATGTAATAAAGGGTTGCCTTACTTAATAGGGCTAACCCCTCTACCTATTTAAGTGATCTCATTGTATTCAATTTCTTCCAACAAAGTATCCCTTTCTTATCCCTACTTTCCAATTTTTACTGCCTATAAATATGCCCATGTCTCTACCATCCTGAGAAAACTCTCACTTGATCTTTCATCCCCCTCTCTCATCCTGTATGTTTTCTTTCCTATGGTTTTAGTCGTTGAAAAAGTTGCCTATGACATGTGCATCCATTTTATTTCCTCTCACTCTTAATCTCTTACAATCTGACTTCTCATTTTATCATTCCATCAAAACCTCTCTCCAAAATTACTAATGATATCTTAGTTGTCAAATTCAGCAGTTTTTTTTTCTCATTCCTCTCTCTTCTTGACCTCTTTGCAGCTTTTGACATGGTAGATCACCCTCTTCTTCTTGATATTCTCTTTTCTCTAGGTTTTTGACTCAACACTCTCTTTGGTTCTCCTCCTAACTCTTTGGTTAGTCTTTCTTATTCTCTCCTTTGCCCGATGCTCTTCATGATCATATTTTGTAACTATAGCTATCCTCTAGGGTTCTGACCTGGGCCCTCTTCTCTTGTCCCTCTATACTACTTTACTTGGTGATCTCATCAGCCCCCATGGATTTAATGACCATCTCTATGCTGGTGGCTCTCAAATCTATCTTTCTGTCTCAACTTCGCTGCTGACCTCCAATCTTAAAACTCTAATTGCTTTTCAAATATAGACCTTTTAAATTTAATATTTTTATCTTTTTGCCTAAACTTTTATCATGTCCTGTTTTCCAAATTGTTGTCGAGGGCAATCTAGTTGCTATTTTTTAAAGCATTTATTAATATTTATTTTTTGCAAAGTTAACATTGTTACATAATTCATGCTCTTACTTTTCCCTTCACCCCCTGACTTCCCCCTCCCCGCCCCATGGCAGATACACATTTCCACTGGTTTTAACATGTGTCATTGATCAAGACCTATTTCCAAATTGTTGATAGTTGCATTGGTGTGGTAGTTTCGAGTCTACATCCCTAATCATGTCCGCCTCAACCCATGCGTTCAAGCAGTTGTTTTTCTTCTGTTTCCACTCCTGTAGTTCTTCCTCTGAATGTGGGTAGCATCTTTACCGTAAGTCCCTCAGAATCTAGTTGCTATTTTGACTCCTCATTCCTCATCCCCCTGAAATTTCAAGTCTCTTCCCCAGGTCTATTGATTTTACCTGGACAATATCTCTTAAAAATACCTCCTTCTCTCCTGTGACACTACCTTCACTCTAGTGCAGACTCTCATGACTTCATGCCTGGACTATTGTGATACTTACTGGTAGGTCTACCTGCCTCCACTCTCTCCCTACTACAATCCATCCTCTTTTCAACCACCAAAGTGATTTTCCTAAACCACAGGTCAGCTCTTGCCACCTCTTTATCCAATACACTCTAAGGTTCCCTCTCACCTCCAAGATCAAATACAAAATGATCTGCTTGCTATTCAGTCTTTCATAACCTTGTCCCCCTCCTACATTTCCAGTCTTCTTATATCTTATTTTCTGACATGTATGTTTTGATCCAGAGGCCCTTGCATTCTGGAAATAATGACAAAGACACTCTTTCTTGTCTCCAAACATTTTTTCCTCATGCCTGAAATGCTCTCTCCTCTGCTCTACCTACTGACTTCCTGGGCTTCTTTTCAGTCCCAACTAAAATCCTACCATCTATGGGAAGGCTTTCCCAATTCCCCTTCATTCCAGGGCTTTCCATTTTTAAATTATTTCTGATTTTTCTTGTATACAGCTGGTTTTTACATAATGATTTAGTTGACATCTCCTTCATTCAATGGTGAATTCTTAGAGGTCAGAGACTGTCTTGACTCTTTTTGTAAATCCAGGAATTACCCAGTATGAGTTTAATAAATATATATTGACCAACTGAGAGGTGCATAAATGTTTATATACACACACATGTGTATACATTTAAGTATATGTGCATATATATGTAAAGATGCACACATGATTCTTCTAACACATATGTTTGCATTCCTCATGACAACACTTTGAGGGAGGTGCCATTATTATTCCCATTTTTACAGTTGAAGAAATTTTACTTGTTCTCAGAAGCAATATAGAACCCCTGGAGTTTATTAAGTATCATGGTATGATGTAATTACATTTATGTTTTAGGAAAATTATTTTCATGGCTGAGTGGAAAATAGATTGAAGTGGGGAGAAACTTGAAGTACCAAGAGACTCACCAGTAGGGGTTAAGTGACTTGGCCAGGGCCACACATCTAGTAAATATCTGAGGCCAAACCTAAAATCAGGTCTTCCTGATCCTTGGACTAGGACTCTTTCCACTGGAACAGCAGCTGCCTCAGATAAGTAACTCGAGAATCACAAAACTTAAGTGACCTCTGCAATGTCATATCTCATGAGGGCAGGACTAAAAAGCAGAACTAAAACTATTCAACCTCTTTCTCTCCCAGTCTAACGTCTTTTTCATAGTATCACACTACCTCTTGGAAGAAATTATGTTTCTACTATTAATTAATTTGTAAACTGAAGTGCCTTCTTTTCTAAAGAATGAATAATCACTATATTGTAGTCTGTATTCAATTAGATAATCCTAGATGAGGCATGACACCATAATAACTGAACCCCTGCATCATCTCAATGATTGTTTATGCTTTCAACTGAACATTCTGGGAATGCAGATTTTATTAAAGGAAAGGGAAAAAATAGCAAAAGTGTAGGGTTTCCAACTCCAGGGTGTCCTTGATGATTCCCATGACCACTAGGTCAGGTTGACAGGGTCAAAAGGGAATGATGTGGATCAAACTTCATTTCCTAATTTATTCAATCAGTTTAGAGTCTGAAAGCAGAGCTTCAGATAGGAAAAACTAGCCTATAGTTAGTCCAGATTCATCCTAATTTGACACTGAATTAGTCGCTGCTCCCACATTTTTTTTAATTGCTAAAGGTCATACTCTGACTTTGCTATTTTTCCCAAATGAAAACATTGAAAATACAGCATGTGTGAGTTTTTTGAAAACCTTGGGTTCCTTCATTGCTAGAGGTCATCAATAACAACCTTTAAGTAAATTAACTCTCAAGATGAGAGATTGGTCGCAAGATGAAATCAGAGTTTTCAATTTGCTTGAATTTAAAAAAGGGAGAGAAAGAATAATCAAATCTTAGAAAGTAAATAGTTAGGAGCAGCTAGGGGGATTTAGAGACCCCTGGTCCTTACTGCTCTTCTGCCTTGGAACCAATATACAGTATTGATTCTAAGACAGAAGGTGAGGGTTTAAAAAAAAGTAAACAGAAACGCAGGCTGGTGTAATGCAAAGAATAATCTACTAGAAATCAAGAGACTTGTGTTCTAGAGTCATACAGGAATTGACAGAGTGAATTTAGGCAAATTATTCTTTGTGTCTCAGTTTCCTCTACCATAGAATGGGTGAAATGATTGAGATTATTTCCATGGTCCCTTCCAGATTATGCATATTTTAGGTTCTTGGAGAAAAAAGTTCTAAATGACCCTTTCACCAGTAGTCACGGGCTGTTGACAGATGAAGAAACAGCACTTTGATCTAGTTACCAAGTTAATTATCCTTAAATTTCATCAACTTTGTCACCTTATATTTGAACCTCAAAAAGTAGTATTCTAATGTCCACTGGAAACCAGTGGAATTTCTCTGCAGATACACTTATATGAAAAAGAGTGGTTTTAATGTTGTTAAGTCCACCATGAATAGAAAACTAATCAACTTTCTCATGACAACAATTTCTTTTGAAAATTGATCTTGAAAGCACTTGAAAGTCATTTCTCCCATAAGCTGGACCTATAAAATTCAAGCTTTGGCTCCCATAAATATTTTAAAACAAAAGGACATAAAATTCCAATTTATTTTGCACCTGTCTACTTAGAAATATTTCGTTTATAGCTATTTGTAAATGGTGTCCATATGGATTTGGCTGGCTAAAGATCAAAGAATTTAAAGCATTTAGATAAAAGAATACCTAGACAATGAAAACCTTGCAATGTCATCTTCATTTTGTCCTCTATTCTTACACTGTGGATTTTTGAAAGTTCCATTTGCATGACTGGAATGAATAGATAGACCAAACTTCCTATACTCAGATTTAATATCATGGATAAGGCATGTCAAAAAGACCTGAAGTGAAAGCTTACCAAAGACACTTATTTAATGTGAGACACTGAGTAAGTCATTTAACCTCTGCCTCAGTTTCCTCATCTATAAAGTGAAAGAGTTGAACTATGTCCTCTAAGGTCTTTCTAGCTCAGTCTAAATCTATTTCCGAGTGTTGCACATATTTCATAGTCTAGCATAGATTGTCTGGCTTATGGGAATGTCAAGGGAAACCCTCACACAGATATTCTCTTACCTAGTTTCAATACAAATGACAGCATGAAATCTTGAAATAGGCATTGTTCCAATTGTGTATAAATTCTGAGGTTCTGTTACTGAATAATGATGAAAAATCTTCTCATCGATTTTAATACCAGAATAACTAAATGACTAAGGGGTTATTGGGCCATCCAAAAGGGATGTCCTGACCATTTATTGCTTACTTTTCAGTTATGAATGAGGAATGTATACTTTGAGTTGCATTCTTGAGAGCTATGTAAGGGAGTGGGGATGACATCTTCCCTCTCTTCTACTTGGCCATGGAAATTATAAACTTCTTGGCTACCTTTTTTCCTCTTGCTCCAGAGGAGAGTGAAGGATGGAACTATCCAGGCAAACAGTGAGTCTGGGAGATTTAGAGATCCTATTTAGCAGGCAGATCTGAGGGAGGAAATAACTAAATTCATTGGCATAGACGAGTTTGTTTGCTGCATTAGTGCTGGCCAGTAGGTAGTAGAAGCACCTATAATGGATGTGGAAAGACAGTCCACCCAAGGACACAAATAGCTTTAGGGAATAGGGGTCTTTGTGACAGAGAAAATTGCTTACTATGTGTTCTAGAAAGGTACAGGTTCTGGGAGCTTGTCTGAGCAGCCTGTCCAACAGAGAGCTACACCTAATGGAAACTTCACAAGGACTCCATAAATGGAACAAATGCTTTTCAAGTTCAAGTGATATGTTACCTCTTTATTATATGTATTTTCTACACATGTCCCTTAGTACAATTGTATTTTAAGCCTGTCCTCTCTTTCTACAGGAATAATATGAACATTTGTAGAAGAGTAAAACTCTAAGGTTTTAGCAGAATACGTAGTACCAATTATTTTTACTATACCTTTTTGGTAAATAATGTTTCTAGAAGCTAATTAAGCCTAGCACTCTGACTGTTAATCGGAATGCCTCAAGACAGGCTTATGATCAACAGCCCTAAAACATAGCTAGATATCTCAGGGGATGGGGTGCTGTACTTGGATTCAGAAAGACCTGATTTTCAATCCTAAAGTAAGCATTTACTATTTTGGACAAAACTGATTAACCTTTGTCTGCCTCAGTTGATTCATCGATAAAATGAGATGATAATACTATCCACCTTCCAGGGCTATTGGGAGGATCAAAAGAAATAATATTCATAAAGTACTTTGTAAAGCTAAAAGCACTATAGGAATGCTAGCTAATAATGATGGTGATAATGATAACAAGAAACCCAGTCCTTCAAGTTTACCCCTAGAAACCTGAGAAAGAGAATAGTACATAACTTTGTGTCAACATGCCAATATGGTTATGAATTTGGAAACTACATAAGATGGACTGCTATACTATGATCTACCATCCTTTAATTATTTAGTAGGGATTAATTCCATCAATTTTACACTCATATCAACATAAACATAAATTTAATTAATTTTCAAATTTTATTAATAATTTACTACCAAACTGTACAACAAAGAAATGCCTGGTTGTCCATCTTTAATGCAATTCTATTGAGCATATATTAACATTTTTGTTGTTGTTTAATTATTTTTCAGTCATGTTTCACTCTTTGTGACCCCATTTTGAGTTTTCTTAGCAAAGGTAGTACTTAGCTAAGGTAATAGATTGACATTTCCTTCTCTAACTCATTTTACAGATGAGGAAACTGATAGCTTCTGAAGCCTCTTCTCATTCTAGATCTATGATCTTCTTTGTGTGACTTTAGATAAGTCACTTAACTTGTTACCTTCTCTGAAATGCATAGCTTTTGAGTTCCCTGGAGGCACTAAGGAATTAAATGATTTGTTTAGAATTTCATGGCAAGTATATGGTATGTCCACCAGAGTGTGAAAAAAAACCCAACAAAAAACAAAAAAAAATTAGGAACCAAGATTTGTCTTAGTCAAAAGTACTCCCAAACTCCTTGCACAGTTAACCCTTTTTCTGACGCCCTAGCTCCTACAAAGCAAAAAACTTGTTACAGTTAACTCTTTTTTTGCACATATTCCTCTAGCTGCTCAGCAATGATCTATAATAATTGATCTTAATACCAGGATGAGTCAAAAGCAATGATCAGTTTGTTGGTAATCCACCAGTCATGAGAAAAGCCATAAGGTACTCAGATGAAAGTTCAAGAAAGTCTGAAGGTGGCAGTGCTAACATAGTTGACACAGGATCACCTCCTAATTGATGTGAACCCCAAATTCCTGAGTCTGGCTGCAAAGTACAGTGGTACTGCATGAATGACTGTTACCTGAAACCAAACCCTGCTTAATCCTTTCAGAGCAAATTTTTCTTTCTTTTTTTTAATAAAAAGCAAAAAACAGGGTATCCCATACAGTCAAGTAAATAATTGAAATCCCTGAAATATGAATGTGCATAGCCATATCTGTACCCCAACTCTGTATTCACTCTTTTTTTCCTTCTAATCTCTTCTTTCCTGTTCTCCCTGCCAAACTTCTTCATATCCTTGCTCTAATATCACTGTTCCTCCCCAATAATTTTCTCTTTTTAAGATCTTTCCAGAAACCACCAATACCAATCCAGCCTGAGGGATGCAACAGGACCAAGAGAGAGCAAATAACACATCCCCGCTTCTTCAGCAGAAAGCACTTTTGATAAGCAAGATCATCACCAATTTCCACTTGCACTCAGGGTCCCTCTCCAAATGTCCTACCACCGTCTCCCACTCCCATTTTTTCTTTTTAAAGAAATCAAAGAACAGGAATAATGATAGATCATGGGATTAAAGCCCCCCTTTCCCCAATCCCTGCGTGGACCAAAGCTCCCCTACCTTTCCCCCTTTTTCATAGCACCTGCCAATCCTGGCAATAACCAGAAAAACCTTGCAGAAGATCAGGATTTCCCTGTCAGACCAAGACAAATGACCTCCTGCATCGTTGACCATCAAGCTTGAGAATTTCCCACCCCTGGAAGCTTCCCATTCCCCTTAGGGCTATTCAATCAACTGATCACAAGCACCCCAACTTTGCCCAATAGAGACAATTCAAGTTAACTCATCCCATATCACCATCCTATAAAAAAAATGCCTTCTTTACCCGGGAGGAGATCTCTAGCCATCTGAAGGTTGAACACTCCCACTTTGCTCTCCTTTCCTCTCTCCCACCTTTCTTTCTCACAGTAAAGCCTCCTTGTATTACTCAATCCCTTTCTTTCATTTGTGTCAGGTCAGACCCCCTGTCAGACAGATCTGACATATGGTATTGAATGAATTTGAATGTAAGGCTGGTTTTCTACCCATTCCTCCCTGATGTTTGTCATTTATATATTAATTTAACTGTGCACATGTTCTTTCTCCCCAATAGAAAATAAGATCCTTGAGGGAAAGAGAGCTTTGATTTTGACCTTAATTCCTGCTACATACCAAGTGTTTGTTAAAAGGTTATGGATTTGAATGGAATGGAATGGAATTAAGTGAGGAAGATAGGAACCAATTCTGAGCTTTTTCACCCATTTCCATTGTATATATCATACAATGTGCAAATTCATAAGCATCCTTAGAAAAGCACCTCAAAATGCATGTTCTATCTAAAATGATAGTTGGACATCCTGACAGTTAACGAACATAATTACAGGAAGACCCCCCGCTTATCCAAAGGTCACATTTCTAGCAACCACAATTTTTCTGGAAGAGAATCAAACCCAGAAAAGGCCTCTGACGTTGCTACCACATAGACATAGCATTGAAGTTATGACCTTCTTGACTCTGACCTAACAAAACCCCAAACCAACATGGTTGTCTGATAGACTAGAAACAACCAAACTGAAATGTGGGTAAACCCGTCTGTTAAAGACAGGAGCTTTTTGGAGTCATGGCAAGTAACAACTGACAAGTTGTCAGTGAGGGAGGTTAAATAAAACCCCAAACCTCTAAGATTCAGACGCAAGAATCAATCATTGTAGCAGAGGATGAGAAGAGATGCTGTTAGGAAACCCCTAAGCCACTAAGATTCCAAGTCCTTTATTAAACAAAAATAGCACAATGGATTGGAAGGGAGGGGCATGTGTTGGAAAATTTAGAGAGATTTAGAACCTCATTTTCCATCACTCTGGCCCTCCCTAAAAAAAAAAAAACTGAATCTGTTTAAAGATTTTTATGATACATAGAGAGATAGAGAGGTAAAGAGATAGATGGATAGATGGATGCATTGATAGATAGATAGATACATAGATAGATAGATACATAGATACATAGATACATAGAAAGATATAGACAGATAAATAGAGAGATAAAGAGATAGATGGATAGATGGATGGATGGATAAATACATGGATAGATAGATAGATAGATAGATAGATAGATAGATAGATAGATAGATAGATAGATAGATGATGGATGGACAGGTAGATAGATAGATATAGTTATATGCACATATTTGAAAGCTGAAAAGTATAATTATACCACCAGCTCCAGAGGTCAGATTTCTGACAAATAATATGTAGAGATGGATTGATAGATACATAGATATAATTATATACGTATTTATATATGTGTATACATATACATATGAAGGGCAGCAAAAAAAATGGCACAATGGATGAAGTGGCAGATTTGGAGTCAGAAGGACATAAGTTCAAACACGGCCTCTGTCTCTTCCTAGCTATGAGGCCCTAGGCAACTCACTTAACCCTGTTTGCCTTTGTGTCCTCATTTGCAAAATGACTGGAGAAGGAAATGGCAAATCATTTCAGTATCTTTGCTGAGAAAACCCCAATGGGTCACAGAGTCAGACATGATTGAAACAACCCAACAACAACAACATATATGTGTATGTAAACTTATATATATATGTATGTATTGCATAAATGTATATACTGCCAAATATACAAACATATGCATATATCACCAAATACCCACACAATTAAATCTGTGTGTGTGTGTGTGTGTGTGTATTTCCAAAACATAGAAGTAATCTAACTTCTCCTATGTGGGAATGATTGAATAAACTGTGAGTCCTTAATAGGATGCTCCATTTAGGGATTATTAACCTTTTTTGGTGTCATAAACACCTAGGGCAGTTTGGTGAAGCCCATGAAAACTTGATCTCAGAAATATGTCTTTAAATTAATAAAATAAGACAATGGGTTACAGAAGAAGAAAATTATTTTAGAAATTATCAATTTTTAACATAGTTCATGAACCATTAAATATAGATCTCAATTCAAGTCAACAACATCTATAGATACCATATAATAAGCTCTGTCTGCTGATACTGACAAAGAAAAAAACAAACATAAAAACAAATTTCTTCAAAGTCTATTGGAAGAAATGAGGTTCAAACAGCTTTGTAGAAACAAATGATAATAGAATAACTGTGAGATAGGCAATAGAGGGAAGGAAAGAACATTAAAGGAAACTGAGAAATTCTTTTAGAAAGCATTCTTTTAGTGGGACTTGAATTAAATTCAGAAGGCCAGGTGATAGAAATAAGGAAGGAGGAGTACCAAGCATGGGGGAGAGGAACAGGCAATGAAAATGCATGGAATTAAGAGACGAAATATCTTGAAAAGAAAAAGAACCAGGGATTAGCTGAGGTCTCTGCATCACAGAATTTTGCAGGTTTGAAGGTGCAAGACTGGTAAGCAACTAATATGAACTGATATGAGGAATACATGTCAATATGGAAGAACACCATGAATAATTCAGAGAAAGGGAAAATGAAGTAAAAACCAGAAAAACAAAGCACACACATTTCAGACGAAAAGAGAGCAATGCAGTGAATGCAAATGAACAGACAAACAGAATCCCAAGGGAAATTTAGAGGAAGTGACAGGGGTAAAAAATTAGGACAGTTTATTGTATTCATTTATTTAAATGTAAATAATTACAAATCATATTTAATTGGGTATTTCCATGTATAATATTGCTTATACTAAATCATTAGTTTGTTTTGTTATTTTTTAAATAGCTTTGGGAAATGGGGGAAGAGGCTTTAAAATCTTAAGAATTCCCCTAAGTAAAACAATGGATTCTCTAATAGTGAAGATAATTGAGTTTATTATCCTTATAAACATGGATTTGATGTTATTAATCCACTTTAGCAGTGCCTGTGTTCCAAAGTTTGTTTGGTTCTTTTCTTTCAATATGATATAACATGATGTAGGCCAGTGATGGGCAAACTTTTTAAAGAAGGGGCCAAAGGAAAGGAAATGCTCATCTGTCAGTCTGTTCCTAAGGCAACTCTTTCCAAGTTTCATTGTATTGTATCCTACTCATTGTTTTCGTCAGATTAGGAATAATGTTTGGCAGCCAGATAGAACCTTTCAGGGTGTTGCATCTGGCCCGTAGGTGGTAGTTTGCCCATCACTGGTGTAGGCCATCAACTGCTCAGTCAACAAGCATTTAATAAGTTCCTTGTATGTAACAGGAGGGCAGCTAGGCAGCAGAGTGGAAAGAGTGTCCAGTCTAGAGTCAGGAAAATTCATCTTCATGAGTTTAAATCCAGCTTCAGTCATTTATTAACTATATGACCCTGGGCAAGTCATTTAACCCTGTTAGTCTCAGTTTTCTAATCTGAAAAATCAGCTGGAGAAGGAAATCAGAAACCACTCTAGTGTCTCTGCCAAGAAGGTACCAAATAGGGTCAAGAAGAGTCAAACATGGAAAAAAGACTGAACCACTTGTAAAAGGAGCTTGACAAAGCACCAAAGATAAACTAGAAAGCCAAACAAATAAGCAAATGGTCCCTGCCATCAAGGAACTCATTGTCTAATGGGGAAAATGACATAAAGACAACTATCTATAAATGAGATATATAAAGGATAAATTGGAAATAATCAATAGCAAGAAGCCACTAACATCAGAGGGATGAAGAAAAGATATTTGAAGAAGGTTAGATTTTAGTAGGGGCTTAAGGGACGTCAGGGAGGCCAGGAGATGGAGATGATGAGGGAGAACATTCCAAGCATGAGGGACAGTGAGGGGAAATGCCTGGATCATGACATTTAGGGTAATCAATAGGAGACAAGATACATCTGAAATTGAGTTGAATATCTTGTAATGTGTCACAAAAGATACAAAAAGAGGTTATGGAAACATCTTCCTTTAGCTGGTGAGGCTGTAACTTAAGAAACTGGGCTGTTTCCACAGTTGTACATTATAGAAAAAATTTTTTAAACTAGGTCAGAAGAAGGTAGAAGGAAGAAACAAAGGAACAAATATAATCAATTATTTCTAGTAAAAAGAGGCACTGTGTGTAATATCATGCATATTAAAAATATATTTTGTAAGGAGTCCTGTGGAAAATGAAATTATCATTTAAAATTTTCTTAATTAGTGAAGGGAGAACTTTTTAGAGAGTTTCAGGAAATGACAAAATCCTGGTGGACAAACATGAACCTCTGAAAGTCTGGGTAGAGAGGAAAATATGCTGGTGGCTTAGTTATTAATCAATCAGCATTTATTCAGTGGTGAAAATGTGCTAAACACACTGTGCCATGTGTAAGGGATAAAAAGAAAAAGCAGGAACAATCCCTGCTCTCATAGAATTACAATCTAATGGAGACAGGATAATATGGGTGGGGTAGACAATATATACATATATAAATAATAGGTATCTCATATTACCATATGAGGTAGATGGAAAGAAATCTTGGAAGGGAAACTTCTATTTGCTAGGAAGCCTGGGAAACTCTCTTGAAAAATATGAGGTTTAAGTCACTTCTTGAAGGAAGCTAGGGATTCTAAGAGGGCCAGGTGAAAAGGGACATCATGATATACAATATACAACAGAGTACACATTTGCCTAAAAAGATAATTTTATGGAGAACTCACAAAAGAAGCAATACAGACACTAAAAACCTTTCTGAAGAACTTTCGTATTAATTGAAGACACTTGCCTAGGTCTGCCCAACATGGTGTGCCCACATCAAAGAAGGGGTTGTGCTATATGAACAAAATAGAATTGCAGGGGCTCAAAAGAAACATGAGATGAGCAAATTTAAGGAAATCTCCATCTCAAATGTTCATATGGGTTAACCTATAACAGAGTGTTCCTCTTGTATTCATCTGATCAGTAGCCATTAGATACAGTGTATATTGAACCTGACATAGTGATATCGTGTTAATCTTCTTTGAATATGAAGGACACCAACCAACCATCCAACCAACCAACCAACCAATCATCCAACCAACCAACCAACCAACCAACCAACCAACCAACCAACTATCCAACCAACCAAACAACCAACCCATCATCCAACCAAACAACCAACCAACCAACCATCCAGCCAAACAGCCATCCACTCTACAGAGCAAATACTTTGATGTGTCTAGACCAGTGATGGGCAAACTACGGTCCATGGGCCAGATGTGGCCCCCTGAAATATTCTATCTGGCCATACAACATTATTTCTTATCTGATGAACACAATGAGTAGGATACAATATAATGAAACATCAAAAGAGTTGCCTTAGAAACAGATTGACAGATAAGCATTTCCTTTCCTTTGGCCTCTCTTTAAAAAGTTTACCCATCACTGGTCTAGACCATATTTAGCTATTGCTAGTCATAACTCACATTCACATAGCAATTTAAGTTTTACAAGCACTATTCCTCATAATAACCTTGTGAGGTAAATGGTAAGCAAACTATTAGTCCCTATTTTCAGATTAGGAAATGAAAGCCTAAAGACGTGATAGGACTTCATAGTTAGTATCAAAGCTGAGATTTGAACCAAGGACTTGCAATTTCAAATTTACCCCATTTTTCACTGATTTGAAATCTAAAATAAGTAATGTAAGTATACCCCATCCATTTTTTTTTATATTACCAGACTAAGTCAAAGAAGATCTTGAGGATAGTAAATGGAGTATATGGGAAAGGAGTAGCAGCCACATTGTTTTTTTTTTCCTTTCCATGCCTTGGATTCTAGAGCAGATAGGAATGTGGAGGGGAACATTGTATGTAGAATAGTCGCTCTGCAGGGAGATATTTGGAGTGAGGTGGGTATCTTCAGCCAAATGGAGATGGAGAGAAAGAATGGGAAGAAGAAACAATTTGGGACCAAGGACCATTGTGGCCTGATACACTATCGTTCATTGTGCATGGAAAGAGTCAGGCTTCCAGCCCCAAGTTTTCACTAGTTATTTTTTAAACATTCTTATAGGGCTCTTTTGAGACCCACATCAAAGGACCCAGGAGATGGGGTTTAAGATGACTAAATCTTAGTGGAAAAATCCATCCAGCACCAGGTTTCAAAATCATTTCCCCAAAAAGGCAAATTCTCATTTTATATTCATGCACAACACAGACTTTCATGATAAAAGACCACAGGGCATATATACTGCTTCAAAAAGTGAGCTATGCATATTTGTATATTCAGAAAGCCTGGTTTTACCATCAACCCTTTGGCTCAGTGGCACCTTTATAAATCTGAATGATCATGAGCCTGACTGTTATAACATCTGTCACTATTTGTCCTAAGACACCAATAGCTGAGGGGAAGGGAAGTAGGGGGTGTCTCAAAAGGTCTATTGGCTCTCAAGAGTACATTCAATGCTCTTTCAATCACTTTACCAGTCAGTGAATATTCTGATCCCTAAGTCTGAAATGAATAATGAATAGCCTGAATTTACTCAAGTGAGTAGCCAAAATTTAGATAAACAGGGATAATAGTAAACATTAAGGAAAATTCTTATTTCTAATAATGAATAATAAATCAAAAGGTAATATTCATATTTGTAAATTATCTAAAATCTGGTTGATTCTTAGCATTGCTGCCTCTTTTCCCATTATTCTGCTGTCATCACTGACAAATTAAAAAGTCTAAGGAGAGAGATTTCTGACTTTGGAGTAAGATGACCTATCTGTGTGACTTGGGACAAGTTATCACACTCCTTGGACCTCAATTTCCCCATCTGTAAAATGAGGGAGTTGGATTAGTTAGCCTCTGAGTTCCCTTTTAGTTCTATTCCTCTGATTTAATTCTTTGTATTTTTCTTTATTTTTTTAGGTTACCATAGAGAAAGAATTTATCACCCAATATGCATCTTGCTGGTGATGGGAGTCCCTTTGCTTACCTAGGCCCCAAGGAGATGATATTATCTGCTGCTGGAACTTCTTTCAAAGCCTTTCCAACATAACAAATGCTGCCTCAATTTGCACTTCGTTAGTGGAGTCCAAATCATCCATGTTTCATAATAATTAGTGTTCAAAGATTTACAGAATTATATAAAACCATCTTAACTGCTCCTACCTATTGATACCTCTTACATAGCCAGCATAATTTATTTTTCTGAAATAATAGAGTTTAAGATCACTATTTGATGTTATGTCAGTTTGGGACATTTTAATTTTTGTATATTTAAATAACTCCATTATTTAAAAATTCCTAGTTATGTGGTATATAATTTTGTATATTAGATTCTTTTTTCACTTATTCAGTTTTTTAATCTCTTTAGCAAAAGAAATAAAGTAGTATCAAGGAAGCCCTTAAATTTATGGATTAACCAGTGATTTTGTATATTGGTTTCTGAACATTCTTTTTTCTTTTAAGTTTCTGTTGTAATTTTACCCTATTTATTTTTATGTTGATAATTTGATTTTTCCATCCTCTTTCTTTTATTTGGGTCATTTGAAGGCTTATTGGTTTTGCTAGTATTTTTTTTTAATTTTAAACCCTTAACTTCTGTGTATTGACTTATAGGTGGAAGAGTGGTAAGGGTAGGCAATGGGGATCAAGTGACTTGCCCAGGGTCACACAGCTGGGAAGTGTCTGAGGCTGGATTTGAACCTAGGACCTCCCGTCTCTAGGCCTGGCTCTCAATCCACTGAGCTACCCAGATGCCCCTTGCTAGTATTTTTAAAGTACCAACAGTTTTTATTTTTATATCTTCTACTTTAAAAAAAATTCCAACTTATTTATTTTTTTCAAGATTTCCTCTTTTGTATTCATTTTAACTTAGTTTATTTCTTGATTTTCTATTTTTATAAAATTTATATTCAGTCTTTATTTTTGTTATGTTCATATTTGTTTTCAGAATTATGTTTTAAAAATTTCTTCCTCCTTCCACCTTAGAATTTTTTTTAGATTTTTCTGGCTTTCATTATCTGTAAAACCTTGAACAAATCATTTAGTCTTGTGCTTCAGTTTCCTCCATGAAAAGACAGAGTTGGACTAGATGTCTGCTAAGGAGTCTAAAAATTTTATATCTAAGAGCCTAGAAACTATATTCTGAAATTCTGAAATATAGTATCTTCAGAAGACTTCAGTTTGGATTCTGATTTTAAACCTTTACCTTCAGTTTTAGAATCCATATTAAATATTGGTTCCAAGGCAGAAGATTCGTATGGACTAGACAATTGGGGTTAAGTGACTTGCCTAGAGTCACATAGCTAAAAAATGTCAGATATCAGATTTGAACCCAAGACCTCCCTTCTCCAGGAGACATCCTGTCTTTCTATTCACTGAGTCACTTAGATGTGCTTCTGTGATGATTTTTTAAAGAAAATAACTTAATTATATCAATTAAACCAGAGAAGGATATATAGCAAAGAAAGAAAATTATAGACCAATATCTCTAATGAACATGAATTCTAAAAATAAATAAATACTAGCAAAAAGACTATGGGGATATAAAGTCCCTTTCTCACTATATATATTTACTTTTATTATAAACCCTTTAGGAGCTATTACATAATACTATCAAGTTCATACAAGCATCATCTTCATAACTCTTTGAAAGTTTAGGTACCATAAATTTTATTATTCCCATTTTATAGACAAAGCATACTGTAACTTGCCCAGGGTTATGAAGCTAATAGCTGTCAGAGTCAGGTTTCAAACTGAGTCTTTTGATTCTAAGATCATTGTTCTTCCTTCACTCTCTATTCCCAGGCTATCATTTCTGTGCCAACTATGTTCTGCCCCAAGGCTCCATTTTCCCGTTCAGTGCCACCCTCTCCTGGATAACTATTTCAGAAAAGCTGTAGGCACAACGTGTTACTTCATATGATTGTTAATTGCATATCTTTTGAATACTGTTTGTTCATATCCTTTGACCACTTATGTATTGGGAAATGGCTTTCTTTTTTGAGCTACACATTCATTAGGATTACATAATTTATTATTTATTTAAATTTGAGTAATTCCAATTATTCAAGTGTCCTTCATTGATTATAATTTTTATTGGTGTTTCCAGACCCTTTTTTAATCCAAGTGTCCAACTCGTTCTTTTCTCTGAGGCTTTACTTCTATTTCATACACTGCTTCTGTCTCCCCTGCTACCATCATTCTCTGAATATCCGTAGACTTCAGTTTTTCCTCTTGTAAAAAACTTGGATTGCTCATAGAAACTGACCAGGGCTGCTTTTTGGCCTTTTTGATTATTATTATATCTTGCCACCTTTTCAATTTGTTGGGTTATTAGTGGGAGAAATTGATTTTGTAGAATCTTTTATGTTTCCCTAATAACCCATTGCCTTCAATTTTTAAAAATAGTCAATGAGCAATTAACCTAATGAGATCTTACATTTTCTACAGTTTTCAGAGACAGATGAGACAGAGAGTCAGGGAATTAGTTATGATGGAACCAGCAAGAGAACTTGTGCTGGAGTGGAATGATATTTTAAAAAACCCTTTCCTTCTTAGAATCAATACTGTGTATTAGTTCCAAGGCAGAAGAACAGCAGGGGGAGGCAATGGGGTTAAGTGACTTGCACAGGGTCACACAGCTAGAATACAGCTCTCTAGGTCTCTAGGTCTCCAGGCCTGGCTCTCAAATGCACTGAGTCAACTTGTTGACCGCAATAAATTTTCAAAATGAATGTTTACATCTTAGAAGGAGGTCATTGTTAGAAATCTGGGGTTGATTTATTGTAATATTTGTTGTCTAGATGTAAGACAATGTTAATAATCCAAACTAAACTTAAGATTGTGTGTATATATATATATATATATATTTTCCTTTTGGAGTCTGTTTGTCAAATACTAGTACATCTCCCTAATGCTATGTAAACATTGTTTGAACTGGGAAAGAATGCAGTAGAAAACTGAAAGAATGAAGGCTTTATCCGCCTGGAGGTCTGGTAACTATACACAGCAGCAGCAGCAGCATCACAAAAACTGGCATTTATATAGAGCTTTAAGCTATTTTTAACCCCCTTATAGTGGCATATTAAAGAGAATACTGAGGCTGGAGTCAGTGATATCTGAGTTCAAATCTGGATTCAGACAGTCATTAGCCTTTTGTCTCTGGGCAAAACATCCAACTAATCTCTATCTTGCTGCGTTTTCTCAGTATTAAATTGGAAGGCATAATAGCATCTCTCTCTCTCTCAGGGTTGTTGTGAAGACCAAATGAGGTAATATTTGCAACAATCACTTCACTCAGTGCCTGATACATAGTCAATGCTTAATAAATATTCATTCCTTCCCATTATCTCAACTGAGCCTCATGATACTATTGGATAGATGAATAAAGACAGAGAGAGGGAATGGATGGGAGAGATAAGAGAAAGTAGAGACAGAGAGATAGAGAAAGACATATAGAGAGACAGAAACAGAGAGGGACAGAGAGAGACAGACAGAGAGACATAGAGAACTAAAGAGGCAAAAATGGAAAGAGATGAATAGATAGGTAGAGAGATAGATAGACCAACAGACAAATAGAAGATAGACAGATAAATAGGTATTGGATAGACAGAAGGAACAGACAGATAAGTATAAGATAGACCAGTCGGTCCCAAACTTTTTTGGCCTACCGCCCCCTTTCCAGAAAAAATATTACTTAGTGCCCTGGAAATTAATTTTTTTAATTTTAATAGCAATTAATAGGAAAGATAAATGCACCTGTAGCCATCATCACCACCCCCCAGATTGCTGCAGCACCCACCAGGGGGCGGTGGCACCCACTTTGGGAATCACTGAGATAGACAGACAGATAGATAAATAGATAGATAGATAGATAGATAGATAGATAGATAGATAGATAGATAGATAGATGGATGGATGGNGATAGATAGATAGATAGATAGATAGATAGATAGATAGATAGATAGATGGATGGATGGATGGATGGATAGATATACAGACAGACAGACAGATATATAGATAGATAAATGGATGGATGGATATATAGACAGATGAAAACATAGATAGATAGATAGATAGATAGATAGATAGATAGATAGATAGAAGGATGGATA
>NC_058134.1:240584965-240681046 GCF_016433145.1 Gracilinanus agilis
AGACAGATAGATAAATAGATAGATAGATAGATAGATAGATAGATAGATAGATAGATAGATAGATAGATGGATGGATGGATGGATGGATAGATATACAGACAGACAGACAGATATATAGATAGATAAATGGATGGATGGATATATAGACAGATGAAAACATAGATAGATAGATAGATAGATAGATAGATAGATAGATAGATAGATAGATAGAAGGATGGATATATAGACAGATAGATCGAAGATAGGCACACACACACACACACACACATATATATATATATATATGTATATATATTTTTTTAAAAGAGAGAGAGAGAGAGAGAGAGAGAGAGAGAGTACTTGTTAATATTCTCAGTCTCATTTGGGGTATATAATATTATGTGAATTTTTCCCCAGGCCTTTAGTATTTTCCCTTTATATAAATAGTAAGAGTTAATAAATAGTTATTGACCACCTTCTATGTATCACTCACTTTTCTAGATAATGGGAATACAAATTTAATGAAAGAAAAGAAAAAGAAAAAAATAATCTATACCTTCAGGGAGTTTCTAATCTAACCAAAGAGAATCCATGCACATATATAAATAATCTTACAAAAATATATACAAAATAAAATACTAGTACAAACCTTTTGTGTCTGGGGAACATGCCTAGGAGACTTGTGTCCAGGGCATATGTAGAATGGCACACATTCTCAACCTTTATTATGTTAGAGGCCCCTTCAAAAATCTAATGAAGTTTATTGACCCCTCTCAGTATTGTTTTTATTTTATTTTTTGCTTATTTTTAAATAAAAGAAATGCTAAATTCCAGGTCTATTGTTTATAATTCATTTTTTAACCCTGCCCTTCTATTTTAGAATTAATACTATGTATTGATTCCAAGACAGAAGAGCAGAAAGACTAGGCAATGAGGGTTAAGTGACTTGCCCAGGGTCACACAGCTAGGAAGTGTGAGGCCAGATTTGAACCCAGGACTTCCCATCTCTAGGCCTGGCTCTCAGTCCACTGAGCCACCTAACTACTCCTTTCTTCTTCTTCTTCTTCTTCTTCTTTTTTTCCCCAAACACTTACTTTCTCTCTTAGTATCAGTTCTAAAACAGAAATGCAAAAGGCTAGGCAGTGGTAGTAAACTGACTTGCCATGGGTCATCCAGCTAGGAAGGGTCTGAGGCCATATTTGAATCTAGAACCTCCTATTTCTAGGCCTGGCTCTCAATCCACAGAGCTGTCTACTTGTCTCATTTTTTTTCCTTTTTGAGGAGAAACAGTGTCTTGACTTGGAACATGAATTGAGTTTAAATGAGGCAGAGATGCTCAAAGTCATCAGTCTCACTCTCTTTTGACTTGCCACTGGAATTTGACAAATGTAAAGTGTAAGTTATTGAAAATAAAGATTTTTTTTCCCTCTCCATTCAAGTTCATGGGTCCAAAATCTATCCACTCACTAAAACAAACCCAGTTTTTGGAAATTTAGACACTATCTCTAACCTTCCTCCTCTAACTCCTTTTTTCCTTTTTTTCAGTGCTCAGACTTTTTGGTCTCCCAAGAAGATGAAAGGCAGACGGAAAAAGAGAAAGGATAAAACCCTTCCATGGAGCTGTTTCAAGCATCACTCTTCAGCTCAACTAGTTTTGTTTTAAATCCCTACCTTTATTATGTATATATGGCCTACTTCAATCTTCATTCCCCCCCCCCCCCCAGGCTTTGGACCTCTCCCAACACATAGAATTACTTAAAAGAAATACATGGTCCAACTGACTGTGGTTAGCACATCTGTAAGACATAATTATTTTCCTGGTGGTCTTTTTGCACATATTTAACTGTGAACAGTATAATAGGGCATTATCAAAGGTACATTGGTAGACTATCAATAAAACTGAATCTTGTTCAGTTTTTTTTTTTTTCAGTTCTTGGTGGACTTTTGCCAACCACCATGTTTTAGGGGGCAATTCTATGGCAGCTTGGCATAGTGGATTAACTGCTAGATTTAGAGCCAGAAAAACTTGGATTCAAAATTCTACTTGGACAGTTACTAAAACGTGTACTACTATAATAATTTTACTATATAAATATAGAAATAATTTATATATATATATATATATGGACAATGGGACCTCCTGAAAGACATTTTATCCTTTTTTTACTACAGTTTCTTTGCCTATAAAAAAAGAAGGTTTAGATTTAAAGAGTACATTCCAGCTCTAAACCTATGATGCTATGGTCAAATTTAATTTAGTTTCATTTCTTTTTTTTTTCTTTTTTTTAATACCAGTCCCCAAGGAGCTTACATTCTAATGTTGCAGTTGTGGTAGTGGTGTCTAACTCCTCATGACCCCATATGGAATTTTTTAAATTTTAATTTTTAAAAAATTATCATTTACATGTATTAATAAATTTCCTCACAAGTTTTCTCAAATTATATGATCGAATTTATCTCCTTCCATCTCTTCCCTTCCTTCTCCCAGTGCTGGCAGCAATTCGATCTGGGTTGTACATGAATGATCATGCAAAACATATTTTCATATTGTTCATTTTTGTGAGTAATCTTATAAAACCCAAACCCCAAAATGTAATCCCACTATGTGAGATTTTCTTGACAGAGATATTGGAATGGTTTGCCATTTCCTTTTCTGGCTCACTTTACAGCTGAGGCAATTGAGGCAAACAGAGTTAAATAACTTTTCAGGGCCACATAGCTAAGTAAGTGTCTAAGATCAGATTTAAACTCAGGAAGATACATTTTCCTGATTCTAGGACTTGTGTTCTATCCATTGAGCCACCTACCTACCTTTTAATTTCTATTCTTAATGAAAATGCCTGGAGAGGCACCTTCTTGTTAACTTTAACAAGTCACTCACATCTTTTAACCTCCATTTCTTAGTCTATTATAAAAGGAAAAGATTGAATAGAGAACTTTGATGATCCCTTTCTGTGCTAAATCTGTGATCTCATAATTTGACATCTTGGGCATAGTTGTGGCATCAATAAAGAAGTCTTGTGCCAGGTTTGCTGACCAACCTCAACTTTGTTTCATTTGGAAGGTTCGAGAAGGTGCTCTCTTGAAGGAGAAGTTAAAGCTCTAGCTCTGCCTCTGAGAACTGTTCTGGCATTCTTCCCTGTCCTCTCCCACTTCTATTTAAGTAGGAAAAACTCATCAAAAGCCTCTGAAGCTACAGTCCCTAAGATGACCTCAGTAAGCCCTTGTTAGCCTCATGTTGGTGCCTGCCTTATAATTGCCAGCTGGGAACATTCAATCTTTTCAATTACAGGGAATTGAAACACATTCCACAATAGGTCTTGTCATCTATGCATGGCACCCACTCTGTTCTCTGGCTTTCTATAGAAGGCAGGCAATGATCATATACTTACATTGAGATGGTTCAACAATCATCTTCCTAGGATATTGGCTAAGGTAACTATTTGAACAAAAGCCTGACCTTCATGGAGAATTAGGAACTTTGTCTCTTGTAATTTTTACTGTTTCACAGCATCAAACCAAAACAAAAACCCACCTGGGAACATATTGAAATCAACCTTCATGGACCAAGAACTTTGAGGAAAAGCTGGTGAGGAATACCTTAGAGAGATTTAAACTAGAAACACAAAATGCCACAACTACCAAATCTTCATCTTTTGGTCCCATAGACTCTTCATTTTTATTTTCATAGGCTCTTAATTATGATCCATGTAGCAGTAATTCAAGGTTTTCATAAAATATCTAAATATATGTCATGAAGCAGTCATATATTTCTTGGAAATTAAAATGTCCTTAGATAGTTGAAGTAGTTATATTTAAATAAGATGAGGGAGGGGAGAAAGGATAGAGAAAGAGAAAGAAAGAGCAAGATAGAGAGCCAAAGTTAGAGAAACAATAGGGAGACAGAGAAACAAAGAAATACAGAGACAATAACTTAAAGAGAAAGAACCAAGGAGAAAGGCATGAGAGGGGGGAAAGGATAGAGGGATTAGGGAAGAAGGAGAGGGGGAGGGAGTGGGAGCTCACCTTGAAGAGAAACAGCTTTTACAAGTGGATGAAATTCTTCTTGGGAAAGAGGAAGGAAATGGCAAACCATTCCAGAGTCCTTGCCAAGAAAATCCTGAATGGGGTCATGAAGAGTCAGACATGACTGAAAAATGACTGAACAACCACAACATAAAATATAGAAATAATATATGTGTCTATATAGACAATTTTAGATGTAATATGCATTTTTAAGTTTTATATATGTACTTGAAGTAATATATATGTGCATACATAACACTTTAAAATTTTTCCTTTGCTTTCATGAGACACAGGGTCAGTAAGAGTTTTCATTTTCCCATTAGCAATCCGGCTTACTCTCTTTCTCCTTTCAACTCTGGCCTCAACTAATCATCCCTTTGTCTGACAAGCTCCATAGGCTTTCCATCCACACACAGGTTGGAATCTGGACCATAGATATTCTTCGTCCACTTGGCCGTGCTTGTGTGAATGCCAAACTAAACTCTTCTGATTGATTATAGACCATTATTTTTCAGCAGTTGCTGCAGTGTTTTGGGGCTTCTTGAAATCAACACAAGTCATCTGCCAAAAAGACCATCTGAGGTCCTCAAAGAGGATGACTTCAGTTTGTATAAAGGTTGTTTTCAGAGAGAATAATGAATATATGTGAAAATGTGCAGATAGTGGGAAGAGAGGGAGGAGAGGAGAGAAAGGACAAAGGGGGAAGAGATGCCTGAGGGCTAGGGGATGGGGAAGCAGAGAGAAGAGAAAGACAGAGACCCAGAGAGACCCAGAGAGACCAAGAACAAAACAGAGAGACAGAAAGAAGGGCTGCCATCTTGGTAAGGGCCTGGGGTTAACAAGTATCTAGACACAGAATTCCACTAGAGCTTTTGTCATTTCCATCTCCTTAATATCTCCCACATCTCATCTCTTCTCTCTATTCAAGTGCCTCCTTAGTTCAAGTCTTCAGCAACATTTGCCCCAACCTTTTGATGAGAAGGAACACATCTCTCAACTAAGCTGAAGGTCACTCTCTTTTTGTATCTCTTTGTCTCTGTCATTCTGTTGGTTTCATATCTGTACATAAAAAAAACACTATAATAATACTACACTACACTATATTATAGTTTAAACAATCTTAATTTTTTAATACCAGAAACTACACCACGATTTTAGAAGATCATACATAATAATACACATTTGCATATATACACATACATATAAATACACATATCACATGTATGACTTCTGAAAGTCTTTACATACAGGCATTCATCCTGCCACCCACCCTCACAAATTGCATATGTATCTGTCTTTCTCTGCTTTTACCAGGGTTGTAGAAATCAATATTAATAATAAAAATAAAAATAAATAAATAAAATAATGTAATAAATTAATAATATAATAATAAAAGTAATAAAGGACCTTAACATTTCCCAGAATGTTTTACCACACATTATCTTCTTTGAGCCTCTTATCAACATCATCAGGAAGGTTCTTATGTTATTGTTATGCACATTTTATATATGGGAAAACTGAGGCTGAGAGAGATTAAGGTCTCCACCTAAGATCACATAGCTAATAAATGCCTGATAGTCTCATTAATCCAGATCTGTCTCACTCTATGACTGGTTCCCTTCCAATATATCTGTTATAAATTTGGTTCTCATCTGTGCATTCATTCATTCATTCATTCATTTATTCATTCATCATTCATATAAATGCTGGGCATTTGGTTTCTGAAAGTCTTTATATACACACACACATAAGATACACACATATACACATATACATACAGGGAAATAGCTATATGGATGGGTGTAAATATATAGTTATAAATGCATATATATTTATTTACAATGGTCCAGTCCATTTTGCAGATGGTATTGTTTTGATTTCATCAAGCTCCACATATAGACGTATGTACACACATGCAATGCATATATAAGAATATATAATTTATCATTAGAAAACATAACATTAATAAGAATTAAGTATAAATCAGCCATATTGCTATTACCCAATTCCTGAAATATGGGAGCTATTTACAGAAGTGACCCTGAGAAAGCTGACACAACCTTTCTGTCCAGTGCTGGTGACCCTCAGGCCATCTTGCGTCATGTGTGGGTGGACATGAGATCAAATTTCTTAGTTCTTTCATTTCAGCAACACAACTCAGTGAGAAAGTGATACAAACAAACTTTAGTTTCTAGGCCTTGGGTGATTTACTTTTTCTCGGCTTGGGACCAAATGAAAAGCAGAATATTTGCAGACTAAATAGGCGCTTGCACTCTGGGTAAGTACACACTGTGCAGACATGACCTGCATCTTGAAAACTCCAAATTAAACAGCCCAGAATTTTCAGACAACAGTATAAACAAAATGGAAGACCTACATGGAAAATAGAGGAACAAATCATTCCCTGCCCCTAAATCTATTTTGAGTCACTGGCTGATTTAAGATGAAAAAAGGGCATTATTATTGAAGGAAGTTATAACCTCACTGTCTTCACCCCAAAATAAAAAAAAACCATTAATATTTTGTTAATAATATCACCCTTTTGTAGTATGTTTTTGGTCTCAGTAATTAATAGACAGTTTAGGAAAGTCTTTTTTTTTATTGGTTTTTACACCCAGAGTTGGCCTTTCTTCACAGAGACCAAAAGGGGAAGAAATGATTTCCGGCAGTAGCGGGCAGTCTATCAGCTACATTATTGCCATCCATCCCTCTTCTCTCTATTCACCCGGCCGCCATGCTAACTGATGCCCTTGTTATCTCTTTCCTGGACTGTAGCAGAATGCTACTAGTTGGTCTCAGAGCCTTTGGTCTTTCTTCTCCCATTCAAATGTCATATAGCCAGCAAAGTAATTTTCTTAAAGTACAAACCTAACATTTTTACCCCAAGTAACATTTAATCAACCCCAGTGGCTGTCTATTACCCATAGTGTGAAATTAAAAAAAAATAACTAGCTTCAACCTACCTTTCCATCCTCATTTCACATTACTCCTTTATGGATTCAGATTGGTCTTTATACTTTCTTGTACCCCAGAAGCCATCTCCCATCTCTGTCTTTGTACCAACAGTCATCATGCCTGGAATTCCCTCCATTCTCACCATCACCAATGAAAGGATTATCATAGAATCTCCTCTCCCAATCCTCAACTCAAGCACTATCATCTGAATGAAATCTTTCCTGATCCCTTCAAATCCTGGAGGTCACTCTCCCACTTTGTATTAACTATGTTGTTCTTTATGTTTGTGTGTGTGTGTGTGTTTCCTTATTGTCTTTTCAATTTTTTCTTTCAACAGAATACAAAATTCCAGGGCAAAGGGAGTTTCATATTTTGTTATTTGTTTTGTATCCTTAATTTTAGAACATAGTATGTGAGCCATAAATATGTGCTGTTTATTTGGGTAAATGATGGTCTCCCTTTTCTCATTTCCCTTAGGTAAGAGCTCCTGGGATTTCCTCCAGGGCAGGAAGTATTTCACTTTTGTCTTTGTATCTGTGGCATTTAAGAGTGTGCTTATTTAAGCAGTTGCCTTATAAATCCTATTGACTGGTAGGTTGAGTGATTATTCAAATTTTTATTAGATAATTGAACCAGCCCAGAACTCCAAATCATCTATCAGGTTAATTAGAGAATTAAATAAGGACATGTCAAAACATTTCATCTGTGTTACCTAAGTGTTTCAGCATTGGGAGGAAATGAAAAAAATAAGCTTCACCTAGAACCAGCTAGCTTGGAGTGGGGAGTAGTCAAAATGCTAAAACCTCAACTTGGCCAAATATTCTCTCAGTTTGTGCCTAAATTTCATTTGTTTGATTGCCCATTTCAAAGATCTCCTGCCATCCTGTATGTCTTGATAATGGGCAAGAAAACTGGAAGTATCCTAAAGGATTTAGAGCTGGAGAAGAATTTGAAAACATGAATTCTAATCTATTTTTCAGTAAGGGAAATTGAGGTACATAGTCAAATTACTCATCCAACATTACACAGGCATCAGAAAAAAATCGGCAATTGTCCAGAAATATTTTCCCCACTGAGTCATGATGATTCTTGTTAAAGATGGCAGCACTTCAGCATTTTATTGTCCATCACAAGGCACAGAAAAATAACAATCACTTGTAAGATTCAGACAATCTTTATAGATTGACAATAATTTTTCTTGGAGAAAGTTCATTCATAAAAAAGCTCATTTCTTCCCTAAGCCCAAACCCTTATGTAACCTGCTTTATGTACAATAAAACTTGTGAGAGACAAGAGATGCTTTGAAGTCTAATTTAACTATCTAATTAACCTAATGGCCTATGAAGAGCTACATTCTGGTTTAATTATCCAGGAACCTTTGAAAATGAGAAAAATTATACCTGGTCATGTTAATTGCATATAAACTGTTGGTTTTTGTTTCCATGGTTTTTTTTTTCCTTTCAAATATGTAAGATTTTCTCATTTGCTCATAAAGTGTTTTTAATTTACCTTCTGTTTTAGAATCAGTACTGTGTATTGGTTCTAAAGCAGAAGAAATGATAAGGGCTAGGCAATGGAGGTTAAGTGGCTTGCCCAGGGTAACCCAGCTAGGAAGTGTCTGAGGTCAGATTTGAACCAAGGAACATGCATCTTCCTGACTCCTGGCCCCTCTAATTAGAATCACACAAAAGCCATGTGAATGAACCAAGGAAAATCTAGTAGGTCAAAGAAGATACCTATTATCATTCACATTCACTTCAAATGTAAAGGAAGCACATTTTCTTGAAGATGTTGAAAAACAAATCTAGAGCAGTATATCCTTTACAGGTCTGGTAGACATCCTTCTCTCAGAAACTTTACCCAACTCTTTGTTGGATAAGAACTGGCTGGGTGGGGAATTAGATGAAGTGATATAAAAACAAAACCTCTTGCCTCTGTAGCACTCTGTTTATAAATGCATATTATATATGCACAAATATCTATATACTTGTTCATATCCACGTTTGCATTTGCATCCAAATATCTATGCCCATTACTCTATCTATGTACCTACTGAGTGTTAAATTTTGATACCACCTTCATCTCCTTGAATGAGTGTGATCAATTGAAAAAATATATATATTTTCCTTACCTAAAGAGAAAGAGTAGATCAATTTTGAAGGTAGCAACAGATGTGCCTTGTTCTTACTTTTATCAGTTTTTTAAAATCATTTTGTATTTAGAATATCTACAAAAATGTATTTAAATGAAGCTTTCTTCAAAGGTTAATTTTTTTTTAAATCTTGTATTAATCATTAGCCTTTTTAAAACTTTATTGGCTAGTTTTCCCAGTTTCCCTACATATTTCAAATTATGGTTTACAAAATGGGATTCACTAACTCCAGTAAGAATCTAGAAGTTGCAGAGAGAATGATTTTATTTATAGTCCAACATGGTAATAAAAATCAGAATAATTATGTAGAAAATGAGGATGAAAGATTTTTTTCCAGGGGGAAGTCATAAGCAATGATTGGTGAATACCAGTACTATGATTTTTTTTTTTACTCCTGAAGGAGCAGTAAGAAGGAAATGCTGATTTGAATACCAAATTTCTACCTCGGGTATTATTCTAATTTAGAATACAATTGAAATAATAGCAAATTTGACACCTTGAAATTACAAAAAATGCTCTCAAACAATTCTGAAGATTAGAAATGATAATTTTTGTTATGTCTATTTCATAGGTGTGGAAACCATGACTTAGAATAATTAAATAGTTTTACTAATGATCACATAGTTTTTAAGTTCCTGAGCTAAAAATTAAATTTAAGTATTCTGACTCAAATCCCAAATTAAATCTTTGGGAATGATCAGAGAGCTGTTGACTTTATATTCTAGAAAAGTATAAAAAAGTGATTAGATATCATTTTTTCTTTTAAAATGTCTCTTCCATCTATCGTTTTGTTTCCATTCTAAATACTGACATGATATTTTAGGCCCATAAATTAATTTCTTAATTATTCTATCCATTTCTTAACTCTAGAACCTTGAGTCTAGTTCATCTTCCACATTTCTATCACATTCATTCATTTAGATTGATTAGGTTAGGGAGTCAGAATGTTCTAATGGGTGTTTTCAGCAATGAAGAAAATTCTGAATGTGGACATTCCATCCAACAATGCAGTTTAGCAAGTCATTTGTAAAATTTACAAATTTACCAACTTGTCAAGGAACAATTGAGAAGTTAAGTGACTTGCCCAATGCCATAATTAGTATGAATTAAAGGCAGGATTTGCACCCAAGACTTCTTCCCTCCAAGGTCAAATCTTTATCCAATATGATATGCTACCGAATTCCTAAGTCAAGACTTTCAGTCCTTTTTGCAAATATATCCCTCACTTTCTATTGTTTACAAGATAAAAATCATAGCTTCCTAAAATTGAATAAACCTCCATAATGGTATCTCAATCTATTTTTCAGTGTTATCTACAAGATCTCTCTTACTATCTCAACTCCTGGCAAGTGAGGATCTTTTTAATGACCCTAAAAAGAAGTTGTTTTTCTCTGACATTTCTAAAAGGCCTTTAGCTAACCTTTCTCTTTCCCTTAATTCATCCTAGGCATCCTTCAAGAACTATCTTAAGTCTCATCTCCTTTTTAAGTCTTTCTCTGGTCATCAGTAATTTGAAGTGAATTCTCCTAGTTATAACAATTACTCAGGTCTGATTAATTAGATAATTAATGACATTTCCATAGAATATATTTTCTATTATTGTCTTGAATTGCTTAAATAATTAATTTTTCATCTCAAGTAATCATTCAATCAACAGACTTTTATTAAGCTCCTACTTCTTGCTGGACATTGTGCTGGGCATAAAATTATGAAACCAAAATTAAGGAGATATAATATACATGTATACCAAATTAATAACAGATATTTTTTAGGGAATAAACATAATTAATTTATGCTGTATATGAATAGTTAGATAGTAAACTCCTCAAGGGCAGAGGTTATTTTTGTATTCTTTGTATTCTTCATAGTTTCTTCCTAATTGACAATATTTTCATGGTTATTTTTATTGTGGGTATTTTCTCTAAAGGCACATATCATGCCCTATTTATACTGTATCAACTTGAGTAAATCCTGTTAATAATGACTTTCAAACTATCCTTACAGATCTATACAATATATTTAATGTCTTCCTCTAATTCTCTTGACATTGAATGGATAACAATAAAACTAACACTGATAATTAGATGTGAACACAATGAGAGCTATGAATAACAAATAAGCTCCTAATGAGTAAGAAATGTTTTCTTTGCATTTCATATTTTGCATGTCTATCTCCAGTTCTTAGCATAGTGAGCAGTTCATAGTAGATGCTTAATAAATGCTTACCGAAGACCATTTCTTCCATTGATGTCGAGAGAACCAGAGAAAAAGAAAATTCTCAAAGAAATGAAAAGTATTACAAACAAAATAATGATTTTTTTGAAAATTACTATTAAGACAAAATTTGAATGCAAACATGTCTGAAGTTTCAACTCATATACAGCAAAACAGTTATGAAAGATGGGAATAACAATTATTGGAAAAAGTTGAAAGCTAAGAACATTAATACACATTTTTTTACTTTGTAATATTACATATTTTATTTTATTTCTTTAAAAATATTATTCTGAGGAGTGCATAGGCTACATTAGGTGTTTTTTTCCTCTCTCTTTTTTAAAAAATTTAATAATATTTATTTTTTAGAAAAGTTAACGTGGTTACATAATTCATGCTCTTACATTCCCCTTCACCTCCCAACCCTATCCCCATAGCTGACATGCATTTCCACTGGTTTTAACATATGTCATGGATCAAGACCTATTTCTAAATTGTTGATAGTGGCTTTGGTATGGTAGTTTCAAGTCAATCATGTCCACCTCAACCCATGTGTTCAAGCAGTTGTTTTTCTTCTGTGTTTCCACTCCTGCAGTTATTCCTCTGAATGTGGAGAGCATTCTTTTCCATAAGTCCCTCCGAATTGTCCTAGATCATTGCATTGCTGCTAGTACAGAAGTCCATTACATTCTATTTTACCACAGTGTATTGGACTCTGTGTAAAATGTTCTTCTGGTTTCTGCTCCTTTCGCTCTGCATCAATTCCTGGAGGTCTTTCCAGTCCACATGGGATTCCTCCAGTTTATTATTCCTTTGAGCTCAATAGTATTCCATCACCAGCATATACCACAATTTGTTTAGCAATTCCCCAATTGAAGGGCATACCCTCCTTTTCCAGCTTTTTGCCACCACAAAATACATGGCTATAAATACTTTCATACAAGTCTGTTTATCTATGATCTGTTTGGGTTACAAACCCAACAATGGTATGGCTGGATCAAAGGGCAGGCAGTCTTTTATAGCTCTTTGAGCATAGTTCCAAATTGCTAGCCAGAATGGTTGGATCGATTCACAACTCCACCAGCAATGCATCAATGTCCCAATTTTGCCACATCCCCTCCAACATTCATTACTCTCCCCTTCTTTCATTTTAGCCAATCTGCTAGGTGTGAGGTGATACCTCAGAGTTGTTTTGATTTGCATTTCTCTAATTATTAGAGATTTAGAACACTTCTCATGTGCTTATTGATACTTTTGATTTCTTTATCTGAAAATTGCCTATTCATGTCCCTTGCCCATTTATCAATTGGGGAATGGCTTGATTTTTAATACAATTGATATAACTCTTTGTATATTTGATTAATTAGACCCCTGTCAGAGTTTTTTGTTATGAAGATTTTTGTTCCCAATTTGTTGTTTCTGTTCTGATTTTGGCAGCATTGTTTTTGTTTGGACAAAAGGTTTTTAGTTTGATATAATCAAAATCATTTATTTTATATTTTGCAATTCTCTCTAACTCTTGCTTGGTATTAAAATCTTTCCTTTCCCAGAGATCTGACAAGTATATTATTCTGTATTCACTGAATTTATTCATAGTTTCCCTCTTTATATTCAGGTCATATACCCATTCTGAATTTATCTTGGTGTAAGGTGTGAGATGTTGATCTAAACCAAATCTCTCCCATATTGTTTTCCAAATTTCCCAGCAGTTTTTGTCAAACAGTGGATTTTTGTCCCAAAAGTTGGGCTCTTTGGGTTTATCATACACAATATTGCTGACTTCACTTACCCCAAGTCTATTTCACTGATCCTCCCTTCTGTCTCTTAGCCAATACCATACCATTTTGATGGCCACTGCTTTATAGTACAGTTGAATATCTGATACTGTTAGGCCACCTTCCTTCACATTTTTTTTCATTATTTCTCTTGATATTCTTGACCTTATGTTATTCCAAATAAACTTTGTTATAGTTATTCTAATTCAGTAAAACAAAGTTTTTTGCTAGTTTGATAGGTATGGTGCTAAATAGGTAAATTAATTTGGATAGAATGGTCATTTTTATTATGTTAGCTCATTCTACCCATGAGCAATCAATGTTTTTCAAATTGTTTAGATCTAGTTTTAATTGTTTGGAAATGTTTGTAGTTGTTTTCGTATAATTCCTGTGTTTATTTTGGTAGATAGGTTTCTAAGTATTTTATGTTGTCTAGAGTGATTTTAAATGGTGTTTCTCTTTCTACCTCTTGCTGCTCTAATGTGTTGGAAATATTTAGAAATGCTGATGATTGATGTGCATTTATTTTGTATCCTGCAACTTTGCTAACATTGTTATTTATTTCTACAAGCTTCTTAGTTGATTCTCTAGGATTTTTTAAGTAGACCATCATATCATCTGCAAAGAGTGATAGCTTAGTCTCCTCATTGCCTATTTTGATACCTTCGATTTCTTTTTCTTCTCTAATTGCTACTGCTAGTTTTTCTAGTACAATGTTAAAGAATAGAGGTGATAATGGGCATACTTGTTTCACTCCTGATCTTATTGGAAAGGCTTCTAATTTATCCCCATTGCATATGATACTTGTTGATGGTTTTAGGTATACACTGTTTATAATTTTTAGGAAAAGTCCTTCTATTCCTGCACTTTCCAGGATTTTCAATAGGAATGGGTGCTGTATTTTGTCAAAGGCTTTTTCAACATCTATTGAGATAATCATGTGATTTTTGTTAGCTTGTTGATATGGTCAAATATGTGGATGGTTTTCCTAATGTTGAACCATCTTTGCATTCCTGGTATAAATCCCACCTGATCATGGTGGATGATCCTCTTGATCACTTGCTGGAATCTCTTTGCTAGTATTTTATTTAAAATTTTTTCATCTATGTTCATTAGGGAGATTGGTCTGTAGTTTTTGTTCTCTGTTTTTGATCTACCTGTCTTTGGAATCAGTACCATATTTGTGTCATAAAAGGAATTTGGTAGGACTCCTTCTTTGCTTATCATATCAAATAATTTGTATAGTATTGGGATTAGTTGCTCTTTGAATGTCTAATAGATTTCACTTGTGAATCCATCAGGCCCTGGCAATTTTTTCTTAGGGAGTTCTTTGAAGGCTTGTTCAATTTCTATTTCTGATATGGGATTATTTAGGTATTCTATTTCTTCTGCTGTTAATCTAGGCAATTTGTATTTTTGTAAATATTCATCCATATCTCCTAAATTGTTATATTTATTGCCATATAATTGGGCAAAATAGTTTTTAATGATTGCCTTAATTTCCCCTTCATTAGAGGTGAGGTCTCCCTTTTCATCTCTAATACTGTCAATTTGTTTTTCTTCTTTCCTTTTTTTTATTAGATTGACCAGTACTTTGTCTATTTTATCTTTTTTTTTCAAAATACCAGCTTCTAGTCTTATTTATTAATTCAATAGTTCTTTTACTTTTGATTTTACTAATTTCTCCCTTGATTTTTAGTATTTCTAATTTAGTTTTCATCTGGGGATTTTTAATTTGCTCGCTTTCTAATTTTTTAAGTTGCATGCCCAATTCATTCATCTCTACCCTCCCTAATTTGTTAATATATGCACTCAAGGATATAAATATCCCCCTGAGCACTGCCTTGGCTGCATCCCACAGAGTTTGGTAGAATGTCTCATCATTGTCATTCTCTTCAATGAAATCATTGATTGTTTCTATGATTTCTTCTTTGACTAGCTGGTTTTGGAGAATCATAATTAATTTCCAATTAGTTTTTGATTTGCCTGTCCAGGTGCCCTTACTAATTATTATTTTTATTGCATTATGATCTGAGCAGGTTACATTTTTTATTTCTGCTTTTTTGCATTTGTTTGCAATGTTTCTATGCCCTATTACATGGTCAATCTTTGTGAATGTTCCCTGTGCAGCTGAAAAGAAAGTATATTCCTTTTTGTTCCTATTTACTTTTTCCCAAATATCTATTAAATCTAATTTTTCTAGGACTTCATTCACCTCTCTTACCTCTTTCTTATTTAATTTTTGGTTTGATTTATCTAGATCTGAAAGAGGAATATTTAGATCCCCCACTACTATGGTTTTACTATCTATTTCCTTCTTGAGTTCTGCCAGTTTCTCCTTTATGAATTTGGATGCTATGCCATGTGATGCATACATATTGAGCACCATTATTTCCTCATTGTCTATACTGCTTGTAATCAGCATATAATTACCTTCCCTGTCTTTTTTAATCATATCTATTTTTACTTTGGATTTGTCAGAAATCACGACTACCACTCCTGCCTTCTTTTTCTCATTTGAAATCCAAAAGATTTTGCTCAAGCCTTTTAAACTTAAACTTGTGTATGTCCACCCCCCTCATATGTGTTTCTTGTAGACAACATATGGTAGGATTTTGGTTTCTAATCCACTTTGCTAATTGCTTCCATTTTTATGAGCGAGTTCATCCCATTCACATTCAGAGTTATAATCATCAGTTGTGCATTTGCTGACATTTTGGTATCTGCTCCTAGTTCTACCCCTCCTTCTTATACTATTTCCTTTTAAACCAGTGGTTTGCTTTAATCCAGTAAACCTTGTCCCATCCCTTGATTTACTTCCATTTATACCCCCTCCCTTATTATTCCCCTCTTTTTTTTAAGGTCTAATGAATTCCCTCCCCCTTCTTCTTCCCTCCTTTTTTTTGATCTCCCCACTCCCCTGCTCCCCTTGTTTTATCCCTTCTGACTTTCTCAATAGGGTTAGATAGAGTTTTATATCCCAATGGATTATATAGCTACTCTTTCCTCTCAGGGTTAATTACACTAAGAGTAAGATTTAAATATTACCTCTAAATGCTCTCTTCCTCTGCTTCTTATAATAGTATTCATCCCTTCTCCTTCCCATGTCCTCTTTGTGTGTAAAAGATTATCCTATTTTTCTTATTCCTTCAAGTTTCTCTTGGTGTCCTCTACTATTCACCCCCCTCTTTCCCAACTGCCATATCATCTTAGACCATTTAGTATTCCATCCTCTCCTTATGAATAATTCTTCTAATTACTGTAATAATGGATACTATAATAGTGAATAGAGTTCCTTAAAGAGAATTACACATAACATTTCCCACATAGGAATACAAATAATTAGATCTTATTGAAGCCTTTAAAGAGGCAAATTTCAAAAATAAGAGTTTTCTAACTTTCCCTTCTGTTTCTTATTTACCTTTTCATGATTCTCTTGATTTTTGTGGTTGGATATCGAACTTTCCATTTAGTCCTTGTCTTTTCTGTGCAAATACTTGGAAATCTTCTATCTTGTTTAATGCCCAAACTTTCCCCTGGAAGTATATAGTCAGTTTTGATGGGTAGGTGATGCTTGCTTGTAGACCCAGTTCTCTTGCCTTTCTGAATATCATATTTCAAGCCTTGCGGTCTTTTAGCATGGAGGCTGCCAGATCCTGTGTGATCCTGATTGGTGCTCCTTGATATCTGAATTATCTCTTTCTGGCTTCTTGTAAAATTTTTCCTTTTACTTGGAAGCTTTTGAATTTGGCTATTATATTCCTGGGCGTTGTCTTTTCTGGGTCTAGTGTAGAGAGTGATCTATGAATCCTTTCAATGTCTATATTGCCCTCTTGTTGTAGAACTTCTGGGCAATTTTGCTGAATAATTTCTTTTAGTATGGAACCCAAATTTCTATAAATTTCTGCTTTTTCAGGAAGACCAATGATTCACACATTGTCTCTACTAGACCTGTTTTCTTGATCTGTCAATTTCTCATTGAGATATTTCAGGTTTCTTTCAATTTTATCAGTCCTTTGACTTTGTTTTATTTGTTCTTGCTGTCTTGAGAGAACATTGGCTTCTACTTACCCAATTTTTGTCTTTAGAAACTGGTTTTCTGCTATAATCTTTTGATTTTCCTTTTCGATTTGGTCCATCCTGTTTTCCAGCTCTTTGATTTTGGTCTCCAATTTTCTTATCAATTCTTTTGATTTGGGGGCATCTTTTTCATACTGCTCAATTCTCACCTTTAGAGCCTGGCTTTCCTTTTCAATCTGGTATTCGATTTACTTGCCTCACTTTCCAATTGCAAAATTCTGCCTTAAACTGTTATTTTCTTGCTGGATGTCTTCCATCTTTCTCATAATCTCAGATTTGAACTCTTCAAGACCTCGTAACCCATTTTCATTTTTTTGGGAATGTTTGGATATGGTTACTTGCTTGTTCTCCTCTGCTCTTTGCTCTGTTGTCTAGATTCTTTCTGTGTAAAAGTTGTTGAGTGTTAAAGGTTTCTTCTTGATCTTTCTCTTCTGAGATTGCTGAATCTGGCTTGCCATTTTTAGCCCAGCACCCTTTCAGCTTTATCCTTCACCCAGGGTCTGTCTGCACTCTTTAGGCTCCTGAGGTCTCAGGTCTAGTTGTTCTCCGGGTCAAGCCTCCTGGTGGTCCCCTTGTTTGTTCCTCTGCCCAAGGCTCCTTTAATAGTCTCAGGGCACTGTTTCTATAGTCATGCACCTCTCTGCACTGGGTCCCCATTCAAAGCCTTGCCTGTACTCAGTTTCTGTGTTCAAAGTCTTCTCGGTTTTTAGCCTCTTGGGGTCTTAAGTTTTGCTGCTCTCAGGAGCAGGCCCTGGTGACCCCAGGTAGCTGCCAATGACTTAATGGATGCCCCAAACTTGCTCTAACTCTTGTGCACTGGCTTTGGCACTGTAGGTGGTGTGGGGAGGTAGAGGGTTGCTCAGCTTGTGTTTTAGTGAGAGCTGTTTCACCCCCTTATAGCATGGAAATGCCCCTATTCCATGTACCTTCAATTCTTCACCCTGTTGTGGGATCCCTTCATTTGTCTGGATTTGTTTTTATGTCTTCTTGAGGAGTCCTATATGCATGAGTTAGGAGATGTCAAGCAGCTCCTTTTTACTGTGCCTCCATCTTAAACCAGAAGCCCATTAATACCCTATTTTTTTAAATTTAAAACCCTTAACTTCTGTGATTTGACTTATAGGCGGAAGAGTGGTAAGGGTAGGTAATGAGGGTCAAGTGACTTGCCCAGGGTCACACAGCTGGGAAGTGTCTGAGGCCAGATTTGAACCTAGGATCTCCCATCTCTATGCCTGGCTCTCAATCCACTGAGCTACCCAGCTGCCCCACCCCCCATTAATACACTATTAAGGAGGTCAATGAAGCAGTTCAACCATATTGGAAAACAATTTGAAATTACTTCAAGAAAAAGACTAGGTGGTGATGGAATACTACTGTGCAATAAGGAAAGATGAACAGGATGATTTCAGAAAGAGCTGGAAAGACCTCCATGAACTGATGCAGAGTGAAACAGGCAGAACCAGAAGAATATTATACACAGAAACTGCAATATTGTGTAATGATCCAATGTGAGAGACTTTGCTACTAACAGCAATAAAATTATCCAGGACAATTCTGAAGGACTTATGAAAAATGAATGCTATCCATGTCTAGAGAAAGAACTATTGGAGTATAATTGCAGATAAAAACATATGATTTATCACGTGTTTACTTGGGTATGTGTCTGTGGGTTTTGGTTTTATAAGATTATTCTCTTACAAAAATAAAAAAAATAGATAAATAGATTTTGTGTGATAATACATGTATAACCCAGATTGAATTTCTTGTCAGCTCTAGGAGGGGAGGAAATAAAAGGGAGATAATATGGATCATATAATTTTGGAAAACTGTGGAAATTTGTTATTAAAATAATTTTTTAAAAAATGACTAAAATGGCTATACATTTTGACCTACAGATGCCACTGCTAGAGGACTATTTTCTTATGTTACCCTATATTTTTTGATATTACCTTTTATAGCAGTCTCTAAAAGAATAAATATGTAGGTTTACCACCAAAACATTATTACTGGAAAATGATGATATAATAATGTCTGACTAAATCTCTGTTGATTGATTATGTGGTAGCTAACTAACTTCTTAAATACCATCTGGGAGCACCCAATTGCCTACAGAAGTACATAAACTAGAGTTCTGATGAACTACTTTAGAGAAACCACTATCAATAAATTCCACCTATTTTCTTTTTAAAATATTTTCCCATGTTTACATTATTCATTTTTACCCTCCTTCTTCCCCCTCTCCAAGAACTGACAAGAAATTTCACTGTAAATCCCCTTTTTCCAAAGGAGTTAAGCAACCTCTCTTTAACAAAAGAAATAGTAATGATGATGACAATTATATTAACATTAATAACTAGTATTTACATACCATTTTATGTTTTACAAAGTACTTTGCAAATATTATCTTCTTTATCCTTATAATTATCTTGGGAGGAATATGCTATTATTCACTCAATTTTATTTTATTTTTTCTCTATTTTATTTTCTTAAAAATTTTTTTAAAAATTACACACACATATACTATCTTCTTTTTTCTTCTGTTTTTTTATTATTTTTATTTTGTTTTAATATTGATTAGCTTACTTTTAGAGGATAAGTGACATGCATAGGGTCACAGATCTAACAAGGTTAGATTTGAACTCAGGTCCTCCTGGAGTGTTGCCCAAGATCACATATATATTCTGTGTCAGATGTGTGATTCGGAATTAGGTCTCCCTAATTCTGAGGTCAGGTCAGTCTCTACTGTACCAGAGACATACCTCACTGAGGTATATGTTGTCTAAGAAGTAATTCATTAGCAAACAAAAATAAATCATGCTTTAGTCAAGGAAGGAGCTGTTCTGGAATGCTTTAGAAAGCATTTAGTGAATTGTAGAATGGGACATGTAATGGAGAGCAGATCCCATCTCTGCCCTTTCTTTCACCCTCTCACTCATTTCATTTCTGACTCTATACTCCACTTCACCTTCATCCTCTATGTGCCTCTGTCTCTCTCCTCCATTTTTCCCCCTTGGTTTAGTCCCTGCAACAATCTGCTTCTGTTTATGAGTCTGCTTTCTCCTGACCTTCTCTCTTTGTCTTCCTCTAACAATCTTACCATTATAGAAGATATCATCTCCTATTTCTCTGGAAGTAGTTAAAGACCTTTTCATTGTAGCTGGCATTAGAGAAAGGTAATATCGATACCCTACCATTGGATCATGAACTATATATACATGTATCTATATTTGGTGGCTACATATATTGGGCAGGTTTGGAGATACTCTACTGAAAGTTTTCTTTAAAAAGCAAAAACAAAACCAACTCTATTTTGGATACTTCTTTGTATATCCCTTTCTTGTAAACAAAATGTATATGTTATAATTCTATACTCAATGGGATACTAGAACCTTGAGAACAAGGGACACAAAATATCTATTACATTTTTTCTTGTATCTCCATGTTGAGCTTGTACAGTACCTTAAGTGACATGTAATTAATGCTTAAAAATCTTGAAGACTAACTTGAAACATTGCCTCTGACAATGCTTTTAGACCTTGGGAAAGTTACTCAACCTCAATTTCTTATCTGTAAAATGTGGGCAATAAGCCTCACAAGGTGGTTGTTAGGATTCATTGGAATGGTTTTGCAAACACTTTGCAGATTTCTAAGCTCAATAAAAATACTAGGAAATTGCTAATTATAGATATTTCTTAAACTCACATTCATCAACAGATTGATTGATACAAGATTCCTTAAGAGAAGTAACTATGGAGACAACTTTGTTCCACGACTCCCTGACACTCAATACTAAATAATCTAATATTGGTAGATAAGTTTGCCCAAGCTATCCTTCATTGCTCTGGAAAATGCTCAGTGTAAATAAAAAGCAAAAACAAATGAGACAGGGATGTCCAAAAGTTAACAAAGTTCTCAAAATGCCCCTGCTGACAATGACATGATTCCCATTGTGTGAAGTCTATTGCAATGATGGACAAACTTTTTAAAGAGGGGGCCAAAGGAAAGGAAATGCTCATCTGTCTACCTGTTTCTAAGGCAATTCTTTCAAAGTTTCACTGTATTGTATCCTACTCATTGTATTCGTCAGATTAGGAATAATGTCCTGAGGCCTGATAGAACATTTCAGGGAGCTGTATCTGGCCCTTGGGCTGTAGTTTGCCCATCACTGGCATTGGATATTCATTTTTAAATTTTTTCAAAGTAAAACCGATTTGGTATTAATACAACAAGATCAGTGGCATAAATAAACTTCATATCAATATAGATTTTTAAACTTTTATTTTTTTAATTACATGTAGAAAAATTTTTGAATTATTTTTTTAATATCTGGGGGTTTAAATTCTTTTCCTCTCTCATTTCCTCCTTCCCAGTTTGTACGTAGTTTGATATAGGTTATAGCCAATAAAGAATTTGAGTTTGACATCAGTTATTTTGATTATTTCCAAGGCATTTTGACATGATCAGACTTTGACTCTTGCACAGCCTATAGGAGAAAGAAACGGTTTAGAAGAAACTAACAAGAATGTAGCCTTTACTAAATTTGTGAGACCCTTTTTTCATGTCCAAATCCTCTTGGTGTCTTTAGTGCCTAAGAATTCCAGCAACTCAGCAGCTGCAACATGGGCCATATAATATCTTCCTTAATAGGAAAAACACTCCAAGGATCCAAAGGGAAAGATAGATAGAGACATCCAGGTCCCACAGCCATACTCTGTAATAAGGTCTTACCTATTTCCTATTCTTTCCCTCCTCCATGTTGTCTGCATATAGGATAGAAGCAATCTCACAAACACCAGAAAAGGAAATTCTGTTTTCTTATTCTGTTTGTAGAAGGTCATCACTTAACACTTTGCCTTCATATTTTGCAACATTATCATCTTTAAAAATGTTATTAATTCTGTGTTTATATCTGACCATAATGTTAAATGTTATTCAGAAACAGATGATTGTAACACTGGAGTGCCTTTATACACAGTAATTGCTTCGTTAGAGTTTACTGAATTTAATTAAATAAAATTAAAATGCAGGACATAAATCTCTCTATGTTATTTTTCTCTTTCTCATTCTCTTTTTCTCTGTCTTTCTCTCCACCTCTTTATTCTCTATTAAAACTCTATACTTGTGTTCTCCATAATATTAGGGGTTAATCACATCCTGACAGAGGATCCTAACTTGAAATTAAGAATGAGATACATTTTTGGACATGTGCAATGTGGGGATTTGTTTTGCTTGACTATACATATTTTTATAAGGAGAAAAACAAATGCTTGTTAATTAAAAAAACAAAGAAACACCAAAATAACATTGAGAACTCTGCTATAGGAAGGTATTTGAGGACAGTCACTGAATAAACATTTTTTAAAAAATCCTTACTTTCCATCAAAGAATCGATATTATGTCCCAAGCCAATATTGGCTCCAAGTCAGAAGAGTGGTAAGGGCTAGGCAATGAGGTTAAATAACTTGCTCAGGATCCCACAGCTAGGAAGTGTCTGAGGCTAGTTGAACCCAGGAACTCCTGTTTCCATGCCTGTTTCTTTATCCACTGAGCCACCTAGCAAGCCTGAAAACAACAACTTTGAGAGACAATAAGAACTCTGATTAGTACAATGACTACCCATGATTTCAAAGGACTAGAGATAAAGCTTGCTACCCATCTCTTGTCAGAACACTGATGGTTTCAAGATCCTAAAGGAAACACTTATTTTTGAACATGGCAAATGTGTGTATTTATTTTGCTTGACTTCAAATTCAGAATCCTTTCTTACCTTTTTGTTGGAGAATAACTGAGGGCAAAGGAGTTTTAAAAAATGGATTCATTTTCAATGAAAACAAAACCCAACTTCCATAAATTTAGAATATCATTCTCTATGATGCCTGCCCTAAAACTAGACCTCATAAGAGACTTTGCAGTTGTCATTCTAAGATCAATCTAATGTGTGACCATGACCACAGATGAGTAATTTAATATATTTGAGTCACAATCTTTCAAACATCTGTAAAACTTGTGTCTAAAATTCTGCCTTCATCCTGATCATTAGACATAGTCATTGCTAGGTGGCTCTAGTTTAAAAGCAAACACCGCTGGGAGAGGTAACACATTGAGCACATAATTCAAACAAGTCCCTGAGGGAATACAATAAAGGAAAAATAACTTTTGCTAGCAAGTAGTGGATTGGGAGGATCAAAGAAGGTCAGGCTCTTATAAAGAACTGCAGTGGGACCTTGAGTACTTTGAGAGTTGGAGAGGAGAATGTGTTAAAGGAATGGCATTAAGGACACATTTATTTATTTATTTATTTTGGCTTCATTGCATTTTGACCTTGGACTAGTTCATCATGCCCAAACCATGACACTCCTGTGCCTGAAAACCACATGTTTTTGGCAGAGAAGATGACAACACTAACAGCAGCAACACTATAATACAATAAAATTGGGGATACTTACCTGGTCTGGAGATGTGATTCCAGTTTTCAAATGTCATGTCAGGTTTGTGAAGAAAATCACTTGGTTGCTCAGGAAATGGAAGAATCCTTTTCAGGCTCTGGCATTCTTCATCCTGCTAATAAGCAATTGTCACTTAAATCAATTGCTGCGCTAATGAAAATGGCCAGTCCTGAAATGAACTCTGACAAGACACAGAATCCAGTTATCCTGCTAACTGATGAGTTGTCAGTTGAAATTACCGTGCAGACATTTTTAACAGGAGATGGGGCATGTGATTAGAATTTAAATATTTCTATATGCCAGCCAAGAATTCTGGGAAGACTAGGCTGACAATCCAGAGTAGAATTAGTCTGAATGATTTGGGTTTAGGATTAGCCTGAAAGACCTTGAGTTTTAGAAGAATTTTCTTTCATACAAATCTTCTAGAGGCTTGGGTTTGGGTTCAAGCTCCATGTTCAATCTAGTGGACTTGAATAAATAACTTAAAGTTAGTGACAGACACATTAAAATCTCACTGGGATTGAGATTCACTCATCCACAAAATGGATTTCACTGTATAACCTCCCCCAAACCTCAAAATCACAAGGATGTTGCAAAATAGAAATAGAGCAATGGAAAAATAAATGGTTTGAAATATTAGAAGGGGTTTTTTTGTAAAACCAAAGGATGAAGACTAGCTTATATGTCTCAGGAGTGATTCAGATTGATGTGTTAAGAATCTAGTCATGGTTTTGAATATAGGCTGCTTATTAGTCAAGAAATATGAATGTGAAGTTATTCAAAACATTTTAACTCTCTCTCCTCTTTCCTCTTCCTCTTCCTCTTCCTCTTCCTCCTCTTCCTCTTCCTCTTCCTCTTCCTCTTCCTCTTCCTCTTCCTCTTCCTCTTCCTCTTCTTCTTCTTCTTCTTCTTCTTCTTCTTCTTCTTCTTCTCTCTCTCAAACTCTCTCACTTTGTCTCATTCTGTCTTTCTGTCTGTTTCTGTCTCTTAAATTTCAAGTATCTTCCCAACTCTCCAGTTTGGAAGTAAGTTTTACTCATGGAACCAGTCTCACTATTGAGTCCAAAGGCAGGTTTGACCTGCTCCATTTCTGATGTGGTCTGACTCACACTATCTTAGGCAATCTTTGTTCTTGAACAGCCACTATATAGATGGACAACTCAGTTTGGACCACCTATTAGCATAATCTACTGCAATTCAGAATGAATCAAGCAAATGCAAGCCTCAGCCTCCCCAGGGTTTGTGATTACTGGCAAGAGCCACTTCATGTCTATCTAACTCTACTTTTGAAAGAGAGAGACAGAGGCAGAAAGAGAGAGAGAGACAGACAGAGAGAGACAGAGAGAGAGACAGAGAGAGACAGAGATAGAGAGAAAGAGAGATTATTAGATAGGCAGGGAAAAGTAGACATAAATATAGACAGACGTATTGACAGTGGTGAATAGACAAAGAGGTAGTAGATAAAAAGATATAGACAAATATAGACACAGATAGAGGAATAAAAGTGTAGATATATAGATAGGTTAATAGAGAGAGGGAGATAGGGAGATAGGTAGACAGATGAGAGATAGAGACAGGTAGAGATAGAAATATAGATAGACAAAAATATACAGATGTATAAGTAAATAGATAAATAAAGAATAACTTTTATCCCTCTAGCTTTTCATGGCCCTGAGAGGCATCTGTGGAACCTGAAAGACATGGCTTCAATCTTTATCTCTAACACAGACTGATGGTATGATAACTAGTCAAGTCACTTAACCTCTCAATATTCCTTCTATAAGAAAATAGGTTAAAGAGAGGGTATGAGTCTCCATATGCATCTTACTGTAATACTACAAATTACAAAATATTTGACTTTCCAGAATTAGTTTTACCCATAGGCAGAAAGGGCAAATATAAAGCAACAAATGACTGGCATAATTTCAGGACAAGAAATCTTCCTTCCCCCACTGATAAATGGTCAAAGGATATGAATAGGCAGTTTTCAGATGAAGAAATCAAAGCTATCAATAAACAAATGAAAAAAATGTTCTAAATCCCTCCTGATTAGAGAAATACAAATTAAAGCAACTCTGAGGTATCACCTTACACATAGCAGATTGGCCGATATGACAGTAAAGGAAAATGATAAATGTTGGAGGGGATGTGGCAAAATCAAGACACTAATGTGTTGCTGGTGGAGTTATGAACTGATCCAATCATTCTGGAGGGCAATTTGGAATTATGCCCAAAAGATTATGAAAGAAAGCATACCTTTTGATCTAAGTAATATCACTACTGGGTCTGTATCCCAAAGTGATTTTTAAAAAAGGGAAAGGACATGTTTGTACATATATATGCACATATATGTATATAAAATAGAAATATTTCTAGCTGCACTTTTTGTGGTGGCAAAGAATTGGAAATTAAAGGGATGTCCCTCATTTGGGGAATGGCTGAACAAATTTTGTTATATGCTGGTGATGGAATACTATTGTGGTATAAAAAATGATGAAAAGGATGATCTCAGAAAGAACTGGAAAGACCTATATGAACTGATACAGTGTAATAAGCAGAACCAGAAGATCATTATACACAGTAACTGAAACTGTGGAGTGATCAAATGTGATAGACTGCAATTAACAGCAATACAATGATCCAGGACAATTCTGAGGACTTATGAAAAAGAATGCTATCCACCTCCAGAGGAAGAAGTGTTGGGGTATAAAGGCAGATAAAAACATAGTATTTGTCACTTGTTTATTTGGGCATGTTTTGGAGTTTTGATTCCATAAGATTATTCAGTTACAAAAATGAATAACATGGAAATATGTTTTCTGCGATAATATATATATATAACCCAGATTGAATTTGTTTATCAGTTCTGGGAAGGAGGAGGGAAGAAGGGCAGGAGATAATTTGGATGATATGATTTTGGAAAATTATGTGTGGAAATTTATTAAGATTTTAAATTTTTTTTAAAGTCTTTTCCAGTCTTCAAATGCAAAAGTGCTTTGCAAATCTTAATGTCCTATATTAAATGCTAGCACTGGCTGACTCTATTCAAGAAAACTTTTCCCTCCTCCACTCCATCTACTGACCTTCCTATCATTCTTTAAGTCTCAACTAAAATCCCACCTTCTACAAGAAGCCTTCCCCAATCCCCCTTTATTCCAGTGCCTTTGTTAATTATCCTCATCTATTCTGTGTACAGCTTGCTTTGTTTATATTTGTTTGCATGTAGCTATCTCTGTTAGATTGTAAACCCCTTGAGGACAGGAAGTATTTTTTTTTTGTTTGTTTCTTTTTGTATTCCTGGAGCTTAGCACAGTGATTGCTACTTGGTAGACACTCAGTTGTTATTTGTGATTATAATCATGATTGATTATTATTAGTTAGTAATAGTAGTATCAGTATTGTCACTATTGTCTCTGTAATGCGGCTTTATTTAGAGAAATACTTTCCAGTATGAAAAAGATTCCATTCTCTCCTGGAGTTGGGCATTTCTTCCACAATGGTTTGTACATGCCCATCCTGTGATTGCAGTTATCTCCCTGTAAATCCACTAAAGGGGGTCCACCCAACATGTTTCCAGCACTTACTCATCTTCTCTTGAAATCACAAGGACACCAAATGGATACCAAATGTTTATTCTTGCTATGTGGCAAATCCATTTGATTGTTCTACTCCACCCTTCCCCTCCCAGTCATACTTTTTCTCTGATGACTGGACTTGGAATCAAAGAGCCTAATGTTGGGATTCTAATTGCCTTATCTTCTATTTGTGTGGCCTTGGTTAAACCACCTAACCTCCGTGGTCCTCAGGTTCCTCTTTTTTATAATGAGGGTGTTAATCTAGAAGGTCTCAAGCTCTTTCACAGATCCATCATATATTATCATTTTCCACTTACTAATTAATTAATTAGTGAATTAGTTCTTCTCTAATTTTTTTTAATAAATGAATTATTGTTTTCCCCTTCTTGAAAGCACTTTTCTTTAGTGAGAAAGCTTGAAGTTATGAGACACCAGAGGAGGGAATGTGGGGGTACAGGAGTGGGACTAGACAACTCTGGAGTTTGAGAGACAAAATTTTCACTCAGTCTTTAATTTTGCCTCAGGTCAAGGAGGCTTTTTGGAATCTTAAAGATAGTGAAAATATTGGTCACAGAAAATATCCTCACCTATCTAACAGTATCAACCCAATTAACAAATTGGCATAGAAAAGAATTTGAGAAGAAAGTGTTTGAGGTAGGGAGGGGGACTGTGCCACTTTCTGCTGGATGGCAGTGTGGGGTTTTACATAGAAACTTAGAAGAGAATATAGGCGCCCTCAAATTTAATTCTACCCCATTCCAATAGAGCCCCTCCCTTCTGTCTTTATCTCTCTGTCTCTGTCTTTATCTCTGTCCCTGTCTCTTTCATGGTGGTAGTGGTGAATGTCACAGAGAAGAAGAGGGGTGCATCCTCTCAATTTTCAAAGCTATTTACTTCAGGTTTGCACCTGGTCATAGCCTAGGGGCAGGCAGAAAAATGCAAGTCAAAACATAAGAGACGTGAACTTTTCAATCTTTCAAGAGAAAACTCAAAGCATTTGGAACCAGGGAGTTGTTACTATGCTCTTAGTACTTCTCAGGGGCTAAGTAAACACTTTCTTGGAAATGTGGATTCTTTTCTCCCTTTTCTGATGTTTGGAAAGCTCCTGGATATCAGTATTTAAGTCCGAGCAAAGATCTGGATACATTTAAACAAATAATAACCAGATTCTCTTCAAACCCACCTCCCCAGTCATTGGACTCCCTGGGACCTACTTCTAGGATATGGATGTTCTATAAGAATCCTGGGGCACACAGTAAAAAGATTCTTTTTGAACAACACTGTTAGGTCTATTGTGCTTCTTGCCTTTGAGAAGGGAGGGCTAGGGGGATGGGGAGGGATGCACTTTTAGGGCTTTGTTAGTTTATACCAAACATTTCTGGTCGTAAATGTCAGGATCATTTGAGTAATGAAAATTATAAATGACAGGCTTTTCACATAAAACTCTGGCTTCCTTCCAGAATTCTTTAGGTAACCATTCAAAATATATGGAAATGACCCCATAGCATTAAGATGTAGTATTTGAGTTTCTGTTATAAAACAAAACAAAAATGTCAGAGGAAGAAGAATATTTTTTTAAACTAAAGGTTACTCACATATTTGATATGGAACCCTTTTAGCATAAATACAAGATGAATGCTGGAGTATGGGCTCAACCTCCAGTTCTTGTGAATAAGGGGGGAAACAATTCGCTTTTCAGCCTGCTAAAATGTTACTTATAAACCAAGAGAGAAGGAAAAGAGGTGGGGGGGATGGAGTGGGGAATAGACTATCCTTCAATTTAAAAAAAAACTTTTTTAAAGGAAATGAATCTATTAAGTAAGATAAATCACAAGTCAAGTTGCTCAGCTTTTCGGCACAAGCAGTTTGGGATGCTTAACAGACGAAAAAGAAATAAAGCAAATGAAAAAAAAAAAGTCCGATAAAGTTTCTGGCTACAATACAGGAGACATATCATTACCATATGATCTAATGTGGGTGTCAGCCTGGATTGTGTTCATTGAGGGAAACCTTTTTTTTTTTTTTCTTCCTCCTAACTGGGCTATGGAGTAGAAAGAAGCAAGAAGGTTTTCCACCAAGTGACAGTCACAGAGCAGTAACCTGCCCCCTCCTTCTCCTCCTCCTCTTCCTCTTCCTCCTCCTCTTCCTCCTCCTCCTCCTCCTCATCTCCTCCTCTCCACACCTGCAAACTTTTCTTTCTTTTTTTTTTTACCCCCGCCTGGGTTGAATATTTAGTGTAATTACATCTCAGCTTTTGAGGGCTCCTGTGGCAAAGCCCTGGACGAAAAGGTATGGTTTTCACTAATTGTCCCCAAAGTTGCTGCAGACTAATAAAGCTTCAGTCGGGAGCGAAAGGGATGAGCTGGGGGAGGGATGGGGAGAGAAGCTTTGAGTCCTGTTTAAAGCTACCTTTTGTTACGTGCTTGAGGATGGAAGTCGGGGAGACATTTTTAAGGGCTCGTGTACTTTGTCTGGGGGTCGGCACGTTGTTTTTTTTTTTTTTTTTTTTTTTTTAAGTTTTGCTTCTTGAACGGCTGTTTCTAAACACAGATGTCTTTTTTCTTACAATGACTATCTGCCTTTCTGCATGAATATTGCCAATGAAATGTTTGACTATTTCACTCGTTTACAGGGAAATGTTTCTGAGTTATGCGAAGTGTGGTGGAATTATGGATTCAGGGAGCTTTGGGTTGTTTTGTTGGCTTGTTTGCTTCTCCTTCTTCTGCATCCTAACGGACTTTGAGCACTTCTTAAACCTCAGAATAACATTATCCAGAGGGATGGGGGGATAGCTGTAAAGACTTTACCTTGTAGCTCTGAAACCCTGGCAGATCCTCATTTAGAGGAGACGGATTCTTTGGGAAAAGATGGAAAGGGTCACAGATCCCCGCCTCTGGACTTTTCATGTCCACGGTATGCAGGGCTGAAAGCGAGATCCTCTGAACATAATATACAGTGATGCTTGATATTTTAAATGAGACCTGTGACTATTTTATAAGACAAATTCGCTATGAAATCAAAGTGTGTGGTTTAATTTTTCCCCATCATTTTTTTAGAGATGGTAACACAATGACTCCCAGTAAAGTGGGATCCCAGGGCTGTGGATGCCTGTGGCTTTTTTCTTCCCTTAACTATTTTGAGATGTCATAGCCAAGAGACTTCTATAGCTACCCTTCTAATGGATAAATGTTTTGGTTACCTTGATTTTAATTGCTTTATTTTATTCTGATCCTGTGAATTGTTCTGGGACTGGAGGCTTTTATTTCTCCCCCCTCCTCCCCTTTTTCTCCAAGTGTTTATTGTTTCACTTATCTCCTTCTGAGTATTAAGTTCTCTGGCCAAGCCCACTTTGATATTGATACCATAGGCATAAATGACATCACAGAGACCTTCTTCTCATTGAAGCAGACAGAACAGTATTTTTGTAGTCACTTTGAACAACAAAGAGTTATTCCAATGACATAAAATTCATTGAATTTGGTCCCTGAAAATAAGTGGAAGAGAAGAATCTTGTTTGTTTATTCAGTTTCCATGTTCATCACCTATTTAAACAGCAGACAGAAGAAGAGGGACAAAGCTGTAGATAAATCATATCAAAATTCTTCTTGCTTAGAACAACTTCAGTAAATTTAACTAGATACAGCTCTACTTTTTCACCTCAAAAACAGATGAAGTTGTTCACTGTGCCTTTGTGAATTTCATATTAGTGATAAGTTTACATGAATGAAATGTAAACAATTAGGCCACACTTTTTCTTATTGTAATATATTTTCTCCTAACTGTACCACTTTAAGACCCCAATAGTATACAGTACGCCTAATAGTTTGAATAATGATTGGGAATCTATAGTTCCCAATCATAAAACCAATCATTGTCCTAAGATGCTTCTCTTAAGGGAAGGTAACTTTAGCAAGAAATCTGATGAAGATTCTAGTAATTCTAAGACTGCTATCCCAGGCCCCACGCTGTACCCTGAATTCAGTGCATCTAATTCCAATAAACCTTTCTGAAGCTACATGCAAGTAACAGGTGTAAATTATATGGAAAGGACCAATTGAGGCATTGGAGTAAGTAAATAATAAAGTTATCAAAGGTTCTTCAAAAATAAAAAATAGATGCATCACAAACTCATATGGATCAAAGGAAGCAAATGAGCTGCTTTTCAGTGTTAAGTTATGGAAAAAATGGTAAAAGAATATATAATTTTAACAAACAACAACCACAAAAAATTCCCTTTCCTGGTTCCATGGATTTTTAGATCGGTCATAAGATCACAGATGGAAGGGATCTTAGGGATCATCTAATCCAACAGCTTTCTTTTACATATGAGCAGATTTAAAGAGACCAGCAGAGAATAAATAAAGTGATGTGTCCAAGGTAACAGAGATAGTAAGTGGAGCCAATCTTGAACTGAGGTCTTCTGACTCTAATCCATCATTCTTTCTATTTTTCCACATTGCTTTTGGGGAAGATAACAATTTAGATATTTGTCTCTGATATAAGTAAACGTAATATAATATATAATATTCATAATATATAGCTATATATGTAATTTCAAAGTTAATAAATGTGGTCAGATGATATTTATCTGGACTAACATGGTTTATTAAAACTTAATGTACTTAGTTTAAATTTTTTTCCAAAGTTACGGAGAATTAAAATATACAAGCCCAGCAAACTTGTGATAAAGTTTTAATGTGTATCAGAGTGAAAACCATTCAGTATAATTTTATACAAGAGAAAGCTGCCAAACAATAGAGTAGGTTTTTTAAGGCAATACTGTAACTAAAAAGAAAATATGGAACCTAAAAGAGGATTGTATATTAATGTGGAATTGATTAATAATAGAGTAAATAAGCTGAATTAATCTGAATTAATATTTGAAAAAAAGAAAATGATGGATGTTTATTTTTTGTAGAAATACTCATACTAATTAGTATAAACAAAGAAACAAAGTATAAGAAATTAAGACACCCATGCCCTTTCCATTGCTTTAAAGTAAAGATTTCCAGATGGCCAAACAACAGTTAGGAAACCAGTTGGTTTAGCCTAGGAAGAAAGCCACTGGACAATCCATTCAAAATAACTCTTTAGCTCAAAGTAAGGACTTGAAGTCTTTAGCTAATTCTTTAGAATGTAAAGTAAGAACCAGATGAGATAAACAGCTGTTTTGCTAATATCTGTTACAAGTTCTTAGAACATTTGGAGGAAAAAACGCACAACTTAAACTTTAAATTAAGTATTATCTAATTTATTTTTAAGGAAGGGAAAATTATTTTATTTAGTCAAGTTAGTAAATAATTTAATCAACCCAGGCAACCTAAGCATCAGTCAAATTTGGGGAAAAACAAAACCCTCTTTATTTTAGCATGCCATTTTCATAATAGCTAGACAATATTTTGAGAACAATAGTGACATAGACCATATCAAGATCAGCAAAGAATATGCTTGACTACATAACTGGCCCATATTAAAGATTGGTTTTGACTAAATGAATCATCTATGCAGTCAAAAAATGATCAAATCATTCACTTAATCACAGCCAATTAATTCTTTTAAAAAGACAAAAAGGAGAAAAAGAACTCACTAAAATCTATTTATGTTTTTAATGTTAAATTATACATCCTTCAAAAATTAGATATTGAGAAAAGAAGTAGGTTAGAGGGCTATAATAAGGATCTTAAATCTTAGTCCATTGGCTAGATGAGGATAATGAACAACCAAGAAATCTGCTCAAGATCACGAGTAACAGATATAGGGGGAGAACCCAGATTCTCTAACTTGAAACCCATCACATTTTGCACAGTCATTTTCTACTCTCATTTTTCAGATTTCTTTTTAGTATATATAAAATAGTTTAATGTATCTATAGATCTATCTATGTATCTATGTATCCATGTATCTATCTATCTATCTATCTATCTATCCATCAGAGTACCTTAAAGTCCATCTGGCCCAACAACCTCATTTAGCAGTGAGAAAACTAATACCCACAAATTTCTTCCATTTTTTCCAAAGTTTCAATGATAATAAATGACAGAACCAAGTTTTGAACCCAGGTCATTTGACCCTAAATCTAACAATACTTCCACTGTACTATTATTTTATCCCCCTTCTATGTCCCCCTAACTATATCTAACTATGTCTGTCTATCCATCCATCTATATCTATAACTCTTTACTTATCCATATATATGCACGTAGATTACCAACCAATCCATCAGTCATTGAGCACTATTTTGATTCAGTTAGTCATGGAGTTAGCTTTTAAATTGAATTCATGATTAACCAAATCAAAATAGTAAAATGACTAAAGTGGGTTGAATCTTTGGTATGTTATATATGTGTTTGAATCTCAGTTTTCTGTTTACTCTGTTTGTAAGACTCAGCCTCAAGGGTAGGGGCAAGAATGATAAATTTGGAATCCAAGTACATAGGTTCAACTCATGGCTCTGATTCTTACTATCTGTATGATCTTGTGTAAGTTAACTTAGCCTCTCTTGGCATCACTTTGCTTCTGGATAAGGGTAAGAGGATTTGATCATATTACTTCCAAAGTTCTTTCCAACTCACTTTTCTGTAATTCTGTGACACTGGTATGATTTATGTAGTTTTAATACTAGAATCTCCTCCTCCCTCTACATGATTTAGGGCAGTGATGGGCAAATTTTTTAAACAGGGGGCCAGAGGAAAGGAAATGCTCATCTGTCAGTCTGTTTCTAAGACAACTCTTTCGACATTTCATTGTATTGTATCCTACTCATTGTATTCATCGGATTAGGAATAATGTGGCACTGCCAGATAGAATATTTCAGGGGGCTGCATCTGGCCCACGGGCAGTAGTTTGCCCACCACTGATTTAGGGTTATCTCATCTGCAAATGATTCATTAAGCAGAGAGATTTTTTCATAGGTTAATGATAGTTTAATTCATCACCTTTGCTTCTGAATATGTTACTCCATTTTTTATCTAGAGAAAAATCCTTATGGTAAAGATGGAAAACAAGGCATTTCTGCAATATCAGCTAAATCTGACAGTATATGTAATATTCCATCCATACAGTCAACTACCTCCACACAAGTGAAAGAGAGGTTCATTTTCTGATCTCTAATTTGGTGCCAAACTTGGTAATTGCCCTTAGTTTCATATTATTGTTTTTTGTTATTGTTTATATTCTGATGGTAGTATTCATTGTTTACATTTTTTCTTGATTTTGTTTTCCTATCTCTGTATCAGTTCATATAAATCTTTCCATTATTCTCTTAATTCTTCATACTCGTCATTTTGCAAAATACAATTCCATTATTTTTATGTACCACATCTTGTTCCATTGACCAATGACCAACTACTTTGTTTACATTTCTTTTGTATGGTATAGTTTGGATGCTGAAAATGGCAAAAAAAGAACATTGATTCATAGAAAACTGACAAAATGCCTAATCTATTAGGCAAATGTGGCTGTGAGACACTGACTTTGAAGACCATATAGAGAAGTGCCTCTTTGATGAGTGTACTGAGAGGACCTATTTGAAGGCAGAACAGACTAAATTATAATTACTAATTAGTCAATTTAAATTTAACTGTATTTGAATTTGAAACTTTTTAGCTGATAAAATTATAAATTAATGTCCAGGGACCATGAGAAGATCATATAATGACTATTGAGTTCCTACTTGACAGAAAGATACATGTCTTCATGGATCCTTCATGAAGTAAAGCTGGGTAACACTAGCTATAAAAAGTCTCTGATTTGAGACAGTAGAAGTTATTCAGAGTCTAGCAGAAAGACTTCTGGACAAGATGGCTATTTGGATAGATGCAGGCAGATTAGACCACACATGTTGACAGATAAAAAACAATAATCTCTCTAGGGAAAATAATAATCAAAGAATTCAATAAGAAATACTAGTAAATGACTTCTTCCATCCACAAGATTGCACAGGAAAAACAAAATGAAACAAAAATCAAACAAACTAAAACAAGAGTAGCCTAGTCCCAACAGGAAATGGGGCCACCAGCAAAATATCAGAAAACAAAACTGATGTTATCTCCTAGTGTAACTAGAAATAGCTCAGGTCTCTGTGCCTTTAGGCAGTCAGAATAGAAGGCAACCCAAGAAAACTTCAGAGTAATGAAAAACCCATAGCTAGAACACTGGAAGAACCAGGATACTAAAAACCTGTGTGATGTGCTTTTGTCAATGGTAGCATGACTGTTAAAGATATCCAAGCCCTTTTGCTTCTGAAGACCTTTTCACTGCATTGTGAGGTGCCATTTTGAGAGCCTTGAGAATCTAGAGATCTTGACTCTAAGATTCAGGGGTTGGAGGAAAGCAAAAGCAGATGGAGATCAGTACAGGAACTCAGAGGAGTTCTAGCATGAGACCTAGAAAAGCCAACCACCTCACTGGAAAGTGCTGAATAGAAATCTACCTGTGTGACTCTTGGCAAGTCATTTAACCCCCATTACCTAGTCCTTACCATTCTTCTCCCTTTGAACCAATAATATACAATATTGATTCTAAGATGAAAAGTAAGGGTTTAAAAAAACTGCTACATAGGTGGGTTTGCAAAAATTTAGACCAAGCTTTTGTGTGTGTGTGTATAAAATAAATGAGCATAATATATTTTAATTATATAAGTATATACATATATATAATATATAATCTAGATATGCCCCACAATTTGACCTAAAGAGAGAGGGTAAGATCATTACAACAGTAGAAACATGTAGGGAACGTGGATTTTTAAAAAAATGACCACAGAAATACCTAGAAGAAATTGAGCTAAAGATCTTTTTAAAAATTTTTATTGATTTATTTTTTAAACTCTTACCTTCTGTCTTAGAATCTATACTGTTCCAAGGCAGAACAGTAAGAGCTAGATAATGGGTGTTAAGTGACTTGCTCAGGGTCACACAACTAGTAAATGTCTAAGGACTGATTTGCACCCAGGACTTTCCATTTCTACTCATGAATCTCAATCCAATGAGCCTAGCTAATCCCTCATCTTTTTTAGTTTAAATGAAATTACCATTATGAAGGAAATATATAGAAAAATAAATATCTTAGAAAAACAAAGTTGTTATCCTTGCTGAAATAATGGATTCTCTAAAAATTAGAATATGCCGTATCAATAATTTTATGAGACAGAAAAAATAGAAATAAAATATTCACAAAATATACTAAAATATAAGATAGTAGTGACTAAAATAAACTAGAAAAGATCATTTAAAATCATTGGTGTTGCAAAATTTTAAAGATCTTCTGTCACTCAAAAGAAGAAATATGAGAAGATATTCCCAACTCACCCTTTCAAGGGTGTGGGAGGTCCACAGATATTGAACATTACATATATTTTCAGACTTTTTCAATGTATGGAAAAGTTATGCTCTAATTATCCAAAAAAATCTGGCTAAGAAATAGAAAGATCAGTGCAACAGAGCAGACATGCAACGAACAACAGTAAAAGATTGTAGTAATTTTGTATTTAATAAAAACCATAGATACAGGTATTTGGGGATAAGAAATCACTATTTACTAAAAGTTACTTGGACAACTGAAACCTAGTCTAGCAGAAACTAGTTATGGACTAATGTCTTACATGAATAACTAAGATAAGATCAAAATGGATATTTGATCTAGATATAAAAGAAGATGCCTTAAGTAAATTAGAAGAATAGAGAATATACTACTGATCAGATCTAAGGAGAGGAGAAGAATTTATGAGTGAATAAGAGATGGAAAGCATTAAACTGAAAAGTTTTTGTTCAAGTAATAAAAATGTTGCCAAGATTAGAAAAAACAGGAAAATTTTGGGGGAAATCTGTGACATCCGAACAAAAGTTCTCATATCTTAAATATATAGTGAACATTGGCAAATTTGTAAGAATAGAAGCTATCCCCTAATTGATAAGCAGACCATTTTTAGATGAAGAAATCAAAATCATATTTGGATATATGAAAAAATGCTCTAAATCAATAGTGATTAGAGAAATGCAAACCAAAACAAATCTGAGATATATCACCTTACATCAAATGGACTGGCTAAGATGACAAGAGGGCAGAGTGACAGATGTTAAAGGAGATATGGAAAAACAATGACACTAATGCATTGTTGGTGGAGCTATGAACTTAACCTACCCTTTTAGGGAACAATTTGAACTTACACTCAGTGAGTTATAAAACTGTGTATATCCATAATATCATTTCCCAAGGAAATCAGGAAAAAGAGGAAAAGAACCCATGTCCCAAAATAGTTATTGTAGCTCTTTTTATGGTGGCAAAGATTTGGAAACTGGGGAGATGACCATCATTTGGGGAATGGCTGTATAAACTGTGATACATGATTGTGATAGAACACTATTGCAGCATAAGAAATGATAAACAGACTGATTTTGAAAAATGGAAAGAATTATATGAGCTAACTAACACAAAATGAGGAAAACATTATATACACCTATAGAACTAATACTGGAAAAATAAACTGTGAATGTTATCTCCAGAAGGTGAACAGAAAGGTTAAACATGAAAAATTTAATTTATATGAATATGTTGGTCTCTATGATGACATCCTTTGAGATGTGAGGAGGCTGGGGGGTGGGGGGAATGGGACATTTGTTGATAGGATTTATTAAGTAAATATGAAGAGAATTAAGTTAAACATATAGGAGATTCGTTATTTCACTTGTGTACTATCTTCTTTTTCTTTTATGGAAATGTTTTTGTATTGTTTAGTTTTTAAACATTTGGAATAATAAAAAATTGGGGAAAAGTTATGCTCATCTCTTTCCTCTTCTTTTTTGTATTAAAAATTACTATTTTTACATATGATACCTCATCTTGGAAAGAGAAGAAGAGGGATACTGGGGAAAATTATGATGATGTAGAATACAAAAAGCATCCATAACAACTTATTTAAAATAGAATCTTTGGATTTACTTAAAACCATAAGAAAAAAAATCTAGATTTTTAGAAAAAGGGAGTAAGGTAAAGCTAGAAAAAATTGATTCACCACCTTATGAAAGAAACTGCAAAGAGTAAAGTCCCTTAAAGGCAAGGGAAAAATAATTAGGATTGCACAAGCACTGGCAACTTTTACCAAACTGAAAGGAAAACATGGAATTAATGAGTCTGGATTTTGGTTAACAAGGAAGAATAAATTAACCTGAAAAACAGAATATAATCCTATGGGAGAAAATTAAACGAATAAACAAAAAACAAATTTTATTGAAGTAGAAGACTTTTAAGCATTTCCAGTGAAAAGACCAGAGTTGAAAAGGAGTTTGGAATGCAAAGATAATAATGAAGAGTAAACTGGAAGGGCAGCTGGGTAGCCTCAGTGGATTGAGAGTCAGGCCTACAGATGGGAGGTCCTAGGTTCAAATTTGGCCTCAGACACTTCCCAGCTGTGTGACCCTGGGCAAGTCACTTGAATCCCATTAATGTAACTTTTGTTACCTCTTATCAGAGGGAAATAATTTTGCCCCAAATCAGTCCTCAGACCTATGTGAGACTTGAAAATGACTATTATGGATTCTTAAGTAATTTTTCTCTTTAAAGAAGATTGCTCAATATGAAGCAGAAAAATTGTAATCATTGTTGAAGACCAAAGGGAATGCTAATAATGCTATCAGAGGAACAAATGCTTTAAAACTACTTCTTCCTGATAAGAATCTTTTTTATCAACTGTACAATGTAATATATAAATATGTAGAAAAAGAAAAAGAAGAAGAAGGAGAAGTAGGAGAAGGAGAAGAATAACAACAAGATGTAGAAGAACAAGAAGTCACTGAAGGAGTATCACTTATTTTTTTTCTTAGTGTCCTGTTAAGGATATCTGTAAGGGAAAAGACCTTGCCACTGATTCATCATCATTCATAGGAGAGAAGTGCCTTTGTTTAGGAAGAGATTGATAAGGACCATAAAACAAGCAGGTATCAAATAAAGAAGATTGTTTCTACAAAGCTTTAAATTACTCCAGGTCTGTGGGTTCCCCTAAGTTTTATACTTTCCTGTTTATTTTTGTAAACCACTCTGTGCATTGATTGGGGAGTGTGACCTAGTTTTATGGGAGGACTTTAATGATATTTTTGTTCTGGTATTTAATTGGATAAATTCTATCATTATACCTTCTTTGATCTTCTAGCAAATAAATATGACCATAGCTGCTTTTGTTTTATTTTGAACACATCTTTTATATTTGAATTAGTGTCATGATGACTAATATATAAATGATAAACATATCAGTAAGAGCTTAGCAACTACAGTGGCAAGTGGTAGAAAGAAAAATTGAGGGTTATCATAGGTCTGAGAGATATGCTTTCTTCTGAGAATTTAAGACCTACCACCATGAATGCTAATGTAGTAAGAATTGCCCAAAGAGCAAGATTGCGGGTCTATAGGTATGCCATTGAGGTCTATATCCTAACTGGGCTGCATATTACTACCAAAAAAGTGTTACCAGATATATTGATGTATGTGAGACCTTTCTTTCAGTATCCTTTGCCTGATAATGGTATCTCTGGTTCAGAAGGCATGGAAGCTTATATGATCTTATTTCACACTTGAAAAGCAAACAAAGATTTTAAAACCACATTTCCATTCCCTGTTTTTTTTCCCCTTCCAAATATACCAGAAATGTGCCTGCAATTCCCATGTTCTTTTAGAATGTACACTATTTGCAAATAGGATTTAAATTTGTTGCATTTATAGCCACGATCTGTAGTACAGCTCCTACTAAAAAATAAATTTAATAAATATTCATTTATTGATTGATTGATCCATAAACACAATTTTTGTGTTCTATTAACTAATGAAAAAGCAGAAGTTTGTTTGCTATTTTCTGACATTTTGCATTTATGATAGAATATAACAGATGAAATCATTCTGTAATGATGTAGTTTTATCTTGTTCCAACCCTTTTTCTTTGATGTTGTTGTTCTTAGGTTCTCTGTTCCTGAAAGTCAATGAAATAAACCATGAAAGCTACTATCATCTTCCTCCTTCTTGTACCAGCATGCTGGGCCAAACCATTTCAAACGGGCTTATTTGACTTTATGCTAGAGGATGAAGCCTCTGGGGATGTTCCTGTCGAACGTCCTTTTCCCGACGGACGTACTTTTTCCCCAGATCCAATGGGGCCAATGTGTCCCTTTCGTTGCCAGTGCCACCTTCGAGTAGTTCAGTGTTCTGATTTGGGTAAGTTGATCCAAAATTCCTCTATTTAAGTACCTTGTTAGCTTTCATCATCTCATTTTAGTAATTCTGCCCTAGTCAAATGGATTCCTCGTCTAAGAAGAAGCAGAGATGGGGCAATGAGAAGTGGGTGAGCTCTGGAGTCATAAGTCACTTGGCTTCAATTTTCTCAAGTGTAAAATGAAAGGTTTGGACTAGATAACCTCTAAAATTCATCCTAGGATTCAATATATTATATGAATAACAATAACATTTATATATCATTTTTAGACAGGCAAAGCACTTTATGAATATAATCTAATTCTATCCTCACAGATTCTAGGACCTAGGCTTCAATTTTGATTTTATCATTTGATATTTATGTTACCTGGAGAGAATCACTTCTTTCCTGGTCTCCATAGCCTCATTTGTAAAATTAAGACCCTTTAAGATCTATTTCATTAAGAACAAAGTCTTTGGAAATCTGTTATTTTCATGGGGAACTCTGAAGTCTTTGCTGTTGTTCAGACATTTTTAGTCATGTCCAACTCTTTGTGACCCCATTTGGGGTTTTCTTGGCAAAGAAACTCTGGTGGTTTGCTACTTCCTTCTTCAGATCATTTTATAGATGAGGAAACTGAGGCAACCAGGATTAAAGTGACTTACCCAGGGTTACATAGCTAGTAAGTGTCTGAGGTCAAATTTGAACTCAACTATATGAGTCTTCCTGACTTCATGCCCATCAGTCACTCTATCCATTATGCTAACTAGCTGTCCTACATTACCTCAGTAGCTACAAAATAAATTCAAAAATAGTAATTACAGCATCCATTGTTTCAAGCTCCAAGCTGGGCAGAACAAACATTCAAGAACTTATTTGTCCCAGGAAGTCAAGAGCAAAAAATTCATTAATGTAATATTAAAATGTACCTTAAAATTATATATAAAATGTTTAAGTATCAAAATATAGGCTTATATTTGAGATGCATAATTAAGAATACCTGTTTCTACAGTGCTTTAAGATTTACAAAACATTTTACAAATATCATTTCATTTGACCCTCATGACAAATCCTATGAAATAGTTGGTCTTATTATCTACATTTTATAGAAGAGGAAACTAAGGCTGAAATGTTAAGTCACATCAACTAGCATTAATTAAGCACTTAATATGTGACAGGTACTTTGCTCAATGTTAAGGATATAAGGAAAGATAAAAATATGACTCTTAAGGAGTCAGAGTCTAGTGGACTTAAAAGACTTTATAGGGGCATAGATTCAGTCTTAGAGACCACTGAATTCAACATCCTCATTTTACCTATGAAAAAACTGAAGAAGAGAACATAGAATTAGAGATAAAAGAAATGTTAGAAGTAATCAAATTCAACCCTTTGACTTTATTGATGAGGAAACAAAAAAAAGACAAAAAAAAGATTAAGTGACTTACTCAAGGCAACATAGATAAATAATAGTAGAACTGGTAAAATTCAAGTTATAGAATCACATATTTAAAGGTAGGATGCATCTTAGAAACCATGTCTTTAATTGTCTTCATTGTCTTTCAGTGTCTTTCCTTTAACAAATGAGGAGCTGAGGTCCAGAGAGATTGAGTGGTAGAACCAGAATATGAACCAATGCCCTCTGATTCTAGAGCTCACTTCCTTCTGCCAAAGCTTAGATTTGAGTTCACTTGAGCAGTTCTGAATGTTAATGACTTTAGTGTGGCATCTACTAAGAAATGTTCAATACTCCAATAGTCTTCTCCATTTTCCCTGAAAGGACTATTTCTTCCTAATGCTCAAAATGAAAGGTAAAAAGACATGAATTACTTTCATAACCTCACATTTTGGAGCCAAAAGAGATTTGGCCAGTCATTTGGTTAAACTTCAGGGGGAAAAAATATAAAAAAAAAACTTTCACTGAACTGAGTTTGACTGTTTACATGACAAATATTTTCAAAACTCAGTGCCTGATAAAAGCATTCTGGGATGGATTTCCAATTCCACATCATTAAAAAGCCGAAAGTCATTCACAGGAACACATCATAAAAATGTTGTTATAGGATGGCATGCAGTTCAAAGATTCGGGAAAGCCATGGCAATGTTTGTAAAGATGAGGTATTTTCTCACGTCTCCATGCTCCCTAGAAGGCTGGTTAAAAGAAAAAACAAGTACTCTAATTTCTTTTGCTTTGGAGGTGAGGGGTGAGGAAGACAATGGGATGCTGTGGAAACCTCCTGGAGGAGGGGATGCTCCCCTAAGCAATGAACACTCACCAATCACCTGTAACTTCTGGTCACAGATATTTGCCTCATGATCACTAACATGGTGTTTTACATAGAGGAATTTAATGAATTATTGTTAATGACTGTGTTAGAGGCAGGGCTTTACACCATTTTGTTTCTTATTTTTACTATAGAATCTCTTAAGTGAAAAGAAATTGGTAAAGGTCTTGATGACTGATTCTCTATGTCTCTTTCCCTGTTTCATGTTGTCCCTCTGTCTCTCTTTTTGTCTATCTCTGTCATTCTCTTTCTCTGTCTCTCCGTCTGTCCTTTTTTATTTTTGCTTTTCTGTCACTCACTGTCTCTTTTTATTTGTCTCTCTGTCTTTGTCTCTTCCTTCTCTCTCTCGCTCTCTCTCTTTCTCTCTCTCTCTGTCTCTCTGTCTCTCTGTCTCTGTCTCTGTCTCTGTCTCTGTCTCTCTGTCTCTCTCTGTCTCTGTCTCTCTCTGTCTCTCTCTTTCTCTCTCTGTCTCTTTCTCTCTCTCTCTCTCTCTCTCTCTCTCTCTCTCTCTCTCTCTCTCTCTCTCTCTCTCTCTCCCTATCTCTCTCCACATATAGGTACAGACAGCTACTTTCTTTTATTTTCTTTTGTTTTAAACAGTGTTTATGATTTCATTAGAATAGAGAAATCCAGAAACTCCCTTTCCCATTGCAAATTGGCAACTCCTCTGCAACTTAAGGCTTTACAGAATTGTCCAGTTCACTAAAAGATTAAAACTTCTAATAAACCATTCTCTATCTGGAATGGATCTAGAAGTCAACTTCTTTTGACTCCGAGGTCAGCAGGTTATGGTAACATGCATGGTTCATTTCCTCAGGTGATAACTAGGTATTCCTAAAAAATCATATTGAATTTATAGAATTAAAATCTGATTGACAATCACATCTAAGACTTCATATTAATTTTCTTAATTCTATAGTGATTGTTGTTGTGTGGAGATGCAAAGCATGGAATCCCTGCAAAGGTACAGGGATAGCCTCAACCAGTTGAGAAGGGTTGAAACTGCCCCTCACCCAAAGTTCTCCAGGGAGGTCCCCTGGAATTCTGGGTGAGGCTATCCCTGTACCTTTGCAGGGATTCCATGCTTTGCATCTCCACACAACACTGTCCAAAAGAAAAAAATATTTAAATAAAAATTTAAATAAAAAAATTTAAGCATCAATCATATCACAAGAGCACACCAAATATATATTAAAATTATAATGATCACAAATAGCAATCACATTTTTAAAAGGATAAGGGCCATTCCCAGAAATTCTCTCATTTGGGGCATAAATATTTTTGATTAACATTTTTATTTATGTATTTCTCCAAAGAAAAGCCATTGAGATGGCACCTTCTTTGAATATTCCTAAAGAATCTCTTTAAGTTATCCTTCTCAAACAAAGAAGAGAAAGTGTGAAAACTTGAAAACTTGATCTACACTGTATTGGATACACAGATTATCTAATGCAGATACACATTTATGTGTAGACAGATATATACATGTACATATGAATATATAGACATGTCTATCCATATGTATGTTAATAAATACAATATATGTATGTTTTCCTTTTTTGTAATCTAAATTCATGTTAAAGCCAAAGACAGTGTCTTATAGAAATGGTACAGTGTAAATAACACTTCTCTGGAGTGAGAAGACTTTGGTTCAAACCCTTTCTCTTAGACTTACTATTGATCTGACTCAGAGCAAATTCCGTCAATTTCTGAGCTTCTATTTCATCAAATTGAAAGGGTTGAACACAATGGATTTTTAGGCTCTTTTTAGCTCTTGAGCTATGATAATATAAATATAAGTTGAGCCAACTGATCTGTTAAAAACCAAATTATCTGTGGAACGATATATAAAAATAAATAAAAATTAAAAACCCACTCTCACCAGCTTGAGTCTTCAAATCATACGTGATAATAAATTGAACTTCAAAATTTACTTCCCCTTTTTCTATATTAGATGGTAAAGAAAAAGATTTATAATATGCAAAATTGGAACCTACAGGAGTTCGGTTCAAATCCTCCCTCAGAGATTTACTAACTATAACTTTTGTCGTCTCTCAACCTATCTGTGCCTCAGTTTTTTTTCTCTAGAACAGGAGAAAAGTAGATTTAATAGCATATATATTCCTTCCAGCATTAATTTGTTATCTTATGTTGATGGCTAACACAACTCTCATTAACATAATCTTTCCTTGGGGAAGTTAGGTAGCTCAGTGGTTGGAGAACCAGACCTGGAGACTGGAAATTGTGGGCTCAAATATGGTCTCAGAAACTTCCTAGCTGTGGGATCTTGGGCAAGTCACTTTACCACAATTGCCTTGTCCTTACTGTTCTTCTGCCTTGGAACCAATACTCAATATTGATACTAAGACAGAAGGTAAGGGTTTAAAAAAAAAGAAAAGAATAAATCTCAAATTTTTGCATAGAATAAATAAAATAATATTCTTAATATAAAAAGATGATGGAGATGATATGATATAATGGTTAGGTTGACAGCCTCTGAGCCTGGAAGACCCCAAGTTCAAGTCTTGCTTCTGACACTGATTTTCTGTCTGACTCCAGATAAGTTATCTAACTTCTCAGCTTTCTAATACTTGATCATCAGTTAGGGATTGATAACATTTTTAAATCAACTGATTCATAGGAGGAGTGAAACTTTATCCTTGACTTGAATTGTGGTCATCTTGTAGCCAACTCATCAATTTTTCCTGTTAAAAATGACATTAGTAAAAGATAATTTAAAAAAATACAATAATAAGTCATATTTCATAGATCAAGATTGACATATTTGGGAAATTGACATTTCTGGAAATTGGCATAGCTGGAAAAGGATCACCAACGATGAATGGGATACAAATGGAAAAGCGATATTTGAAAACAAGAAAATTTTAAAGAGGGAAAGAGGAAAACATTGAGGCAAGACAGTATAACAGAGTAATGGGCTAATCATAGACTGAGTTAGGAGGAACTTCAGAAACCATCTTGTCTTCATTTTACTAATGAGGAAGCTAAGAGATCCATAAGATAAGTTGCTTACCCCCCAACAGTTCACAATTAGTAAGAAGAAGATCTGAGATTTTAATGTAGATCTTGGGTTTCCAAATCCAAACCTTTTTCTATTCTACTACAGTACTTCGGAAAAAATCAGGGTTTATCAAAATCAAGTTTTTGAAATAAGTTATTTGGAGCAATAAGCTTCTGATTTTTATGATTAGAATATCTCCAAAAACAGAGAAGATTGCACACACAGGCATATATAAGTGTATGTATGTATATATGTACATATATATATATATACACACACAAACACACACACACATACACACACATACATACAGCTAGCTAGAGGAAGACATAAAATTAACTCTATGGGTCATCATCTAACACGTCTAACATGTTCATCAAAAAACCTATTTTTTAACGTGATATTCTCTAGTTTCATTGTAAGAATTTCAAAAAGAGCTACTCTGTCAGCATGATTATAATATATGGATATTTTACTACTAGTAATTCTGAGAATAGAAACTAGAAAGATGCTTTTATTGATGTAGAGGACTCTCAGAGGAGGAAATTCCATCTACTAACTCAGGGCGGCACCTTCTCTGCAACCTCTAGCCTAAGAAAATTGACTAGAATTTTAATAAGTTAAGGGACTTATTCAGTCACAAATTCAGTCTGTATCAGAGTAAGAACTTGAACTCAGCTCTTCTTGACCTCTATGTTTATATAATATGGTATTCTCAATAGTCCTCTACAATAAGTGCAAATATTAATAGTACTGTTTTACAGATGAGAAAACTGAGTCTAAAAAAGATTTGGTGATTTACCCAACATTATAAAACTAATAAGTTCCAGAAGTGGGATTTTAATTAAATAATCCAATAACAACACCAATAATTCTTTCTATGTCTTCTTTCCCAGTCTGTTGCTTTTAAAAATCCTGAAATTCACCACATGAAATATGGAACATTCATCAAAAATGTAATAGAATTGATATACAATATCTAACTAAATTATTAAAAGATTTGAGGTCCTATAGCCAACAATGTGTGAATTTTTAAACCAAGGGAACTATTCTGTTAGCACATGAACTGTTTCCACCTCCTGGTTTAAATTTATAATAGGACCAAATAAATATTTTTAAAATTTCATTAGAATTTGATGGACTACAGAGGTTAACATACCACACAAACATATTCAAGGAATAGATAAAATTACATCAGGATTGACTGGTTTGCCAAATAATTTAATTCATTTTGTAATTTACTAAGTTTATTAAGTATATTTTTCATCTCTCTCTCTCTTTTTTTCTTTCTTTCACTCTCTCTCTCTGCATATCCCATCTCTTTCTTTCCATCTCCATTTCCCTCTATCTCTTTCTTGATCTCCATCCTCATGATAGAGATAGATACATACATACATAGACATAGGTACAAATATCGATATAGTGTTTTTAAAAGTCCTGATTATTCATATTAATTCAATTTAAAAGCATTTATTTTTTCTCTTCTCCTCCCGTGGGGAAGAGCAAAAAGAAAATAGAAATGATCTTAAACCTGCAAAATCAACCAAAACAAATTAGTTACATCTTAAGATGTAGGTCTCAGTTTGTATCTTGAGTCAAGAGGTAGGGAATATGCTTAATTAGAACAAATTATGATATGTGGATAAAATGAAACTTGTAAAATAAAAAACAATGGGAATGTTTTAAAGAAATCTGGAATGACTTGAATGAAATTGAGGCTCAGTGAAGTTAGATCTAGGAGAACAATGCATATAACCAACAACTCTGTAGAAGATGTATTTTTTATTTTGATTTGCTGTTGTTTAGTCATTTTTTAGTCACGTCCAATTCTTTATGATCTCATTTGGGTTTTTCTTAGTGAAGACAATAGAGTGATTTCCCCTCTCCTTTTTTAGATAATTTTACTTATGGGGAAACTGAGGCAAACAGGGTTAAGTAACTTGTTCAAGTTCACCCAGCTAATAAGTGTCTGAGGCCAGATGAATCTTCCTGATTCCAGGACTGATGCTCTATTTACTGTGCCACACTAGCTGCCTGACTTTGATTTACAGGGTATTGATCGAGTTTCTTCACTACATTTTTCTATTATACTTCTCCGCTGTACATTTTTGGTATTCTTGCTCTCAGAATTTGATGACAACTTTCATCATCTTCAGGGAAAAACTTTGGTTGCCTTTAGGGCTTACTTGGTCCAAGTCTTTAACAACATTAACGTTTCATCAGTCAGATGACTATTTCCATAGTACTGAAATGGTTCTCAAAAATGATAAGAAGCAGCATGGCATAGTTAATAGGGCATTGGACTTTCAATTCTGCCTCAGATGCTTCTTAGCTATGAATGGGCTATTGCTTTAGTTTCTATCTGAGAGGCCTCTATGGTTCAGTTTCTTCACATATATAAAAGGAGAGAGATTGAGCTTAATGATCTCCAGGCTCCTTCCCAGCTCTATATCTATGATCCAAGTTATTTTTAATGATTTCTGAAGTCAAATCAATTTACAACATAGCCATAAAGGAACAGACAGGCTCCCAAAGCATATCCTAAAACATAAAACCTTCCTATTTTGCTGAGATGATTATTTTGTTGGGATTCCGTTAACCTTGGAGAGTGTGTGTCCCATTGCATCTGGAAAATTCATCTAACAGGATGCAAATACCAACCCCTCCTAAGAGAGCCCTTAGATCTTCAAACATAAGTCATGTTTAAATAGATAGCACAAAGCATTGTTGTGCAACTTTCAGGAGAATCTAAGACTCCCCAAGAACCACATTCAAACAAATCTGGATTGTCTGGATTGTTCCAAATGTCTGGCTTGTTGCACAATGATAGAATAGCCTTTTTTCCCTAAAATTCAGAAAATATACCCGTTGTTTTCACAAGTGACCCACTTTGTTTCACTTGATGACAAAGACTCAGCAGGCCTCTTTTGTTGTTGTTGTTGTTTTATTGTGAAAAGAGAGAGCTTGTGTGCTTTCTTTTGAAGCTCCCAAGTAAAATTTGTAGAATGAGTGAGTAATAAAGCCCCTGCAAATAGAATCATAGCTTTACAACGAAACAGGACTCAGAGGCCATTGGGCTTAATCCGTTTATTTTACACAAAGGGAAATTGAGTCTGACTGGAGTGGCTATTCATAAGCTTATAGATTGAGAGATGGAAGGGAATTTAGATGCTATCTAGATTACCTTTTCTCATTTTAGGAAACTGAAACCTGGAGAAATAAAGCAATTAATCCAAGGTCACATAGATAGTGCAACAGAACTGGAAATAAAATTGAAGTCCTTTGAGACTCCATATTCAGTATTGTCTCCTCTACATGAAATATAATATAGTAACTGTTGGGGAAAAGATTTTTCCCATGAGATTTTTAAGAATGTTAGGGGAATGAATTTGATGAGGACTGCATTTCTATAAACAATACAAGAAATTGCTATTTATCATGTTAGAATCAACTTTAACTTGGTTCTTAAGCTGCAGAAAACAGAAGAAAGTTTAGCCTCTGATGAGTTATAAAAATAATGTAGTTGTTACTCCATTTCCATCATAAAACTTTGATGTACAGGCAACTGACATATTGGATGAAGAGTTGACCTTGCATTAGAAAGACCTGAGGTTGATTTCAGCTTTTGATATATACTCTTTGTGTGACTTTGGGCATTTATTCTCTCGGTGAACCCAGGCAGCTCTCAAAGTCTATCTAATTATTAGGAATTTTTAAGAGGCAGGGCAGCTAGGTGGTACAGTGGATAGATTGCCATGGCTGGAGTAAGGAAGACTTATTTTCATGAGTTCAAATCTAGCCACAGACATTTACTAGATGGGTGACCCTGGACATGTCACTTGTTTGCCTCAGTTTCCTCATATATAAAAATGAGCTGGAGAAGGAGATGGCAGACCACTCCAGTATCTTTGCCAAGAAAACTCCAAGTGGGATCACAAAGTCAGACATGACTAAAACAACCAAATGAGTCAGCCTGCTGTACTGCCCAGAGAACTAGTTTTCAAGTCAGGAAGATCTATGTCTTAGTTCTTCCAGAATCATATAACTTCTAATTGCCCCAAGTCAAGTCTTGAAGACACTAAGATGCAGAGCATGTGCCTACCTGAATCTGTAGAGAATCTCCCCATCTGGAGGTTTTCATACCAACCAAATCAAAGGTACCATGCCATTCCCATTTTAAAGTATGACTTCCAAAGAAAGTATCATGTAAGTTAAAACTATTCCCTTCTGAAATAGAGTTTAATTGTCATTTGTAAATAAAAAGGTTTTATTTTAAACTTAAAGACATATTTGTAATTTTGATGATTTAGAACCATTTCAGCATCAAATTTCCGCTTCAGAAGAGAAAGAGAAGATGCTACTGTAATTTTGGTTCTATGTAGACAGGCTGCACAGGGTATGGTTTCAGGGTGAGGATGACCTGGGTTCCGCCTTCATCTCTAACACAGTCTGGCTAGAGATACTCTCAATGACCCCTTTAACACTCAAAGTTCTGTCTAAATACTAGGAAATCTTAGAGGTGTTCAGGAATAGTGGTAGAAAAGTCACCCTCTGAAGGAAGAAAGTTATATATAAGAGGGAAGAAAAGTCAGATATAAAGAGCCAGTGTACGTGAGCAAAGAGAATATTCCTTACAATGGAGTTCTATGCATCAATGAATCTCAGGTTGAGATAAAAAAAAAACACCCAATTTTTAAAAATAATCTAGATTTGTAGAAAGATTTTGAGACTGGATGGGTCATTTAACCTCAATGACCCAGACAATTCCGAAAGACTCAAAAGGCTTCATAATTCCATGGATGGAGGGAATTTCCACTATGATGAAAACCTAGGTCTGGACTCCACCCTGGCTTTCTCCTTCCCCACAAAAAATTACCTAAGAAGATTAGGTTCATGCTTTAAAAGACCACAGGGTTTTTAGGCCTAATTTTTAGGAATTCACTTTCAAATGATAACATCTCAGGATGAGCTTTAGAGGAAAAAAAACATCAAAAAACCCCATTAACAAGGAAAAATAAATGACTGGGATTTCCAAGAGAAATACAAATGCCAAATTTTTTTCTCATCATAAACCATTTGAGAGGTGTTCTTGCGGGATATGACGTTTCCTCCTTTTTATTAAAGTTGTTTTAAAGTGTTTTCATGACTAAGTTTTGTAAGTAAGAGTAGGAATGTGTCCTGGCTAAACTTTCTAACTGCCTCAGTACTTAGCCCAAAAGAAGTGCTTAATAAATATGGGCTGAATTAAGTTCAAATATTCCAGATGGAATCTTGGGAGTCCTGAGTGATAAATGAGATCAAGTTGGGTCTCCACATAGCTCCAAGATTTTAAGCTGTTGGGCCAATACTGAGGCAGAGGACAGACAAGTAGCTTTTTAACTAGGAAGACTGGAGTTCCAGTGCTTCCTCTGATACATATGGCGGCATAACCATGGACAGGTCCATTAAACTCTCATTGTTCTACATGACTTTAAGTCTTAGAGAACTGCATTGGCAGAGGGTATTATCTTAACTGGGCATTTTGCTATATCAGTGAAATTACAGATCCAGTAAGTATGCTTCTATTCTGTAGGATGAATAGAAGGGAATGATATAAAATACCACTAGAAAGATGAAGAAGCTCTCAATTTTGGGGGAGCCTGACAATTTCAAGCATAGTAGTAATTAGACATATAGAGAAATAATTGAGACCTACTGAGTCCTTTGGAACTGGAGAATGAATGATGTGATGATATAGTTTCCTAATAAAGATCAATTATTCTGGTAAAAAAATGGATGTCTGGATGGATGGATAAATTAAAAATACACACACACACACACACACATTTACTAAGCATTTACTATGTTCCTGGCATTGTGCTAGTGCTGGGAAAGTAAGTAATATCAAGAAAGACAGTTCCTATCCTTCAAGTAAGTTATATTTTAGGGGAGAAGGTCATAATCACTTAGTCAATAAATATTTATTATTCATTAAACATGTGTTAGGTGCTAAGTGCTAAGGATATGGTCAGGAAGTGATATAGAGGCCTGATTCTGGGCAAAAAAAAAATAAAACAAAAAAAATAACTCGCTTGTAGGGTGAAAGGTTCCAGGTTCAAATCCAAGTTTTTGTGGCAGAGTGTTAAAGAAGATGGCCAGAGCACAAGTGATATAGTTTGGAAATATCTAGAAAATGACATGGAAACTTGGTTTGAAGTATACATTGGAGAGGAGAGAGTGTTTAAGAGTCACATGGGTTGGAATCCTAAATATCTTACTATAATGTGAAGGGGTTGGACTAAATGACCTCTAAAGAGATTTCTCACTCTAAATCTATATTCCTGTGACCTGTTTGGGGAAGTTGCTGGCACAGTGGATAGATTATTGGGCCTGGAGTCAAAAAGACTCATATTCCTTAGTTTAAATCTGGCTTCAAACATATACTGGCTGTTTGACCCTGCACAGTCATTTAATCCCTGTTTGCCTCAGTTTCCTCATCTGTAAAATGAGCTGGAGAAGGAAATGGCAAACTGAAATGACTGAACAAACAACACAACTTGTTAAAAAGCTATAGCAATGCTTTAGGAAAGTGGAAATGAAAATCTATATTAGGATGACGACGGTGGGAACAGAGGAGAAAGGAAGACTATAAAGATGTTATATAGTTAGGAGTAATTGGAGCTAGTGAGAATTTGAATAGGGGAGCTAAAGGAAATGGAAGAATAGGCTCAAGGGAAAAGATAAGAGGCCAAAATTTAAACATATTAAATTTGAAGTATTAGTAATATAGCTAATTATGGGGTCTTGAATATAGGTACAAATGCAAGCTCAGAGGAGAGATATTGGTTAGCCATGGCGTTTGGAGAATCATTGGAACAGATGAGAGTTGAAACAATGGGAACTAATGAGATTAGTAAGGAAGAGAGGAAAGTGAAGAGATCAATGGACAGGTGATGGAGAAGTGATCAGGGAGGTAGGAATTGTAACAGGAGAGAGCATTATCTTTGAAGCCAAGGGAAGAGGAGGCTCTCCATTAGAAGGGAGTGGGCAATAGTATAAAACCTTGCAGAGGGAGGGGAAGATAAGGACTGAGATGTGGTTACTGAAGCTGGCAATCTGGAGAGCATTGATGTGAGTGAGTACTTCTAATAGAGCGGGGAGTAACAGAAAGTGTCAAATATAACTTTTTCCAGAAACTTAGTAATGAAGATAGAAGAAATATGGAAGAGCAGCTAAGTGGGGTAGAAGAGTCAAAGAAAAGCTTTCAATGATTTAGGGCAGGGATGTTCTGAAGCTCTGAGCTTATTTTGAGCGTGGATTGTTAACATTTCAAGGTGAGTGTTTAAACCTTGAGAATCCATAAATGCTAGAAAACAGGGCTGAATTTATTATTTTGTTGATAGTTTAGACTTACAAAAATTGATAGATAAAATACTAATAATGCATATTAAATTAAATACTATGACATGCTATGCTATTATAAAATACAGTTTAATACAATACAACAAAACATAATAGAATAGAATGCAATATAATATAATATAATGTAATGTAATATGATATGATATGACATGACACAATCTGACAATATAATACAATACAATATGATAAAACATAACACAATATGACATACTATACTATATAATATAATATAATATGATATATGATGATATAATATGATATGATATGATTTAACATAACATAACATATTATACAATATAATATGCCACAATATAATATGCCATAATATGATATGATATGATATGATATGATATGATATGATATGATATGATGTAATATAATATAACATTTGCAGATCAGGTTGTTAAATATTTATCAGCACATTTGGGAATGGGGAGACTTGTATGCCTAAAGGTAGATAAGGAGATAAGGAGCCTGTGATGAAGGAAAGATTGCATTTCAGAAAAGAATTATAATATCATCTCTTTAGAGTCTTGGGAACTTAGAAGAAATGAGAAAGAACAAGATCAAGGGAAAAGGTATTGGGCTTTTACTCAATGAGCATTAAGGATGCCATTTTTCTGTCACTGTAGGAAAAACAGTTAGGCATCAATGAGCTATTTATATTTAGTAACTCATTTAATAATGGTTTATATTTCTGTGGTAATTTAATGATGCAAATTTATATTATATATATATATATATATATATATAATATAAAATCTCATTTGGTCCCCCCAACAAACTCTGTATTGGAGGTGATATCTCCACTTTACAGATGAGAAAACTGAGGCTGAGAAAAGACCCTTCAAAGTTCAACTTAGGCACTGCCTCCTTACCTGTCTTTTTATGGTTTTCTCAGCTTTTAGTGCCTCCACAACATGGTGGGCAGTTTACAAATAAATATTTATTACATATGTATTATTAATCTATAAATCTGACAACAGGCTGCTTCTCTCTCTTAGAATGTACCCTCCTTGAGAATCACTGCTGTTTCACTTTTTTTATTCTTAGCATAGTTTTTGGCAAAAAGTAGGTGCTCAGAAGTGTTTATTAGAATGAGACACTGTAGTGGATAGCTCGAAGGCTCATTGGGACCTTAGCCCCTTTATGAAGAATTCTTATAAAGTCATGGACAAAAACTGTAAGTAATAAGAAATTATGGAGAAGATTGCAATGTGCACCAGATGAGGAAGTACAAGTGCCAGATTCGTAGAGAATCTACATCATTATATTGTACATTCCTAGACAACAGGGATTTTTTTTGTCTTTTTTTGCATCCCTAGCACTCAGCAATGTTTGGCAAATAGTAGTTATTTAATAAATATTTTTGATTGATTGAGTGATTGGATGACATGAGATTGCTTTTATCTACCTAAGTTTAAACTTGTTTTTTTTTCAATAACCATTTATAGAGTCAGTCTTCCACAATCCCTTTTTGGAGAAGTTCACATAGTTAAAGAAGTTTTAGATATTGATCTTTGCTACCCTTTTCCCGATTGAAAAGAAACTTATGGCAACTTTGGACGATTTACAAGTTAACCAAAACAAAAATATACCTTATAGAGTGTCTGGATTTCACCCAAATTGCATCAATTAAGAAATATTTATTAGATCCTACTGGTTACCAGATTTTTTCACACACTGGAGAATAAAGTATAATCCCTGCCTTCAAAGAATTTACATTCTACTGGGAGAGATATAATATGGTGAATTCACAATCCTTCAGTGCCACACTTCCAGCTCTTAACTTTGGAGAATACCTAATTATTTGGGCTCTGAGACCTTTCCAAAATTTCAATAAAAACACACGTAATAACCACGTTCTATGGTGTATGAGACAAATTGGGAAAGATTACTGTATGATTTTGGGTAATTATTTTTCTTGTTTTATTTACCTATAAAAGGAGAGACTATTGAGAAGTAATGTGGTACAGAAGAAATATCTCACCCTCTCAAGTCAGGGGTCCCAAGTTCAAACCCAAACTCTGAGGCTTAATATTTGTGTGACCTTGGGCAAGTCACTTAAACCTTCAGGCTCTTATCTATAACACGGGGAGTTGGAGTAGATGTGTTCTAACGTCTATTCTGGCTTCAAATAGATGATTATATGTTTTCAACTTAATATCTTTTGGTCCAATGAATGATTAGAAAATATTCATCAAAATCACCATAGTGCACAGACCTAAGAATAGAGGAATTGTTCATATAATTTTAACCTAATTTTCTCCCTTTGAATTTTGGAGAGAAAAAATAACATTTCCATAGTTACTCAGCAAAAGAGAGATAATATAAGATTAAACAGACTGAAAATAGACGAGGCTTTGGATTGATGTGATCGATGGAGTAGACTGAAACTCAAAGGGATTGAGGTGCAAGGACTTCTCATTTTCTCAAAATATGCACCCCATATGTGCTAAATGGACTCTAACTACCCCCACACTTGGGTATAAAGATAATTCTTTGCACCCTACATAATATTTAGGCACATAACAATATAAAGTCAAAAAGTATCAATGCAAAATTCTCAGTTGAAATCCCAGATGCATTTGGAGAAAACAGCATTGGGAACCAAGCCCTTGGATAAATCTTGGATTTGGAAACATGCCATCGAAAAATGCATGAAATTTTGTGATGACCTGGCCCTTTTCCACCCTGATGTTATCCAGATTTTTTACAGTTGTTAGGACAAAGCTATTTATCACTGGGACAACCAGGAGGGAAATATTTATTATTCTTCATTTCAGAAAGTTCTTTTTTGTTGACATAATTTTTGAAAAGAATGAATCTTTTAACAAAAGAAACTCAAGCTCTTTTTGAAAACATTTATGCATGTATATAAACATATGGATATACAAGCATGTCATATGCATATAAACATATGTAACAAACTCACAGAAGCATATATAGTTGTATATATGTATATATATATATATAAATCATAGAATACTTTGGAAATAGTTTGTCTATCATTCATCTTCTGGAACTTTATGGATGATTACTTCTGAGTAACACTTTTTGACTTAGAGAATAACTTAATCAGATTTTGAGGCCTACCTGATAACACTAGATAAGCTAAAATAGAGGAAATACAACTGATAAAGTAAGAAAGGAGAGTGTTTTTTATGTCAGATTATATATGCCCAAGGTTAAAGTTATTAAAAAACTAATTAGCAATTGAGAAGTTTAAACATACCATGTTTGCATTTACCTATGCGTTTAGTTAGTTAGTTTTGCCCTAGTCACCAAAACAATCCACCTAAAATGATTTTAAGGTCATTAGTTTATATTCCTGTGCTTTTTTTCCTGAAAGTATATTACAACTTCTATGAAGAAAACTGAAGGCTTTTAATTGCTATCTAATTCAATGTACAAAACTACTTTGCAGTCACATTTTATGGATAACTATAACATCCATTACCTCCAATATAAATGTCTTGAGAATTTATAGTTAGCAACAGCTTTTTAAGTTTGTATTTTTCTAATAACTTTTAAATTGTAAAGCAAAAGATTACACAAAACAATGATTTAGAAAGTAGATGTACATAATTTGAAATTTCAAGTCAATCAACCTTCCTCGATAATTGAATCATTAATCACTTACTAAATAATCAATCTTCCAGGATCATTTCAGTATTAGACAGAAGAGAAGTATAAAGCAAAATGTTATTCATTACTAAATGAGGAAAGAATGAGAATAATAAAAGATATCCATATAGTAAATGCTTGCATATAGCTATATATATATGTAGATAGATAGATAGTTAGATAGATAGATAGATAGATAGATAGATAGATAGATAGATAGATAGATAGATAGATAGATAGAAGGAGATACACACACATATACATATATATATAGAGAGAGAGAGGAAAAAGAAAAGAGGGGAGAAAGAGAGAGGGAAGAAGGGAAGAGTGGAGAGAGAAAGAGAGAGAGAGAGAGAGAGAGAGAGAGAGAGAGAGAGAGAGAGAGAGAGAAGATTGATTCTTCTTTGCCCAATTTAATAATTTAATTGTGATATGGTACATGGAGAAACACTTCCTTGAAGGGTGATACCTGGTTTGATGTTTGCTACTATGAAAACAGAGGTGAGTTGAATAGACATCCCCTCAGCAATCTGGTCGTTTGCTCCAGAGATCTTATGCCTATAATTCAGAGTAGTTGCCATAGATGAGAGTAATCCCTTGTTAGATTACCTAAACAGGTAAAAACATCTCCATTGTATGTACTTAGGATAAAAACATGAACTAAGCTTTCTGCATGATATACTCTTTACTTAAAATAAATCAACAATTTTTTACAAGAAACCAAATTCAGTTCAAATCTGGCCAAATTTCTTTTCTTTTCTTTTTTCTTTCTTTCTTTTCTTTTTAATTGTAAGAACTTTAACATGAGAAAATAAAATGTTTCAATTGATGCAAAAAAAGTGCTTGGTTCTTTTAGGTATGTTAAGATCTTAGTCCTTTTAGTGACTATTTAAAAGAACTAAATGTTCACAGCAAACTTTTAAAAGTATCAATATAGTAAATATGAAAGGCTTCTATTTAAATGATAACCAAATTGACATTCCCTCAATTTCATAGAATTTCAAAATCTCAGGGTAGAAAGAGATCTCTGGGTAGTAAGAGACTTCCATGGCAATCTAGTTGAGCTCAGACTTTATCAGGAGTTTGGTCTTTAATATAGTTAGGAAATTTCCATCCTTGACTCTAGCAAAGGGGAATTGATCCACTACCTATGAAGATAGCCCATTCTCCTATTAGGCAGTTTTAAATGATTGGAAGTTTCCCTTGACATTAAACTGAAATTGGACTTTCTGAAACTTGTGAAAAAGAATTGCTTAAATTCTACCCAATAGTCTAATTCCTTTTCTACAAGATAGTCCTTCAAAAACTTGAAGACAGTTCAGATCCTCTCTCCCCTGAGTGCGTAGGCACATATACACAGTTTCTTTTCTCAACATTTTAGCATCACTAATGTCTTCTGAAGTGAGTGAGTGTAACACATTGGATTGGTTGAAGTGCCCTGAAAAATCACATTGTGGAAATGACCTTTATAGTCCATCTTTGTAAGCCTCAGCCTCAGCCTCAGAACATTTTGCTACAGATTCTCAGCCTGTCTCTGCCACTAACCTTTATACACAGAAAAATAATCATATTTAAGAGTGTAGATTAAAAATACAATGGAATGCAGACAATAGAGATTTTTTAAAGAACTGGCACAAGATACAAGCTACACAGAAAGAGCAGGCAAAAAATGTGTAGTGATAAACTACTCAATGGAAGGAAAGTCCACCTAGATGAGATCATGGATCCATCTGGACATTGGTATATTACCCTGGAATCTAAAAACTAGGAACATATTTTCAATTTCAATTAGAACTATTTAACCAATTTCTATGGTACCCGCTACCCATATTACCATGGGTGTGTTGATAAATATTTAGCAACCATCTTTCCAGGGGAAAAAAAGGATTATTTAGTACATTATTAACTGCATTATTCACTTTTCCACCATCACTTTTGTTAATAATATCAACAACAAAATAATACTTTAAGCCCTAATTCATCACAATTGCCTATTTCTAAGGTATGAATGCTTATATTGAAACTTTAACCATCAGTTCTCCCTAGCTGGTCCAGTTGGGTCTTGTATACTTTTCTATATAGTACTAAATTATGCATAATTGTAATGGCACTGGCCCAGTGAGACTAGCAGAACCTGAAATTCCTCAGAGGATAAAAAAACAGGGACATTGAAAAAGGTTTCCCAAAGGCTGGAGTATCTTAAATAAAATAGGTCAGGAGCAATTAAGTGGCTCAGTGGATAGAAAGCCAGGTCTGTAGATGGGACATCCTCGGTTCAAATTTAGCCTTTGAAACTCTCTAGCTGTGTGACCCTGGACAAATCACTTAGCCCTGATTGCCTAGCCATTACCATTCTTCTGCCTTGGAACCGATACTTAGTATTGATCCTGATCTAAGGTAAAGGTATTTACAAAAAATAAAATGGGGCAACAATTTGTAAGATCCTTAAGGACAAACCATATTTATTTTTGTTTGTGTTTATTTTCAGTGTCCTTCAGAGCATTTGGCAAATAGTAGGCATTTAAAAAGGGGGCAGCCAGATAGAGCACCAACCCTGAATTCAAGAAGACTCATCTTTCTGGGTTCAAATCTGGTCTCAGACACTTACTAGGTGTGTGGCCTTGGGGAAATCACTTAACATTGTTGGTCTCAGTTTCTTCATCTGTAAAAATGAATTGGAGAAGAAAAGAGCAAGAAACTACAGTATCTTTGCCAAGAAAACCATAAATGGGGATACAAAAAGCAAGTCATGACTGAAATAATTGAGCAACAGAAAGCACTTGATAAATAGCTAACACTTATTAATAGTTATTATTAATTATTATTATTAATTTAATTAAGGTTTTCAAAGCAGTTTACTAATATCTCAATTTATCATCAACAACCCTATGAAGTTTGTGCTGTTATTAATATGATCCCCATTTTACAAAAAGGAAACTGAGGTTAAGAAACTGGCCCAGAGTAGTCATATCACCAGCATGCATCAAAGGTAGGAACTGAAATTATATTGTCCAGGACCAAAGGCTATTTCCTCACTGCCCCTCCAGTATATTCCAACATTTTATTTTTAAGTCAATACATTCTGAAAGAGTTAGGAGGAGAGAAGTCACATGAGATAGTGATGATCCTAAGAATCTCCCTAGAAATAATGGGATTTTAGTTGTTGGTTCAAATCTTAACTATCAGTCAAAGTTCATTTAAAATGGGAAGGAGAAGAAGGCAATTTAAAAGAGGGCTACAATTCAAACAATAAAATTGGGGATAATGATATGGGCATTTTTAGAAAAATAAGCCTAATTTTGATCTACCCAGGATCATAAGTTTAATGCTGGAAGGGAGCTTAAAGGTTATCTATAATAATCCCTATGTTTTACATTTGGAACAACAGAGGTCAAGAAAGAGGGAGTGATTTACTCAAGACCACACAGGTAGAAAGTAACAGATTCTGGATATAAACCCAAGTTCTCTCACTCTAAATATTGGGAGCTTTCCATGACTCCACACTGGTTCTCCTCTAGAGTATGAGTGGGGGAACCATATGGGGATGGTGAAAAAAATATTTGTCTGGGAATTAAGGCAAGTTTTTGTTCTGGCCCTGCTATCAACAGATATTGACTTTTTTATTCTTGATTTTTAATTATGAACTTAATCATTTGATACTTCAAAGAACCTATGATCTCATTAATTTGAGCTTCTCTTCCAACAATGTAGATAGTGATCAATCACATTTCTCTTCCTGTCCTTGTGCCTTCCCAGGCTGTTAGAAGCAGATCTGCAACTTCCTATGAATCTGCCAAGCGAGTTCACCCAATGAGTATCCCATAAATTTAAGAACCCACACATTATACTCATAAATTTACAGAATAAGGAGAAAAATTTTACATGGCAACCCTAGTGTTTCTTTGGGACTGAGAAAACTAATGAACCACAAGCCAAGCAAAATATGCTTCTCTTTTGTGTACTTTTCCATGCTTCTCTGAAGTTCTCCTACCATGGTATTATGCTTATTTTCTTCTTTTTTCTTTCTTCTTTCTGTCTTTCTCCTATATTTTTCCCTCTTGATCTTTCACTCTCCTTGTTTCTGGCTCTCTATCCCATATACATCTAAAACTCAACATAAGAAATTAACATGCTTTTCCCCTAAACCTACTCTGAAGATAGCATGGTGGTATAGCAGATAGAGGTCCAGACCTGGAGTCAAGAAAGATTCATCTTTCTGAGTTCAAATCTGTCTTCAATCACTTACTAATTGTGTGACCCTGGGCAAGTCACTTAACACTGTTTGCCTCAGTTTTCTTTTCTATAAAATGAGCTGGTGAAGGAAATGGAAAGCCACTTCAGTATCTTGGCTAAGAAAACCTCAAATGGGGTCATGAAGAGTTGGGGATGATTGGAAGTAGTTTGAACAATAGCAACAACAAAATCTGCCCTTGCTTTAAACTTTCATATCCCTCTGAATGACATCAACAATCTTTCATTTACCCAATTTAAAGCCTCAGTCTTGACTCTTCCTTCTCTTTTACCCCCTCCACCATTCAATAACTTGTCATCTCAATTCTACCACACCACAGAAATCTCTCTTGTATGCATCTCTTTCTGCCCATTCATATGCCCAGTTCTTTCCTTTAATCCAATCCACTAAACATTTATTACATAGCTACTCTGTCAGGTATCGTTGTAATGGTTTCCTAATTAGTCTCCTCACTTTCAATCATTTCCTTCTCTAGTTTTTCCCTATTGTTTTAGTTTTAGTTTTGACAGTGTCAAAATAATTTTCTTAAGGCAAAATCCTAAACATATTATTTCATAGGATGTCAGTGTCTAATACAACTCTTATACACTGTAGGTGTTTAATAAATGCTTGCTGATTGCTTATGATCAGGAGAATATTAGGAAATAAATTTAGGAAGATATGTTGGCATCAGACTGGGAAGGGTCTTAAATACAACACCAAGGAATTTCTATTTTTTTCGTTAGGCAATGGAGAACCACTAAAGATGCTTGAATAAGACCATTAAAGGTTTATGTTTTAGTGTTTATGTATATAAACCCACCACATGAATAAACCAATCTATTTCAATATTTTTATGATTTATTAAATGAAGGCATTGTATTAGATGTTTCTTAGGTCCCTTCCATGAGTCTATAGCATAGAGGTAATTTTTCTACTATACTAGAGTTAGATGAATGAGTGATAGAATCTTCCAAAATCTGTACTGGCCCCAAGAGCCCAAGATACATCACAAGGAGCACTTGCCAACAACAGTGCAGAGATTAATTGCTTCATGGACCTCTAAAGATGTCTCATCCACAAGGTACCATCAGTACCATAGCTTTGCCATAAGGCTCGACAGTGGAAAGAGAAAGTGAGCTAGAATGAATATTTTTAATATCTGGATGTACTCACCTTCTTCTAAGTTTTGAATCCAGTCTATTCAATGTTTTCACACTGAAGAGATTCTTCCCAAATTTTTAGAGGAGGAAATGCATGAATTCCACCCTAAGCAGTTTCCTGCTGAACTCAATTTCAGGGATATTACCATAATCATCCTTGTCACATAGCCAGACATACTTTGCTCTGACAACAACCTCACTTCATGTCTCACCTGGAGTTTTATTTTTTTTTCAGTTGTTAAGACAGACATTGAAGTTAAGTTAAACACATAGAAAGAAATTTCTTTTAAAATGAAGATATGAGAACCAAAGACATGGAGGCATTTGCCTTAAATCCCTGACTCCAGGAGAGGCATATGGCTATCTCTTTATGCTTTCTGTTCAAGTATCTAATTAACAGAAATTTGGCAGAAGTTACTCCTTCCCAAGTGGCATGCAATTAGTAAATGATCATTTCCTAAAATGGCAACCATTGCTATAATAAACCTCAATTGAATACATTCTTGCAAGACTGACTGCTTTGGTGGTTTTCTACCCAGTTGCCGAAAATGTTTCATTCTTCTTTTCCCCATGGATGATTTCTGTAATTCAGCTCAAGGGAAAATGATCCTATTGTTAGCATACCTTTTCATTTTTTAATATATTTCCTGAATAATAAAAATAGTTGACTACTGATTTGGGAACAAAAAGGACCTTGGACAAGACAAATAAATTAGTAAAGAACTGTAAACAAAGCTTAGAAACAACCAAAAAATTAGGTGACTATAGGAAAAAATAAAGTGTTCTTTAACAGTTTTTAGCCCTTCTTTTAGAAAGTATGTTGGTTACACAGTGTTATTAGAGAGGCACTTTTCAATCTTTTGATGTACAGTAGTAGCCAGTTTACCACCGAGTGACTACTTTTATTAAACACTCCAAATACATGTCAATTAAGTGTCTTAAACTATTCCAAGATTAAAGAACTGAAATGATAGTTGGTAAAGTAACTTGCATACAATTGTTATTTAAATTCTGGCAGAAGGGAACAAAAAGGAATATTATCATTATAATTGGATATTCTATCTCTTTTCTCCAGAATGCATTTATTGAATGAATGAATGAATGATGGCATTCCTGGCCAAAGAAACTTAAGATAAAATAAAGGAGATCAGGCAATTCCTTGAACTTGAAAAAAATAATCTGTGTTTTTATCAGTGCTGAGGAATGCTCTCAAAACTACATCTATTGATTAATGGACCAATTGGTCAACAAGCTTTTCTAAAATATCCACTATAGGCTAACCAGTAGGGATACAAAGACAAAAATGAAGCACTCCCTGACCTCATTGGGTTTCCATGGTTTGCTGATGCAGACCACCACCAATTCATTGGGTATTGATTGTCTTCAAAAGATGCATGAAGGACTAAGAGATTACAACCTGTCCATAATTACTGAGTTAGTATTTATCAGAAGTGTAACTTGAATTTATGTCCACTGACTTTAAGATGGGCCCTTCTATTCATTCTACCATAATGTCTTTTGCCTTACACGTAGTTGAAAATGATTGATTGGTTGTTGTCATTCAATCATTTCTGTTGAGTCCAACACTTTGTTACCCCATTTGAGGTTTTCTTGATCAAGATATTGGTGTGATTTGGCATTTCCTTCTCCAGCTCATTTTATAGATGAGGAAACTGAGGCAAATAGCATTAAGGGACTAGCCCAGGATCACTCAACTGTTAAGTGTCTGAGACCAGGTTTGAATTCAGGAGGATGAGTCTTCCTACACTGTATTTACTATACCTCCTAACTGCCCCATATTGATTAGAGTGGATACTATTTCAAGTTTCTGGTATATTAATAGCATGGTAATGTAGGCTAAAAATACTAAAAAAACTGGTTGAAAATAGTCAATAATATCTTCACTATGCTAAAATAATTTCTATATATTACTATGCATTCCTTCCAAATGTGGCTTATGTCTGTTGATCTTATAGCTTGATTGTGAATCCTTTTGAGTTTTATGGTCTATTTGAAAAGCCCATGGTTAAAAATCCACACCCAGATGCTCCTGCCTCTCCAGTCAAATGGCCAGAAAGATGAGAACAATAAACATGATCCAATTTAGCATTGCCTTTTTGTTTCCATGACTTCATCTTAGCTCTATAATAACTATTTAGAAAATGGTCCCAAAGAGAGACTTAGATTGAGAGTATCCAATACTCCTTTGGCACATGAAACAAAAACGAAGAGATTTGTCTTCCAGAAAACTTGGATAAAATGTCAAGTTTGTGAGACAACCATAAATGAGAATGGCTCACTTAATTTACTCAAGGGTAAGGCTGTGTATGACATGTTCATCTTGGCAAAAAAAAATCTTTATCTTTAAAACTGATGGTTTGGATATTGTTAAAATTTTCCAATGGGAGTGTTCAGGAAAGAAATGGAAACCTTGACATTTTACTAATACAGACAGCCTTATCAAAGAAAAGTATTTAAAACAAAATAAACAATGAAGTAGAAAAAAGTGCTGCTGAGTGCAGGGGTTGGTATGTAATCTCCAGGGAACACAGATTTGCTAATCTTGCAGGAGAGTAGACTTTTGGGGAGGATGATTTAGCTCAGTTTATCATTAAATGAAGAAAAAGAATGCTGGCCATGGTGAGAACTGATAAAGCACATGGTTTTAAGCCACTCTCCAAGTAAATCCCTCAAGAAGAAAGGGAGGTTGCTTGGAAAGCAAATTATTCCAACAAGAAAATACTGTTTTTAATCACAATTTAGGATTAGATAGTCTTTTCTACTGATCACTTATCTGCCTACTCTTCACAGGCCTGGATTCAGTACCAAAAGATCTCCCTCCAGACACAACTCTACTGGATTTGCAGAACAACAAAATTACTGAAATAAAAGATGGGGATTTTAAGAACCTGAAGGATCTGCATGTAAGTAAATAAATCACTAGCCCCAAATACAACCTATAAGAGAAAATGAAAAATACACTATGTGAATAAATCATAAAAATACACAATTCTTTTCCACCTATCAATCCAAATAAATTCTCTCTCTGTCTCTCTGTCTTTCTGTCTCTCTGTCTCTCTGTCTCTCTGTCTCTCTGTCTCTCTGTCTCTCTGTCTCTCTCTCTCTCTCTCTCTCTCTCTCTCTCTCTCTCTCATTCTCTCACTCACATCTCTCTCTCTCTCTCACTCTCATCTCTCTCACTATTTTTCTGTTTCTTTCTCTCTATATGTATATCTGTCTCTTCTTCACAGCACCATATTTATTGGATGTACTTCATAACTTAGCTCAGGTTTTTCCTTCTTCCCAGGCTTTTGTTTTACCATCCACAAAAAGGGTAAAATACGTGTCATTTTGCCTAATAATGAGAGAAAGTGGCAAAATGGCATAAAGAATCCTGAGCCAAAACCAGTCTTGGAGTGATGAGGACCTGAGTTTGAATCCTGCCTCTTGCTCATCCCATCTATATAATCTTAGACAAGTCCCTTTTCTTCTCTTCAGTGCTTTCAGGCAAATTCTGAAAGCTATTATTGACTGCCTATTGAATAGGCAGAATGCTTCGATATCTCAGCATCCATAGGTCTCTCCCTTTTCCACAAAAGAAGATAAAGAATTAAAATGTTTACAAATGATTAGGTTCGTCTTCATTTTGCATTTTTTCTTTTTTTTTTCACCAGACATGTATATGTCATGGTTAATGACAAAATTTCAGCAATAATGAAGGAACAACTGTCAAATTTATCGTACATTATATGTCTCCTGGCTTTATATTCACAAGGTTAATTGCTTGTTGAAGGGCTTTCTGACTATTTTACAGCTTTGGAAGTGAATTTGCTGACTCTGGCATTCTACCATCTAATAAAGGATAAGAAACACAAATTCCCTTTCACATACTAACCACCTTAAACTTGGAAAGACCTGGGAGAGGAAGAATGGGGGTCAGGACAAAGAGTACTAACTTAGGAGCCAGAAGACTTGGGCTCTTGAATTTCAGCTGGGATACTACTGATATGATCTTAGACAAGGCATTTTTCTCTGGATCCCAGTTTATTTATCTACAAAAAAAAAAATATGTGTTGGATGAGATGGTCTCTCAGCTCCCTTCAAGTTCTAAATCTATGAACAATTTATTGACTCCTCTTGCTCTTCCCTCTAAAAATATGGCTGTTCCCCAAGGTTTGGTCCTTGGCATTCTCTCCTCCTTCATGGATCACAGCTATTTTGAAATAAACTTTAAATTCTTTGAAGCTTAAAAATTCTTGTTCAGGACTCCTTTCCTAAACCATGTTTAATAACTATAGAGATAAGGCCTGAACATGTGATTTGATTAATATGGGAAATACCTGGGTGAGAAAACAACCCCAGCCCATGCAAGTTAGCCCCTATTTTTGAAATTTCTGGTTGTAGAAAGATGTTTAGGCCACTGAGAAGTTAAGTGGACTTGCCCAGGGTCACACAACCAATATGTGTCGGAGGTAAGACTTGAATCCAAGTCTTTCTGAGCTTTGAAGATTATTCTCAGTACTACTTCTGTTAATGATTTTAGTGAGAGAAAGTCCGAACTCTTTGTTCTCACTTAAATGGTCTTCCGCATTCTGAACACCAATTTACCATTTCAGTCTAATCTCCTATAGCTTCTCAAATTAATTCCAGTATTCCTGTCAATCTTGACTTAATTGCTGATCTCTAAATGTATCTTGTCTTTTTTATATCTTTCTTCACATGATTTTCAGAAGTCTAAAATACCTTCTTCATCCTTTGACAAATCAAAAACTTACCTAGCAAAACTTCAAGGTCAATTAAGTCTTATATAATCTGTAAGGGCTTTACTAACTATTTCACCTCCCTCCAGTAAATCCTAAAAGCACTTATTGGTTACTTATTATTTATAACCTTGCATTATTTAGATTTTCCTGTCTCTTTGACTTATCTCCCCATATGGGTAGACTTGTTGTGGATTAGAAATCTCTTATTTTTCGGTAGCCTGCTGAGTGCCAAATATATTGAACTCAAATATTGAGAGTTATGTTCAGTAAACACTTGTTGACTTGCACTTTGTAACAAAGAAAGAAGCTCTGATTTTCCTTTTCTTAAGTATCTCAGAATGTTTATTTCTCATCTCAAAGATCCAATTATGTTCTCCATGGGAATCTTTCCCAGACATTCTACAGAGGTCTATAATTCTTGTTTATTTGTCTAATGGAAGAACAACAAAGAACTTGGATGATTTAAATTAACAGTTAATTGTTCCATACCTCATTCTAGAATTGAATTACAACCTCATTCTGCCTTTAAACTAAGTTTTTTAACAAGAATCAAAATTAACTAGTTTGGATTTTAGAGTCACATTTTAGAAAGGGGAATTGGGCTTAGTGAATACAAAATGAAATAGTGTCTAAATGCAAGGATCCTAGATTTAATTGGAAAGTAACTTAGAGATCATAGAGGCTGACCACCTCTTTTTTACAGATAAAGAAAGAGAGTCACAATCAGTTAAAGTAACTTGACAAGATTCACATACCTAATAATTATAAAATTTAGGATTCACACCCAAATCTTTGTGATTCCAAGTATATCATCCTATTTCTAGGCCAGTGTTGCTCAAGGAGCTTATAGAGGGGGATACAACAGGTCTATATATAAATAAATAATATAATATTCAAGGTAATTTGAAGAAGGTAATAAATACAGTTGAATAAAAAAGAGAAAGATTTTCAGAGGAAGTATTTCTCAGAAAATGTGGAAGCCCAACTGAGGAGAAATAAAGAGGAAATGCATCCCAAGAATACTGGATGGCAGAGATGGAATGTCAAGTTTGGGGATGCTATAGACATCCAGTTTGAGTGGAACATAAAATGTGTAGATAAGACTCCTGTGAAATCACATATTGTAGGAGGAAAAAATAGCAAAAGTAAAGCCTCCAAAGGATGTAAAGCATGCTATGTTTAGGACATAGTGAGTACATTAGTTTAGATGAGTCAGAGGGCTTTTACTGGAGAGATAAAGTGGAATATAGGGGTAGCAGTTTCCTTAGAAATAATCTGGATCAGGAAACTGCCTCATTCCTTTTCTAGATGTTCCAGACCTTAAGAATGAGCTCTAGTCCAATGATAAAACCAGGATGAAAGAAAAAGGACTTTCGCTCCTCTCCAAAACTTCAATAGGGCATCCTTTATAAAAAACCTAGGTTTGGGAAGAGGGGAAGATCTGTTTTAAAAAAATCCCTCCAGCTAAATGCCCTATAGTTTGCATTGTGTGGATAGAAGAGCCTATTTGAAGTACAATATAATTCAAACATTGCTATTAACTACCTTCTGTGAGCTACAGCTATAACTAAAGCTGATACAATGGAAAGACTGATTGGCTCTGGAATCAGAGGACCTCTGTTTAAATTCCTTCTCTGATACTTATTGTGAGATCTTGGACAAAGTATTAAATATATTTGTAAAATGAAAGGGTAGGATGAGAGGGTCTCCTTGTTCCCTTTTAGCTTAAAATATATGGCCTTATGAACCTGCACTATTTTAAGTACTGAGGATTAAAAGACAAGAGCAAGTTCTTGTCTACAAGGAGCTTTAGGCAGCTAGGTGGTACAGTGGATTCCAAATCTGGAATCAGGAACACTCATCTTCCTGAGTTCAAATCTAGCCTCAGACATGTATTAGCTATGTGACCATGGGCAAGTAACTTAACTTTGTTTGCCCCAGTTTCCTCATCTGTAAAATAAGCTGGAGAAGGAAATTACAAGCCAATCTCATATTGTTGCCAAGAAAGCCCCTAGTTGGGATAACAAAAAGTCAGACATGACTGAAAAGACTGAACAATCACAAGAAAAACTCCAATGATAGGTTTATATGTTTAAGCTTATTGTGTTATATCCTTCATGAAAAAAAACTTCACTTAGTCTTAAAAGGCCTGTGTTATGTGGAAAGAACATCAGATTAAGAATTAACCAAGTCACTTAACTCAGTCCCTGAGCCTTGGTTCTATTATAAAATGAAGGAATTGGACCAGAGGGTCTCTGAGGTCTCTTCTGATTCTAGATTTATGCTCCTATCATTTCATAAGCCAAGACACTTGAATTCTAGCTTTGCCTTTCCACTTACTGACCTTGGTAGGATTACTTAACTTGTAAGTCTGTTTTTTTATATATAATTTCTGCTTATTTCATAAAAAGGATCAATATGGAGAATGCATCATGTTTTGAAAAGGATTACACCATTGATGGTTAACAGAAGGACTAATGAATGACATGTTCCTCAAACTTGAAGATGACATAAAGCTAGAAGGGATGATTAACAACCACCTTGGATGATAATCAGGATCTAAAAGGATCTTGGCGAACAAGAGTAATTAGGCTAAATCTAATAAAAGGACACACAATAAGCATGAGTGTATTCAGTCTTATGCTTAGATATAAAAATCAGCTTTAGAAATGCAAGACAAAAAAAACATGGTTAGATAGCAGTTGTTCTGAGAAACATCTGGATGTTTTACTGGATTGTAAGCTTAACATCATATAATATGCAACCAGAAATAACAACAGCAAATGAATGTTGGACTATATTAAAAGTGGAGTAATTCCCAGGTACAAGGAGGTTATAGTCCTTCTGTATTCTTGTTCTTATTAGAACTCTTGTGGAGTTTTATGATAAATTCTGGGTATGTGGCCAGAGGAAAGCATCCAGAAAGTCATAGATATTGAGGTAAAAAGGACCTTAGAGGCCATCAAGTCTAATTGCTTCATTTTCCATTTGAGGAAACTGAGTCCAACAACTAACCTATAGTCAAAGAGCGAGCAAGTATCTCAGGCAGTATTTGAACTCATGTTTTCCTGATTTCCAGTTACACCATGTTGTCTCCCAGTGGTTAGGGTGTTATTTTTAAAATGATAAAGGCTGATATTATGAGGGAAATAAGTCCATGTCATATGAGGATTGATTAAAAGGGCTACATATTTATCTCACAGAAGAGAAGAACCTGAGGAGATATTAAAATTGTTTCAAATATTTGAAAGACTGTCAAGGACAAGAAATCAGATTTGTTGTTTGGTCTTAGAAAACAGATCCAGAAAGAATAAATGGAAATTAAAAACAGGGTGAAGGAGGAAGAAAGAAGGAGAAGGAGGAGGAGGAAAGAAAAGTGAGAAAGAAAGAAAAAAGAAAGGTTGAAAGAAATAAGGAAAGAAAGAGAGAGAGGAAGGGAAGAAGGGAGAAAGAAGGAAAGAATGATTTCTTAATAATTAGAAATATGTACAATTAAAATCCTGCTTTGAGAGATAGGGAGTCTCTCTCTCTCTCTCTCTCTCTCTCTCTCTCTCTCTCTCTCTCTCTCTCTCTCTCTCTCTCTCTCTCTCTCTCTCTCCTTGGAGATATGTAAGCAGAGATTTTGAGATCATATCTCTGGCATATTACAATGAGGATTCATTTGTGAATGGATTGGATTTGGTACTTAGGCTCTCTCCAACTCTCAAATCCTGTGATTATATAAGTCAGCTAGCGCCGTTAGTCACATCTCTGCCCTTATATATTGTACGATCTTCTGTGAATCACTTAATTTTCTCACACCTCATAGTCCTCATCTTTAAAGAGAAAATAAATGAAAACCCTTTAGGATTTATGCTTGTCCTCCCTATCTAAGAGCATGATTGTAAAGACTATTTTTTGTTTTGTAAACTCTCAAAACATTATAAATTTTATGTGTAAACTTGATTCCTCTTCGCTGAGATAACATTAAGAGGAAATAAGGAAGGATGATCCTTTTCTATCCTGAAGTTCCCTTTGAGGAGTAGTACAAAGAGCACTGGAATTTGTGCTAGAGATTTTGCATTCAAATTTGAGCTCTGCCATTTGCTACCTTTGTGATTTTAGTTAAGATACTCCAGCCTCTTTTATGCCTCACTTTGGTAAAGTGAGGGGGCAGGAATAGATGGCCTTCAAGGCTCCTCTTGATCCTAAATCTATAATCCTAGAAACCTAGAAATGTTAAAAAAAAAAACAACATACATTTTTCCTAAGTTTTTTTGCTATGGCAAGTTTTTAGTGGGTGGAAAACATTCTTACCCTAATACCAGGTTGTTATGTTTAAGTATAATTCAAATAATTTGTTTAAATTGCATACATCCCATTTCATAATATGAGGGCTATCCCTGCTTGTTTGCTGTTCTCTTTAAAGTGGGACTCTCTAATGACATGTTCTTTTTGTTTCCAAGCATACTTTTAAATAGTTGTTTTTTTTTGTTTGTTTTTAGCAGCTATCATCTCTGTGGATGGGATCTATCCCTTTTCCTTGGTACTTCAAAGTATCTATCAGAAAAGAGGGCACTATTAACCTTTTTAACCATTCATAAAGTGAATAGCTTTTTTCATTCATGGGTCAAATTATGAAACAATAAAATGTGTTTCATGATTTCAGCTAAAAAACATAATTTGAACAGATGTAAATACAAAAGGAAATTAAACTTTACTTTAAAAAGTAATTTAATTAATATAACATGCACTATTTCTTCTAGTAATGGAACTACTTTATAACTCATTGTGAATGAATTCATTAAGCATATTTGTAGTTTTATGTTTATATCTCAAATCTAATCCCATCCAACCCAATACAATGAACGTTATTTTATTTATTAATTTGTTTAAAATTCCTTCCTTCCTTCCTTCCTTCCTTCCTTCCTTCCTTCCTTCCTTCCTTCCTTCCTTCCTTCCTTCTTAGACTTATGATTTCATCAGGGAAGGGAGCTTTCAGTAAGGAACTTCCTCTACCACATACAGGTTGGTACTTGCTGGTACTGAGAGATAAAGTCACTTCCCAAGGTTATACAGCCAGAATGTGTGAGAAGTAGAACTTGACCCTTAATTTTCCTGAGTCCTAGTTCTTCTCTCTATGTTTATATCACACTTCCTTGTCTTGAGCTGTGTGAGCCTGGGTAAATCACTTAATCTTTGTTTGCCTAAAACCACTAGAGAAGGAAATGGAAAATGATTCCATTATCTTTGCCAAGAAAACCTCATGGACATCATGGAGTCACAAAGAATCAGACTCAACTGAACAATAATAACTGCTTGTATGGCACAGATTGGTGGTAGACAATAAATTTGTATTGAATTGAATTGTATGAAATGTATCTTGTTACTGCTTATTGGAGTGTGAATAATCTTGGAGAATTTTTTTTTAACAGGCTTTGATTCTGGTTAACAACAAAATCAGCAAAATCAGTCCTGGAGCCTTCGCTCCTCTGGGGAAACTAGAGAGGCTTTACCTGTCCAAGAATCAGCTGAAGGAACTACCAATTAACATGCCCAAGACCCTCCAGGAGCTGCGTGCCCATGAAAATGAGATCACCAAACTGAAGCCTGCCGTCTTTAACGGACTCAACCAGATGATTGTCATAGGTACAGGATAAAGTGTCACATTGTGTTGGATGATTATTGGGACCCCTGTTCTCTAAATCCAATGATTCTGTGTTTCTCTCAGCTCTATTAACTGAGCATGAGAAAATGTGTTGGTAGCTTTGACTAGAGGATAGAGGGTTGGACTTGGAGTCAAAGCATCTTTGCTTCAGAACCTGGTTCTGACATTTTCTGGTGGTATAGTATTCACCAAGAAAACTCTTGTTTTCTTCACCTGGAAAATGGGGGTTAATATTTGCACTGTTTGCCTCAAAGGCCACAAGAGAGAGAAAAACAGAAAAGAGGAAAGAAACAGAGGTAGAAATAGAGAAAAGAGACAAAAATACACACAGAGAAAAATATAGAGGAAGAGAAAGAGAATGAGAGAGACGATAATAATGCTGGGTATCATGGTATTAGGATTCTGGAATGATTAGGCCATCTTATCTAATTTACTCATTTTCTTCTGAAGATAACAAGGTCAGAGATATTAAATGACTTCCCAGATCTATTTGATTCTGTAGCCATTGTCTTTTCCCTCATATTGCTTCTGAATATAGGTTGAAAACATGAGTCATGGTTCATTGCTCTGTGGCCTACAACAAATGAGTCAGTTTTCAGAGAAAGAAAATATGTCGACAGTTTCTGTTTCTTTTCTGTTTTGATGGAAATCAGAACTTGAGAAAACTCTGAGACCAAAGCTATATCTTAGCAACTTGGAAGAAAATTAAATAATTCACGGAGGTGTTATTATTTGTTTACCATGGGTCCTGGGTTGGTGCTCTCTACATAAAGTTTTCATATCATGCATTTGCTTAAAGTCAGCTTCTGCTACTATAAACTGGGGGATTTTTTGAAAAAATTCCCAGTCCCCAGCACTGGTTAATCTTCTGGTCATTTTCTAATCAGTCTTATTTTTTAATGGCCTTTGGTACCCACCTCCCAACTAGGCAAAGTTGATTCGAATTGTATACTCAAATACCATGGGAAACTGCCAAATTATACACATGTTAATTTGATTTGGCCTCACCATAAGGTGTGTTTGGAAACTACTTGCCTCCTTTAGGCAAAGCTTGAGAGGATTTTCTGGGAGGTCCATGAGCATGTATTACCAAGGGCAAAGAATTCAAATTCTTTTATATGACCATTCCAGGGAACAGGAGAAATAATGGGCAGCTTTTTTAGGCTTTCATTTGTCTGGGTCAACAAAATATTGGTGATAGGAATTTTCAATTCATCTTCTTTGGGATTTTGAAATACAGAAGTTTGTCATTGAATATCCATAAACCATATACCCAAATCCTCCATGTTATTTCCACAGAGCTGGGCACCAACCCCCTCAAAAGTGCAGGAATCGAGACTGGGACCTTTTCTGGAATGAAGAAACTCTCCTATATCCGAATTTCTGACACTAATATAACTTCTGTTCCTCGAGGTAAGATATTCACGGTGGATGACTGACTGGAAAGTTGTAAGAGTTGAATAATTATGAGTTCCCTTTTGATAATACAAGGATTTGTAATTTCCCTGGGTTGGGTCCTACCTCCAATGACACAGATTACAACCCCGCACTAAATTAAAGCATGGTCTTCACGAGTTGTTATTGGTCTATGTTACATCATCCTATGGCTAACCTCAAGACAAGCTTGTCTGAACTTAGGTAAATTAGTTCCTATAAACAAGCATAGAGCCCATTCCTGGACCCCTAAAAAACAATCAAACAATCAAAAGGCATTTATTCTATGTCCATTACATGCCACTGTGTGTTTTAAAACAATTGTATGATAGGGGACTACATCCCCCAGCATTCCCTGTTTTTCCCAGGGTTCCCTTCTTTTTATGTCCTGGCTTGGGATTGGTCTATAAATGGACCAATCCCATGCTGGGAGGGGCTTTTGGTCCTGGGCTTTGGTGGGAGCTCAGGAGGTTGCAGGAACTCAGCGTTTTTTTTTGTTTGTTTGTTTGTTTTCCCTTTCTTAGATTGTCCTTTTTTTTCTCTACACCACACTCTGTGCATGGTATTAAAAATAAAGACAAAAAATATCAAATGTTTTCTACTCATGGGACATCTTGAAGAAGACACTTTCCCTCCTTTTTAAAATTTATTTTTTCCCCCTGCAAGGTCCCAGTGGATAGAAAGCTAGTCTCAGAGCTATGAGAATCTGGGTTCAAGTCCAGATAACTGACAGATACAATCAGTATGACCTTAAGCAAGTCACTTAACATATCAGCACTCTTGTCATTCCTTTGATGCTAAGTTAGAAGATGTTGACTTTTGCTGGAAGAAGGAATATCCTCATTGACAGATGCAGTAACCTATCTCTTTCCCCCCTTCATTAACTTTGAAATTTCTTCAACAAAAAGACACTTAGTGAGACAAGATCCTTTTTTTTGTAGTGGTTACTGTCACTTCCATTATAGATTTTTTTTTCTCTAATAATATCTTTGGGAGGAGAAAAAAAGTACACACTGACATCTCTTTTTATGTATTTAAACCTATGAATGAACTGAATTAATTATCTCAGCAGTGGAAGGGTTTCAAAAGTATCCAAAGTCAGGCAAAACGGCATAACTAGATAGAAATCCAGAATTTTCAGAGGCCAGTAAAACCTCCCAAATTATCTTAGGTACCCTGCGGTCACAGTGTCTACAGAAAGATTGACAGAAGTTGATGCAATTTAATAAAGTTTCCAGACCAAAACAATTTTGTAGTTTTCCAATTCTGAACTTTTATAGGCATTGGCTAAGTAAGGGCTTGAGCCCATCGGGGTGTTACTTCTGCAGTGTAAGTTACCAACTATTTCCTTTCTAGCTGACGTTATTAGAGTAACTGGAACAATATGAGATTGGAAGAACAGTGTTTTCAGATGGGTAAAGGGAATGAAAACAATAACCATCAAAATTACATTATTTTTTATGAACAAATCATAGTATTGCAGCATGAGAGGGGGAAAGAATAAAATTTTTCACTGGGTGTCATATTTAAAACTAATATTTCCATGAAAGCTATATATAATTGATCATTTAAATAAATGATGCTAAATTATCTTTAATTTAAACATTCCCTGTATGTATTGCATTTAGTACCTATGAATTTCCCTGAAGCACTCTTGGCTTCAGCCAAAATGGTCCAATCACTGTTCTTTAATAATTCACCTAATACTTCCAATACCTTTGCACAGACTGTCCCTCATACTTGGAATATTCTCTTTTTATTTACCTTCATCATTTTAATTTCCTGACAACTTTAAGGCTTGCCTCACCTACAACCTACACTACACATAGCTAATATTGATGTAAACCTCTTTTTAAAAAAGTGTGAGTATATAAGCATGTACATTCCAAATATATATATATACACACATATATATATGTATTATATACATATGCATGAGTATACACACACATGTAGTATCTACTGAGCACTGTACACATCTCTATAATGGAATAAAATAGGATATAAGCTCTTTGAAGGTAAGGCTATTTCAGCGAATCAACCAGCTATTATTAAGTGCCCATTATGTGCCAGGTTCTGGATTATGGACTAAGGAAAGAAATACAAAGAATGAAATAATCCCAACTCCCAAGAAGCTAATATTCCAGTATTTTCATCTTTATATTCCCAGTGCCTGTCACATAGGAGATTTTTAATACATACTAAGTAAATTGTTGCATTATTTTGACCTGCTTTCCATAGGTCCATTTCTCAGTCATTCATTCTTTTAGTAGAAAGCTGATCAAAGCTCATTTTGTCAATGAAATAAATCCTTGTTAGTAATTAGTTATTTTCCTCAATGAATCTTCTCCATTTTGTAAAACTTATCAACCCAGCTGTAGAACAGCCGTTTGCCTCAAAATCATTCCTAAACTATGGACTCACCAAGGGTGAACATTTTTGGTGGTTTCCATTATTTTTTCAAAAACTAACCTCAATGAGCCATGCGGCCATGGGGCAGGCTATTAGTCAATTCAGCCCTTGTGTCTCTGTTGTACATGTATAGTTTCATAATAATTTCCAGGACAAGAGTCAGAGACACCATAAACATAGGCTCTTGATTTTACTAACAGTCAATTCTAGGGGAAAGTACTGAGAAGAAAAGCTGGGCTCCGCATCAGCAAGGCATCAATTAGAGATGGGGGAATGGAGAGGGGAAGATTAAAGACCAAGTCTATTACAATATTTTCCATGTAAATTCTAAACAGCTATATATTTCAGAAAATTGGCAACAGACCTCCTCATTATGCCTGTCCATTTTATAATTAGAATGTTTATCTGCTATTTTAGTAACCTCTGTTTTCTTGTTGCAGGTCTCCCTGCTTCTCTCACTGAACTCCATCTTGATGGCAACAAGATCACAAAAGTAGAGGCAGCCAGTCTAAAAGGACTGAACAGCTTGACTAAGTAATAATATTATTATTTAGCTTCTTATAAGTATAATGCATACATATATGCATATATATGTATACAGACACCTATATATGTATAGATACATATATATATACATGCATATATATTATATATACAAAGTAGTAATCACTTTTTAGTGAATTAAAGATATTTTGGAGTATCTAAAGTATTGTAAGAAAGAACAGAGGCTCAGCTAAAGAATCAGGTTTCAAATTCTCTTTAACTCTCATACTGTGTGACCTTAGAAAAGTCACTTAACTTTCTTGGGTCTCAGTTTCCTTGTCTATAAAACAAAGGAATCAAATTACATGACCTTCGATGTCTTTTCCAGCTCTAAATCTATGATCCTAAGTCTCTAATCTTCTTGTTTCTTTTTTATTCTCAAAAAGTCAAAACTATTTATTGGGTGAACTCAATGAAGCATTTATTAATTAATACAATGATGTATTAATTTTTTTATTTCTTTAAAAATGTTTTTTGATTAATTAAGAAAATGTTTCTATGGCTACATCGTTCATGTTCTTTCCTTCCACTCCCCTTCCCCTCCTGTAGCCGATGAGGAATTCACTGGGTTTTACATGTGTCATTGATCAAGACCTATTTCCATACTATTGATATTTGCACTAGTGTGATCATTTAGAATCTATATCTCCAATCATATCCCCATTGAACCACGTGATTGAGCAGTTGTTTTTCTTCTGTGTTTCTGCTCCCACAGTTCTTTCTTTGGATGTGGATAGTATCTTTCTCATAAGCCCCTCAGAGCTGTCCTAAACCATTGCATTGCTGCTAGTACAGAAGTCCATTATATTCGATTTTACCACAGTATATCAGTCTCTGTGTACAATGTTCTTCTGGCTCTGCTCCTTTCACTCTGTATCAATTCCTGGAGGTCATTCCAGTTCACCTGGAACTCCTCCAGTTCATTATTCCTTTGAGCACAATAGTATTCCATCACCAACAGCTACCACAATTTGTTCAGCCATTCCCCAATCAAAGGCATACCCTCATTTTCCAATTTTTTGCCACCACAAAGACTGCAGCTATAAATATTTTTGTATATGTCTTTTTCCTTATGATCTCTTTGGGGTACAAACACAGCTGAGGTATGGCTGGAACAAAAGGCAGGCAGTCTTGATGTATTAATTTCTAAGAAAGGTCAAGGACGAAGGTTGGTACCTTATGGCTATCATTGTTTCATGGTTCATGCAGATATCCTTGATTTGTGGAAGTTTGTATTGCTGTATCCGAGTAATCAGAAGGGCACACAACTAGGATTTGGGGGACTTAAAATTGAGTTCTAACTCTGCCACTATCTATGTGACTTTGGACAAATCACTCATTCCCATCTATAAAAATGGACTACATCACCTTTTTTGTCTCTTTTAACTCTAACCAATCTATGAATCTATAATCTGATGTTCTCCTAATTCCAACTATAGAACACTTCAAGCATTTGTTCACTGTGTTCCATAAGGAAACCTCTTTTTTCCCCCCAAAGTATGAGTTTGATTTAATGGATACAAAGTTCTCTTTCAGTTCTGACATTTAGTAAATATATGTAGAGCATAGAAGAGAGAAGCAAGGTAATTCATGCTACATAATCTTATATTCTGGACCCAAAAGGAAGGTTTTAATTATACATTTTTAAAAGTCAAAATGAGGAGCCACAGGTAGGGAGAATGAGAAAAATAGTGGCTTTAGAAAGATTTTTTTGGGGGGAAGCTTCTAGTAATTAAAATGTATATATACTTAATAAGAGACAGGTGTTCCTTTCTTTGGAATCTGGTAAAAAAAATAAATATGAGAAAATGACCAAGAAAACTCTTTTGAATTTTGTTCAAGCAGCTGATCCTTCAGGGATTCTATTGCCTCTCTCATGAAGAGAAAATCTGTACTATACCAAATTGGCTATATTATCTTTTTCAACATATAAATCCCCAGGTAGCTAGATAGCTTTGAAGCTTGTGCCAGTCCTCCAGCCTTCAGATGAGCAAGATAAACCCTGAGGGATAAATAGTGAGTGATTCAATAGCCAATCTGTTAGATCTCTGCACTAAGATGTTGTGAAGACAGCCTTTTCCACTAGGGGTGCCAGTTCCCAGACCCCATTCATCTTGGACTGTTCTAAGTAAACTCAAAAGTTATTTTTCAGAACCATTCTGTTCCTCTGAGTTTTCCTTGTTGACTAGGTCCCTCTAGCTGTGAGAAAAAAGCAGGCAGATGAGCTGCATCTATTTATTCTTTATAAAATTATCTTTGAGAGAACCATCATATGAATATAACAATAGATAAATAACAGAAACCACAACTTCCAATAGGATAGAATTATATTTGCCATTAATGTAATTTCTTTAAAAATTGTTCCAAAATAATTACTTTTGGTTAATTTTAAAGTTAATAGTAAGAAAGAAAAAAAAAGAAGAAAAGGTTTGTTTGTTTGTCATAGCACAGAAGTGGATGACTCAATTAATAGGACTAATTAGAGCCCAGAGAAAATGTCTTGATCCTACATGCTTTCCAATTAGATTTGTGAATTCCATTTGCTGAATTGTAATAATATTGCTCCTAATTGTGTGGTCCAGAGTAAGACAATTTAGCTCTTTGAACCTCCTAATTTATAAAATAAAGGGGTTGCATTAAAGGTATAAGGCTAGGGGAGGAGTTCTTACTCTAGGATACATGAATATATATGTATATACATTTATATAAAATGTATATGTGCGTATACAAATACATACATATATACACTTGATATATATGAGACCTGATATATAACTTGATATATGTATAATACACACATATATCTATATATTTACGTTTATATTTGTATATATAATATTTATATATGTTTTCCTTTGTAATCCTCAATATTTGATTTTGTGCATTCAAAAACTTCTTTTTGGAGAAGAATTACCTAGGCTTCGTCAGATTGTCAAAAGGGTCCATAACATACAGCCAATTAACATTTATTAATTTTAATTAATTAGTTAATGCATTAATAATTAATAAGCACCAGGGATATAAGAAGAGGCAAAATACAGCCCCTGCCTTCAAGAAGCTTAGAGTTTAATGGAGTTTAAGAACGTGAAGAACCCTTAATATAGAGGTAGATGGGACATTAGAGGTCACAAGCCAATTTTCATACTTTACAAATAAGGAAATTGAGGCAGAGGGAGCTCACAGTTCTAGAATGAGAAGGGAATTTTGAGATTATCTTGTCAAAACATTTTTTTGGTGAAAAAGGCAACTGAGGTCCATGATGGTCATCCTTTTCATCACAGAATGCTCACTCTGCTAACCTTTGTTCTTTAGAACATTGGGCCAGGAATATGACATTTCCCTCCTGGAAGTAATGTTAAAATAAATGCATCATACCAGTTTTGAGAGAGAGAAGTAACCAATGAAGGAATGAGATTTCTCAAGGTTCTTCATGAATTGCATTCTAACTTGAAGCATAACTGCTCTTCTTATCTGTAAAAACTTGACTAAGCAAGTCATAATTATGATAAAGGCCCTGAGGTCTATTATTCATTCAATGTCATTTCTTCTTGCAGATTGGGTCTTAGTTTCAACAGCATTTCTGCAGTGGACAATGGATCTCTGGCCAACACACCTCGCCTGAGAGAACTTCACTTGGACAACAACAAGCTCATAAAAGTTCCTGGAGGCCTGGCAGAGCATAAATATATTCAAGTAATATGATTTTCCATATCCTTTTCCAGCTCATTTTACAGATGAGGAAACTGAGGCAAACAGGATGAAGTGACTTGCCCAGAGTCACAGAGATAGTAAAACTGGATTCAGGTGAACAATGTATATGTGGATAAAACCTTCTTATGAGTGGATTGTAGAGGACAAAGGTTAAATGTACAATTCTGGTGCTTAGAGGAATTTACTCAATAGTTTTACTCGATAATGGTATTTTGAACAGGAATAGCAAAGAGTTGAGAGGCAGCTTGTCATACTGTATGGTGGGCTTGGAGTCAAATTATACCTCATTTCTAGTCCTGACTCTGGGACATCTTTGTTCTGTGACAATGGGAGAACTATATTACATTTTCTGGATTTGAGTAATCTTTGAAGGCCAGAAATTATCCAGAAACTGCCATTAAGAATCAATGCAGGGAACTACCACACTGAGATTCCTCCCTACCAACTAAATCACTGTTTTCTTAGATCTGAACCAATCTTACAACAGAGACATACACAAAATAAAAATGCATACATACATGAAAAGCCTTCTTGGGAAACAGAAAAGCTTCAACTTAAAATTTCCTATCAGAATCCTTTTTGGAGACTTAAAGCTGGGAGGTAAATGTTGGAACAACTGGAAAAAAATCTGACATGACATACTTTAAATTTCATCTGCATTGTTAACATTTTTTCATTATGTTCTAAAGTCAAGACAGTCAACAAAGCAATAAATCAAACACTTATTTGTAGCATTTGCCAATTTGGGGAGTATAAATGCTCATGTTGATTTAAAAAATAAGCATATTGTGAGACACTAACTAAACACTTTACGAAGATCTCATCTGATCTGATCTCACAATAGCCTTGAGAATAGGGACTATCAATAAGTAGCTCTCATAAACCAGTTGGGTGGGCTTCAGCACAGCCTTGAAAGCTCATGAACTGTAGGTTAGTTTTAAGTAAAAAGTAAAGTGACTAATGGCATAAATGGACCCTGGAAAAATACCAGTGAACCTTCCCCAGCATCTGAGAGTGATGAAGAAAATTGTTGAATTAGCAGGGGACTCATACAGGGAATGAAATAACCAATCTTATTACTGTAAATGATCAAGATGCACCTGCTCCAAAAATGATGGGAAGATACAACTTAGTGGTCCAGTGGTATTGAAACTGAGTAAGAGAATAAAGCTTTTGTAGGCTATATGATCTAATGAAATGTGCCCTAGATTTGGAGTCAAGGGACTTAGAATCCAATGATGAGTCTTGGCTTTCAGTTCCCTCAAATGTAAAATGAGACAGTTATCCTAGATGACCCCAAAGTTCCCTTTCAGTTTGACCTTGATGATTTTAATGTTACTGGAGGACTGATAAGAAAACCAGCCTTATTCCATTCATTTTCACCATGCATTGAATGGGCCCCATACTTTTCAGAAATCAGAGTGGAATAATTAGAAATAAAATGTCAAGGTTGGATTGGATACTCTCTGGAGTGTTTTCCAACTTGTATTCTATACTTCTATGATTCTACAAAAAAGATCATGTGCACAGGGGATTTGTAAATTGTCCATTTAGAAACTCTGTTATGCAATTATCTTAAAGTCTAATTCCAGCTTTTAGCTCCTTATAGTGGCATAAATTCATTTTGTAGTCATTTAACCACTGGAGCCTTCCTATTACATTGTCCTAGGAGTATATGTCCTCAGATTGCCTAGAAGTTTAAACCTTATAAAGCTATCCTTGTGAGAAGTTAGATGGTTCATTGGACAGAGAGCTACAAGTGAAGACAAGGTCTTGGCTTCAAATCTAGCCTCAGACTTATCCTGTGTGACTCTTGACAATGTCATTTAACCCCCAATTATTTAGCTCTTACCACTTTTCTATCATGGAACTGATAGTATCAATTCTTAGATGCAAGGTAAAGATAGGAAGAAAGAAAGAAAGAAAGAAAGGAAGAAAGAAAGAAAGAAAGAAAGAAAGAAAGAAAGAAAGAAAGAAAGAAAAAGAAAAGAAGGAAGGAAGAAAGAAAGAAAAAGAAAAGAAGGAAGGAAGGAAGAAAGGAAGAAAGAGAGGGAGGAAGGAACAATTATTATACAGCTAGTAAGTGTGTGGGGTAGGATTTGAACTCAGGATTTTCTGATCACTGTTCCAAACTTCCTCTAGAGAGCACTGTGCTTCAGGAGATCCCTATTGCCATATTAAAGTTAAAACAAAGCCACATGCTTTAACTAACCTCTTTTTTCAGCCTCTTTGAGTCACTTTATCTTAGCTTTACTTTAAATTTCCCATCAAGATAATCAAATGAAAAAATTCTTTGTTTAATCACAGAACTGTATGAAATGTCAGCTATAGTTACAAATATTTTTATTATTCATCAGTCTTACATGAATTTGTTCTATTTTTTTTCCCGTGAGGCCGGGGAGGGGTAATTAAATGCAAGACTTTTCAGAGGAAAAATAAGGAATTCTGAAGCTAAAATTAAATACCACTCTGCAGAACATCACCTAACATTGGAGCAAAATGTTCCAAAATAATAAACACATTGCATGGTCTTATATCCTACATTTCGACAAACCATCTTGGGGCATCTAGGTAGCAGAGAGGATAGAGCACCAGGTTTCAAATTTGTCCTTGGACACATCCTAGTTGGGTGACCCTGGGCAAGTATCTTATACCCAATTATCCAGTCCTTGCTCCTCTTCTGTCTTATAATTGATGCTAAGGCACAAGGTAAGGTGTTTTTTTTTTAAAAAGACAAAAACTATCTTAGAACAGAAGCTGCATCTTTTGTCTCAGAGAAAACTGAGGTCAAACAAAAGCTCTTTACAACATGTCTTAGTTTTGATTTCCTTATTTATAAAATTGAGAGAATAATAGCACCTTTCTCCCAAGGCTGTCCAGAACATTAAATGTCTAAAATGGGCTTTGAAAATCCTAAGACATTATGTAGATATGAATCTTTATTATATTCATTGAATACTTACATATCAATATCATTAACTTTATTTTTGTAATAATAATAGAAACTACTTACTATGGTGTCTTAAGGTTTGTAAAGTGCTTTATATAGATGATCTCTCTTGCTCCTCAAAACATCTTTTTAAGATAAATGTTATTAAAATTATTATAAGAAAACAGAGGTTGGGAGAGGGGAAGAGACTTAGCAAGGGTCATACAGATGGTATTTGAGAGAGGATTGGAATACAATCTTCTTGTAGAATATTCTATTCATTTCAACACTTGGCAACTCCATCAATATCTTGAGATATTTTGCCCCAACCTCGTTACTCAGAGAATTTTCTCAGAGTTTAAAAGTCTTTGTGATTCTTCATATGATTCATATTTTCTCTTTCTTCATTCCCAAATAATGGTACCTCAACATTCACCATTGCATCCAATGACTGGCTATGACTTTGCCCATATAAAAAGGATAGTCTTTGATATTGACTTATGAAAAATGCCAAGCAGTAGTTTATAAACATGAGTTCTTGCCTCACATTTATGTAATCTTGGTATTTTTTCTAGTTTTTAACCATTAAAAATGTAAATCAGAATTCATAGTTTTCTTTCCACATGTAGTGTAATGAGGAAAGTATCAATCCTTTGCTCAAGAAGCTTCCATTGTTCTTTGTTTCCTTTAAAAGAAAATATATCCTCTGTTGGGCAATTAAATCTGTTCCTAACCTGTTTCCAACTTGTCTTTTAGGGCTGGGTATTTATCTTCTTTATAAATGAATGAATAAGGCATTTATTAAGAGTCTATTATATATAAAGGGCAGTTAAGTGGCAGAGTTGATAGAATGCCAGGCCTAGAGTTAGGAAAACTCATCTTTGCAAGTTCAAATCTGGCCTTTTACTAGATGAGTGACCCTGATCAAGTCACTTAATTTTGCCTCAGTTTCCCCATATTTAAAATGAGTTGAAAAAAAGAAATAGCAAACTACTCAAGTAGCTCTACTAAGAAAACCCAAAATGGGGTCACAGAATGAAGAACATGATTAAAAATGACTCAATAATAACAATATATAATTTGTGAATCGCTGTTTTAATCACTTGTTGTACACACAGAAAGTGTATCTATTCTAATCCCTCTAAAAATCCTTCACCTTTGTGAAGTAATAAGTAATTCATTCAAAAGACTTAAATGAAAAAAATCAGGTAAAAAATATATTTTGAGTAAAATCAGTTTATTTTTTTCTGTTACTTTAAAAATATCTTTAAAGCTAATTTGTTATTTTTAATGAATTTTGAAATTAATTACCCATTTCTTCCAATTCTGTGTCACAGGTGGTCTACCTCCACAACAACAACATTTCCAATGTGGGATCCAATGACTTCTGTCCCCCAGGCTACAACACCAAAAAGGCCTCTTACTCAGGTGTGAGCCTTTTCAGCAACCCAGTACGATACTGGGAGATCCAACCATCGACCTTCCGATGTGTCTATGAACGCTCCGCCATCCAGTTGGGGAACTATAAATAGATCTGGAGAGAGAGTATAAGCGAAAGTGGGGGTTCAGTTGTATAACAGCTAAAAATAATGTGGGAAAAGCCTGTTAGTGTAAAGTTAGATACTGGAAACCTAACTGTCAAGTGGACTTTCCCTTGACAATTCACTATGCATTTAGACCCAATATGCAGTTGAAATAATTGTCTACCGTGACTTTAAAAAAATGGTATTTTGCCTGCAGTTTTCAGCCTACTTTCTGAAACATCTTTGAGTTCCTACCAATTTCCATAAATCATTGTATATGAGATTTGGAGTAGACATTTGCCTAACATTTGGTCATTAAACTTTAACTTTTGAAATCTTGGGAATGGATCAAGTTAAAAAAGGTCACTTTTATTTGTTTATTTGTTTTCTTTTTTGCTAATTCCAGAGGCAACCATTTTCTTTGGCTTTAATTCAAACCCTGGAGGTTTACTTATTAATATCCACTATCATCTTTTAAGCATCATGTTGAATGTATCTATTTACACAGGCTATGTAAAAAAGCACTATCATCATTGTTTTGGTAAATAAATACTCATAATGTATTCATATATACATTTTTTATAAAAAGTAATAAGTGTTGGTTTACAAACCTTCCCTGAACAGAATCTTTTGATGAAAGCACAACTCACTTTGGCTACAAAAAATAATAAATCATTTCAAGTTCCAGGCATTCTTACCTGTGTCTTCTACTTTACACCCTAGGTGGGGGTTGGGTGACATATAAATGATGTAAAAGTCCAAGATTTTTAAAGGTACAAAGCATAGGAGAATAGATATCATTGGTCAATTCCATGTAGAGAGTTGGCACTTCCATTACTCGAATTACTCTATGAACATCCACCACTCTATGCTCTCTTTTCACTGGGCTACTCTTTGATATTGCATAAGCCGTCTACCATACCTAGAATGCTCTGCCTCTTGGAATCCAAGCTTTCAAATTATTTTCATATATATTTTTGTATCTATTCATCTATGAACATATTGGGGAAGAAAATGGAAAACCACTCAAGTATCTCTGTCAAGAAAACACCAGATGGGGTCATGAAGAGTCAGGCACAACTCAAATGAAACAACTGAACAACAAATATATGTACATGTTGCTTTGCACCCCCATTTACCATCTGACACCCTGATTTGAGCATAGACTCCTTGAGGTCAAGGATTGCTTCCTTTCTGTCTTTGTCTTCCATTTTAGCACCTAGCACATTGTCTGGAACATTTTATGCATTTAATTGCATTGTTGTCTCCCTCTTTGGGTTCCAAGCTTACTCTCCTTACTTATGCTGCTCTACTTGTCTTTCAGCCAATTTTGCCTACATCCCATCCCAGGACACAACATTCCATGTCCCATCTCTATGCCTTTACATCATGCTTAGAATGTTCTCCCACCTTAGGATCCCTAGTTCTCTTCATAATGCAGGTCAACCCATATAGGAAGCCTATCCTTTCACCTTAGTGGAAGTTTACAACTAGAAAACACATTGTAATCTCAAAATTTTTTCTCTTTTATTATTTATTACTATGACCTTGATAAGCATTAACATGAACATTTCTACATTCAAAGAATAGAAAAAGAGGACCACATATGAAATTGTGAATCTCTATTACATACAGTTTTTAGGCCAAATATATTTCATATTTCACATGGTAGTCCCAATATTGTTTTGCTTGTTTGGGTCTGATTGTGTATTTTCTTTTGCTCTTTTATTTGTATTTTTAAATGATTCATTAATGTTCTTTTCTTTCATTTTTTATAAGATTATCATTAACTCTACTTCTTTTCAAATCCTACTATTCTTAAGGTTAGGAGCTGTTTCATTTTTGACTTTTTATTGTTCTAGAATCTCACACAATACTTAGTCCTCTCTAGGTACTGGAGAAATACTTGTTGAATTGAAATGAATTTGGATAATGAACATGAATTTGGACATAGTCCCCAAATGCTACTCTCCCATTCATTGCTCTTATAACCTTTGGCAAGTCACTTTATTTTTGTGTGCCTCATTTTCTGAATCTGTAAAATGAATGGGTTTGATTAGCTGTCCTGTTTACACATTTTCTGGTTCCAAATCTATGTTCCTATGAACTAGAGCTGGAAGAGATCTCTGAGGCTATCTCATCTGAGCTCCTTATTTAGAGATGGGGAAATCGAGGCCAAGAGAATTTAAGTGAATCACTAAAATTCACATAGCTATTAAATCTTGTTTTCAATGAGTACTTTTCAAGGAAGTCTATTTTTTGTAAGTGTGCATAATCCCTCCACCAGATGAGATTATTTCTCCATTTATGTTACTAAATGAGATCAAACCAGTAGGGAGTAAAACCCACCAGTGTGACAGAAGCACATAAAGTGAGACTTAGAGGGGACTTCAAAAATCATTTAGTTCAAATGATATCTGAATAGGAATCTCATTGACAATATCCCTGAAGAATGCTCTTTCAGCAATTTTCTACTTCCAGTGTAGGCTCCAGAGACACCTTGCTACATTTTTGTTAAACACTATAAATTGGTTAATGCTATTAACATTTAACAATTTTAATATTATTTGGTAAGAAGTTTTCCAAATTTTGAGTCAAATTCTACTCCTTTACACCTTCCAATGATTGCTTCCCATTCTCTGTATAACTAGTGGAATCGCCCCCAGATGACCAATACTCCATATCTAGGAAACCCACCATGGTATGGTAGGTAACACCAAAGTAAATAAAATAATGTACAAGCAGTAGTGGGAAAGTCCAACAACAGACAGTGGATATATCTCCTTATAAACAGGCATTTCAGAAAGTTGTGGCTATGGGGAATGGAATTTTAGCAATAGCACCTGGGATTTAGGATTAGGATTCAAATAAGTCAAAGACCTTAGTCTGACAAAAACTGAAGCCCTGGATGGGGCAAGACAGACTCAGTTATTGAAATTTGGGTAAAATGTTGGTGCTTGGTCTCAGGGAACAAGGCAAGGACTCATTCTTAGGATGAAAGCAGGATGACAACAAAATGATGAATTTACTAAGACCTTCACTTTTGTTTCTTTTCCTGAGGTTAGATTGAGAGGTTGAAAAAAGTCTTAAAGTGGTGATTAAATCATTCTTTCTGTCTTTGGGCATTGGAGGGCTGATGGAGCAGAGAATGAAGCTATGACTATAAGAATTACAGAAGATCAGGCTGCTAGAAATGAAACAAAACTTAGAAATCATCTAGTCCATCCTCCCTTGTTTTTCAGATGTAGGAATCACAACATCACAGGCTTAAAATTGGAAGAGATCTCAGAAACAATAGAGTTTAATTCATTCATTTTGCAGATAAAGAAACTGAGGCAAAGAGAGAAGTGTATCTTTGGAAGGTTTGGAACCAAGGTCTTTATTATTCTAAATCTAATGCCCTATCTGCTATAGCTCACTGTCTTGGGGAACAAATGCCTAAAAAGTGCATTATCATTGTTAAAGGTTTATAGCTATATATGCGCATATATAGCTATATATGGAGCAGAAACTTTAAATCCAGACTTCTTGAATTTAAGTTAATGGAAAATAGATTTAGATATGGAAGGGACCCTAAAGGCCATCTCTTTCACTGCAGAGATGAAAAACTAAGACCCAAGGAAGTTCAATGACTTGCTCAAATATTACAGGGATAAAGTATCCAAAGTGGAATTTGAACCCAGGGTCTCTGATTTCAGACATAGCTAGGTGCTATAGTGGATAGATACTAGATCTGAAGTCAGGAAGACCCAAGTTCAAATGTAGCCTCAAATACTTGCTATATTTGCTAAGCTGTGTGATCTTGAGTAAGCCATTTAATTTCTGTCTGCCTCAGTTTCTACTGAAAAAAAATGGAAATAAAAAAGCACCTCCCTCCCAGAACCATTGTGAAGACCAAATAAGATATTTACAACGTTTAGCACAGTGTCTGTCACACAGAAGTTGCTTAATAAATTTTGTTTCTTTTTTTCCATTTCCACCAATTCCATACTCGTAACTTACCTAGTGAGAGTTTTATGAAAAGAAAGTCATCAAAACAAACCCATTTCTATATTTCTGTTTCTATTCAATATCAAAATTAGATGTTCTTTCCTTCATTTGGGGGAAGACAATCTTTCACATATAAAATACACTAGTCTATTGAGTTAAAGTCCCTGACATTACAATTAGTTTCTGAAGTCTGAAGCCATGTTGCCTCAATTTAATTCACAATTGTTGGCATCTTAATATTAAAATTGGATTATTTGCTATGGGTTGTAAAGTAAAACTAATCTTGTGGATTTTTCTCACAATTTTTTTTCATTTTTTACTTTTTATATTCATTTTCTCTGGAGAGAGATCAATGACACAATGAACTTTGAATATAGATTTCTTGTGAATATAGCACTTTTTCTAGTCTCTCTTACATGCATTCATATTGCTACTGTGGGTCCCCAGAATCCCTTCAGGTTTCTGCATGATGGAGTTTCTAGTTGTGATGTTAGTAAATATTATCAAATATAATATTTGAAGTTATTATATATTAATTTTAATTTTTACATTGTTCTTCACAAGACTCCAGTCTGATTGGCTCTCCAATATCAGTCAACCAGTTGATATCAGTTAAAAGGTATAGATAGAAAAGCAATTATAAAAAAAAGTCTTCCCTTTCAAATCAGGGGGTATATTTTTCCTTTAAACACATAAACACACGCACACACAATACATATGGAGAGAGGACTCAAACTCAATGAGCAAGGTACTAAGAGCCCATGGACCAAGAGCTGCCTTGATCTAAATTGCTGGTCTGATGTCACATTGAGTATCCTCAACTATAAAATGAGCAGACACAAAATGACTAGATAACAGCTCTACATCTATGACTTCATGATCCTCTGACACAATTTCTCAAGTGCCACGATGCCTTAATTAGCTTTGGGACTAGATATGTAATCATAAACACAACTTGCTCATTGATGCTGCTATTGACATTAATGGGCAATTTTACAATATATGTATACATAACTTCTATAATATATTTCTGCAATATATTATATAACATAATATTTGAGGAGGCAAAGAATAGAAACAATATTTTGATAGAAACAATCATGGACTCTTTTTTAATGTTTAAATTTAGAATTAAAAAAAAGAACAGCTTTTGGTTTTGTTTTTAGCAGATAAATCAGAAGCAGAGAAAACAAGTAGGAAGCCATTGCAAAAATCCAATGAAAGAGGTGATGAGGTTCTGAATCCTAAGGCACTTGTGTGGCTTAGGAAGTGGAACAAAGAAGACATACCCAAAAGGTGTAAAGAGTTGGTTCAATAAGGCAACTGATTGGATATATGGGATGAAGGAGAATGAGGATGAGTTAATAACTTGTGTTGGGGATAAGGTGCTGGTGGAAAGGAGGGAAGGATATGGTTCAGGAAGGCTTTGCACAAAAGATAGAATCTGACCTGAGCCCTGAAGCAAAATAAAACTGTTGAAAGGTCTAAAAAGATGAAATAAACGGACCTAGAGAGAATAACTTGATATTCAGGGACTGTTTGGGAATTTATTAATAGATCCCTGGCCCCATGCCTGGAATGCTCTTCCTCCTCAACTCCACCTACTGACTTTCCTGGATTCCTTCGAGTTCCAACAAAAATCTCAAGTCTACAGGAAGCTTTTCCCAATAGTTCTTAATTCTAATGCTTTCCATCTGTTAAGTATTTTCTATTTATCCTATATATACTTGGTATATACATGCATATGTATATGTATATATGTATATATGTGTGTATATATGTATATATGTATGTATATGTATATATGTATATATGTATATATATATATATATAATTCGTTTGCATGTTATCTCCCACCATTAAGTTGTAAGTTCCTTGAGGGCAAACACCATCTTTTGACTCTTTCTGTACTTCCATTGCTAAGCACAGTGCTAGGCATATAGTAGGTGTTGAATAAGAGCTTATTAACTGATTGGTTGAGATACTAAGAATTCTATATTTTTTAAAGCCTGGTAATACACTTCAGAAAAGAAATATTGATAGGTCTTGATCAATGACACATGTAAAACCCAGTGGAATGGTGCATTGGCTATGAGAAGAGGAAGAAGGAGGGGAGGCCGAACATGAATTATGTAACCATGGAAAATTTTTCTTAATTAATCAATAAAAAAGAATATATAAAAAACACATATTGACATAAAGTATTAATGAATTTGATATTTGCTAAAGTCATAATATAAAAATATTATGCCTCTTTAAGAAGGAGAAAATTTAAAATGCATGAATTTTCAAAACTTTGTCTAAAATATTGAAATTTTCCTGATTTTGCTTTGATGGATAATCCTCCTTCTCCCACCTCATCTTATTTTGTTAAAGTCAATCATTTGTACCATAAGGAAGTATTCATTCCTACTACTGGTTTCCCAGAAATTGCCTGAAACCTTCCCCAAGAACTTTCTATTACTTTCACTTATTAAATAAACTATCAATAATGAGGACCTACTGGCAAATTTTGAGTTTCTAACTCAAATCTTTATTCTAATCTCTGATCCTTTCTTTTCTCTGTTATTGTAATCTCTCCGATGTTAGTTACTCTACTCTCAACATTTCTTTACTAAAACTGAAAATTGTCTTTTGAACAATTTCCTACTTAAAATGTCAGTACTTTCCTTTAAAAGATATAGGCAGATGTATAGATAGAGAGATAAATAGATAGATAGATAGATAGATAGATAGATAGATAGATAGATAGATAGATAGATAGATTAATGGGTCCAAAGAAGCAGCCAAATCAGGGTAAAAGACTGCAAACTGCTTTAAGATTCTTCACCAGACTAACCGTGGCTTTCTACAATTTCTCATACTCTATCAGACAAATGTATCTAGAGTTCATGAAACAGAATATTTGAGCAGTAGATTAATGCAGGCAATTAGATCTTAGAATCAGATGAGAGTTTAGAGACCATGGAACCTTTGCTTCCTTCATTTTACAGTTGAGGAAAACACACAGGAAAATATGGAATCACCCCCATATCACACAGCAGGGAAATGATAGATTCATGATTGAAATAAAAGTCTCCTACTTCATGGACCATAACTTCGTCTAGGACTTCGTACTGCCACCATCACTTGTCCATCTGTCTCTACGCCGCCCTCCATTCTCTTGACCTCTCCAGGTCAATAAATGTTTCCTCATTCATTACCGTGCTTCCTTTAAATGACTATCTTCTGATCAGAGCCAGTGCATCTCATGGACACCATCTCTTTCATTTAAAGAAAGGTTTCTTGCCCTAGCTGAAGGTTCCTGACTCTTCCTGATTGTGGGTTGTTGTTATTCAGTCAATTCATTCTTGTCCCCAATTCTTCATGACTTCATTTGGGGTTTTCTTGATAAAGATGCTGGTGTGATCTGCCATTTCCTTCAAGGAACTGAGGCAAACAGGGTTAAGTGATTTACTCAAGCTCACAGGGCTAGTAAGTGTCTGAGACTGGATATGAACTCAAGGAAGATTAGTCTTTGTGACTTTAGGGCTCCCACTTAGCCACCTAACTGCCCATTCTTGTTTCCTACAATTAAGTAATTGTATAGTGGAGATGAAATATGACATCTGATATATGGGGAGAGATAAAAAGAAAAGGGAAGAGATGAGCTGTGAGTAAAAGTTGATTTTAGTTCACATATTTGCAAATATTTGTTTTTTTTTAACATTACATATATTGCCAGTGGAAGTCATAGTTTACATTAGAGTATTATGGAAACATATTAAACAAGATTTTGACAAGCTGGAGAGTGACCTGAAGAGATAATAAGGGGACTTATAACCATGCCAGATAAAAGACAAATGGAAGTAAAGGAGTACTTATCCAGGAAGTGAGAAAACTTAAAATAATGTCTGCATTGTTGGGTATGTAAATACTAGAAGGGGTGTCAGAGGGATCAGACCTCTTTAGGGGCTACAGAACTGAAGACCACTGTGTGGAGAAAAGGACTAGTGGACATTTATTTCTCAGTTTCAATCAATTCTCCACTCCTTTGAAAAGTATAGGAATCGGACCTAAAATTTGAGTGGTCCAGGTAACACCAATAAGGGAATTCTTCTGTACCTTCTTGGTAAATAATGGCCTTAGAGACATGCCTTAGGTAACTTGCTTGGGGTCACATTATATATCAGAGGCTCTACATGAACTCAGGTCTTTCTGACTTTAAGATCAACTTTTTATCTACTAAGCCATGAGGTTTCTCACTTTTACAAAAGAACACAAACAAAATTCTGCTAGCAGTAACTGGTCAGCTTCTTGGGCAGCAGGAATAAATGAAGACATCAAAGCTGAGAGAGCCTACTTCAGGTGTTCTTAAACTAAGAGTCTGAACTGAAGAAAAAAATGTTTTATATATATATAACAAATATTTATATACATTTATAATTTTTATAAATATATATTTATATTTTATAAATATCATACATGTGCTTTGAAAACTATTTCAATATGATTGGTTTCTTTTATAATTCTTTGAATTTTTTAAAATGTATTTAAAAATAATAATGAGAAGGAGTTCACAAACTCCATCAGACTGTTAATGTGGTCCATTTTATAAAGAAAGTTAAGAATTCTTGCTGTGTCATGAACAAAACTAGAGGAACAATTTATATAATGACAATATGATTGTAAAGACAAGGAACGTTGAAAGATTTAACCATTTTGATCAACACACTGACTATCTAGGAATCAAGCTATGAAACATGATGAAACAAGGTACCCACCTCAAGATAAAGAGGTGAAAGACTCAGAGTACAGATTGAGTCCATCACCTCTCTATTGGGAGGTGGGTAGGCTATGGAGGGTGCAGATGTATGGATTAAGACCTATTTTTTGAACCTGGCCAATGTGAGAATTTGTTTTATTTGACCAAGTATCCTTGTAATAAGGTTTTTTTTCCTTTTCTCTTCTTTTGTTCTCTTTTCTTTTCTTTTATTTCCTCTTCTTTTTATTTCAGTTTTTCAAGAAGAAAGGGAAATGTGAGAATAAGAAAATACATTTTGTAAATTTAAAAAATAAGTTGTTTTTTTTTTAAAGTACCCTGGTTTAGTGGGACTTTGATATTTCTTAGATTTCTAGGCTTGTAACCTAGTTTTTAAACCAAATCTTTCCCCTGAGAAATCAAGTGGGAAGTGCGTATTGGTCCTTTTTGAGACAATAGAAGGCTTGTTGGACCTGGTACTTGCCTTTAAAAACAGCCTTAATTATTACTTTTAAGACCACCCTCTTCCAGGGCTGATTCTAAGTGCTATGATTAGGGTTTGAAGCACTAACTCTCCGAATGCTCCCCTGTTAGAAAACTCTTTCTTTGTCAAGATCATTTCTAGCTTCCAGCAAACAAAGGTCTGACTATATTTATCAGTGAGCTTGACTGGAATTAGGACAAATACCCTCAAAGAAAACAAAGTCCCACCTGTCAGACCAGGATGTGGGAAGAATAGCTGCATGCACAGAGCTACATCTGGCTGCATAAACCTTTTATTTACTGTTTCCCAATACACAGGAGACCGCTTTGTCCTCTGAAGTGCAGGCAAGGTCTCATTACTTGTAATGCTCCAGATGCTTTCGTGTATTTGGGGACAGCCACAGGAAATTTCTTCTACATTATGTTGTTCATTGTCTTTTATTAATTCTAGTGGTACTGTACTTTCCCCCTTTTATTTCCCCCCCTACACTCTCTTAGATATTGTCTTTTTGTGCATTTTTAAAGTTTTACAAAGGCAAGCTCTCTTAAGTTCAAAAGCCATCATCTCTTACACTTATACACATTGGGATAATTAAGAGGAGACATGAATACTTTGGTTTATGTTACTATAATAAAGTAGTTCATCTCTTTTCCAGTGGTTTTTCAAGCTCTCTCTCTCTCAGTGTCCAACAGATCAATACACAAACCAACTATCTGAGGTCCACAAGTCTGTATTTTTTTTAAAAAAGTGTTTGATGACTACATTTCAAAATAATTGGATCTCCTTTGTATTTTACTTCATGAATCTACAATTATTCTTTGGAGAGATTCATAGGTTTCATCATACTTCCAAGGGGAGATATGACAGGCCAAAGATTTATTCAGAAGCCTTGTTCTAGAGATTTTGAGCTTCTCCCTTTCATTTCCTTTTTGAAGTCTTAGATAACTCTTTTTAATCTGTTTTAATAAAGGCTTACAGAAATAAGTTTTGAATTCAAAGTTCAAAGGCAAACATTTCTTATATGCACACAAGGGTAAATGTGAAACACACTCATTTTGGTTTGTTTTAGAATGAAGTATCTTAACTATTTCATAGTGAATGGTCAAATACCCTCTTAAAATTCCAAGGGGATCACGGACAAACTCTGGAGAAAGAGCAGCAGCCAATAATTTGGGGGTTTGGGATAATGTTCTTCTATTAGATTGTAAGAGAACAGGGACTATCTCTTGCATTTTTTGGTATTCCCAACACTTAGGACAGTGCCTGGCACATAGTTAACTACTAACTAAATGTTGATTTATTGAGTGTTGATTGACTGAAGTAGCAGAAAAATAGAGAAGACCATTCTGTTTACTATGAAGTTTATATGTAGCTTGGAAGAGGCAAGGATCAGCTGGATTGTGGCCCAAGGTGAGGAAACCTTCTTCGCAACACCATGACTTTTATGTGAATGGGAATATCCAACTGGAACTGGGGATACAACCATTGGATTGAGGAAATAAATCCTGACATACTATCAGATTCCACACAACTCAGGGGCAGCTGGGTAGCTCAGTGGATTAAGAGCCAGGCCTAGAAATGGGAGGTCCTAGGTTCAAATCTGACCTCAGACACTTCCCAGCTATGTGACCCTGGGCAAGTCACTTGACCCCCATTGCCTACCAAAAAAACAAAACAAAACAAAACAAAACAAAAACAGATTCCACACAACTCAGGGGCAGCTGGGTAGCTCAGTGGATTAAGAGCCAGGCCTAGAAACGGGAGGTCCTAGGTTCAAATCTGACCTCAGACACTTCCCAGCT
>NC_058134.1:240691342-240749318 GCF_016433145.1 Gracilinanus agilis
TAAAGTCTTTCCTTTCCCAGAGATCTGACAAGTATACTATTCTGTGTTCACTTAACTTATTTATAGTTTCCCTCTTTATATTCAAGTCATTCACCCATTCTGAATTTATCTTGGTGTAGGGTGTGAGATGTTGATCTAGACCTAATCTCTCCCATATTGTTTTCCAAATTTCCCAGCAGTTTTTGTCAAATAGTGGATTCATGTCCCAAAAGTTGGGCTCTTTGGGTTTATCATACACTGTCTTGCTGATGTCATTTATCCCAAGTCTATTCCATTGATCCTCCTCTCTATCTCTTAGCCAGTACCATATTGTTTTGATGACTGCTGCTTTATAGTATAGTTTAATATCTGGTACTGCTAGGCCCCCTTCCTTCACATTTTTTTTTCATTATTTCCCTTGATATTCTTGATCTTAGTAAAGCCTATGCAAACACAGCTTTTACCACCAGTGATATGATTGGAAGATGAGTCACTGGGGAATGGATAGGAGTAACTAACAAGATTCCATATTGAGCAATAATGATGGCAAGTTGATTATCAGTCCTTAAGAAGACTTCCCTCCCTCTGTTCTGTACTTCTCGGGTTGAGTCCGTTGCCATTTAGATCTGGGAAAGAAGCCATTTACCAACAGGCCAAATGTTCCAGTGTATTTTCCTTATTATGGCAAAGTCTGTTCCCAGAAAGGAAATTGGTCAAACCTCAGAATAAGTCTCTTAACCTTTTTGGGTACTGACCTCAAACAAGGCATTAATCATATACAGTCTGTGCAACTAGATGAATCTATCCTATAAAAATTATTTATAAACTCATCTGCTTAATGTGATAGACAACACTAAAAATAATATATCACGACAGCTGAAATTTCTAATATTGGGGACCAAAACTGATGTCCCAGCTGTGACTTTCTTCAACACTAAAATGAGAATAACAATAGTATCAGACTACTGGGATGGATGTGAGGATCAAATGAGTTAATATTTTAATTGTAAACTTTGAAGCATTAAATAAATGCCTAGTGACCCTCCTCCCCCCAATTATCATCATCATCATCATCATCATCAGAATAATAATCATTATTATCAAATATTGTGATTGACTGACTTTTAAAATGCTTTTCTCATCTTCAGAATACTCTTTTTAAGATCATCAGTAGCATAAGGATGATATTAGAAGTTAGACTATAGGAACAACATTCAACAGCAATCACAACTACAAAGGCAAGATGTAGCCAATATCTGGTGAAGAAGGGCCTCCTCAAGCTGGGTGATCTCATTTGATTTGTGATGGTAAAAGGGATTGACTTATTGTAAAAGAGACCTTAGAGGTCTTGTCTAACCTTCCTATTTTACTCAGTAGTAAGTTTCTAAGGCTTATTTATTAAAAATATTTCTAAAAAATTTTAAATATTTAAAAATAATTTAATAATTAATACTCAACTATTATTACTCTTCTATTATTATTGAACTATTATATACTCTATTATGCTATTATATTAATATTGCTATATTAATAATTACTCTACTTTTAATAATTACTCCCCTTGGTATCTCTTGAGAACTCGGTGTCTTCAGAATATTTCAATTTCAGCTAAAGACAGATATTGTGCCTAGAATTAAATTCAGTCTAGTTCCAGGCAAAAGAGTTTGGTCTTGTTGATAATGCTCTGGTTCTGGGTACAGAGGATCTGGATTCAAAACTTGCTTCAGAACCTATGACCCTGAGTACATCATTTAACCTAAATGGGTCTCAGTTTTATCATTAGTAAACTGAAGAGTTTATACTAGTTTGTCTCTGGGCTCCCTTCTACCCCTACTTCTAAGATTATGTTAATGATGGTGATGATGAATAAACATAATAATTTTTGGATGAAGGTAGGGAAGTTTAGTAATATGATGGAATCTTCAATGTCAAAGTAGTAATCAAAAGATAATTTTGTGGCATAAGGAATATTTACTTGTGTTTTGAAACCTCAGGGCTATTTTCTGAAATTCCATTCTGAAAACAGCATAAGTCATACAACCTCAGAAAATGCTGATCATCTGAAAGCAGCTTGCTTAATTTTTGAGTCCAACCATTTCCCTGCAAATAGAAGAGGGTAAAGGCTATTTGGAATGACATACACAGATTCAATTTCAAGATGAAGACTCTCAACAGTAAAAATAATGAGTATTTATACCATTTACTGTTAGAAGCTATTTTATTTTTAGTGGCACCCATCTGCTATGAGTCAACATTATGTCACTTGAAAACCATACTGCACAACTTTAGAAAAGAAACCAAATTAAACTAGTGCTGAAGTTTTAGCCATCATAGTTTTATTTTACAATGTACACTTAATTCAACACTTGAATACTGTGATGGATCAGTGATTTCATCAATGTGGATATTTCTGCCAGTGGCATAGACGGCAATCCATTCATTTCTTCTTACCTTCTGTGATTCTCGGAGGAGAGATTCTCTTAGGAGACAGAGAATTTGTAAATGACTTTATGTAGAAAGAAAGTGAAAAAAGGATTTTTTTTCTCCTTAAAAAAGGATTTAACTCCTTTAGTTCCTATTTTGGCAGATGCCTTTATTTGATCCCAAACAGCAGAATTATTTGTAATACCTGCTCGACCTGGTAGTGGTGTGACTCTTACCAGATGAACTTCCTTATCTATAACCACCTAGAATCATGTGTGACTCTTTAGGTTGTATTTTTCTATAGTCTAAAAAAAGGGACTCTGATAATTAGGTTCACTGAAGTTTCTTGAGCCAATGATGCTGGAACTTTCCCATTGTACAGGAATTCTTAACCTTTTTGTGTTTGTATCATAGTCTCTTTTGGCAGTCAGATGAAGCCCTTGGACCTTTTTTTCAAAATGTGTGTTGCTTACATTCATAATTGAAAGAAGAACTAAATTTCAATTAGAAGCTGGCAAAAATAAAGTTATATTTGTTTGTTCCTCACATGAATTAATGAACCCATTGAATCTATCCATAGATTACAGGTCAAATGTTAAGAATCTTTGTCATAGTAACCTATAAGATCTTTCCCAGGACTTTCCCTTTTCTCTCCATTTCCATTGCTGGAAACATAACTTATTAACATCAATAAAATTTACTTTTTGCTTCTCCACCATCATTCCTACCATCCTGGTGCTCTTTCAATGGAAACCAGATCTACTAGAGGCTACATTTGACATGGTGAAGGCAAAAGAGTAGAGCCTCCTAAGGAAAGGTCATTTTATTGCTTCTAGCAATAAGAGGGCAAATAGGGGTAGTGGGTGGGGAAGAGAATTCCTTGCAATCTAAAAAAATAGGATAATAGTGGATATCTGCTTATGGCCAGAGATCTTTTAGGATCCCTGTAACTTTAATGTGGGCATTCATGGTTGAGACCTTGCCCAGTGCATGTCTAAAACAAGAGGAAATTTCCCACACTCCCATTTCTCTCCCAACCCTTACCCAGGGTTAGTACAGAAGTCAGAGCTGGAAAAGAAAGATTGGGAAGAGCTGAAAGAAAAATCATTTGGGTCCTACTCACTTTCCTCTGCCACCTAAATGGGTGCTTTCCCCCCAAACGGAGGCTAAAGGTAGGCACTGGTGGGAAAATGATGATACTTGGAGGGATCAAGAAGCCATACATGAAGAAACAGCAGAGAATGACAGCTGAGAAATAAGATGAAAAGTATAAGAGTGTCTATTACAGCAAAAGTCATCTTCAGATCTTCAGGACAATCCAAGATTACATCAAGGTGGAAAGTAATTATTGTGAAAATGGAACAGGAATAGCAACCTGACATACTTATCTCCACTGAGTAGAGTATCACGGGGAGAGAATTGGGAGGTTCTATGAAGCAATCCTTTTAGTGTTTCCTAACCATGAAGGATTTTTTGTTTGTTTCTTTGTTTTTTGTCTTTTGGGGACTTTGCTCTAAGAACCTCCAGTAGGACTGGAGAATACATCTGTATTTATTCAAGGAGATGTCTCTATTTATTTCTGTGTTGCTGGGTCATACTTCAAGTCGCAGGAAGCTGCAGGGATGAGACAAGATATCAGGTATGCCTGCAGAGAATCATCAAAGTCATAATTGAAGGTCATTTCTACAGCATCATTGACTGTACCTAAAGCTCATCTATATTTTCACTGATCAAAAAGACATTCCTGTTGGACAGCTCAGAAGCACAGAGGATAAAGCACCAGGGCTTGGAGTGTGGAGGAACTGGGTTCAAATCTAACTGCATATACTTCCTGGTTCTTTGATCCTGGACTAGTTATTTACTCCCCATTGCCTAGCCCTTACTGCTTTTCTGTTTTGGAAGCAATACACAGTAAGGGTTTAAAAAATTTTTTTACCTATAATTAGCATTGCCTTGCATGTGTAAATGTCTACCCCTCAGTCTTCCTGCAAAGAAGGGGAAAACTAAAGAACTATTTTCCCTCAGGGACTGTACTATAGGAACCAGGAATTTTCAGAAGATTTCATATGGAAAGACAAGATCAATAACTGGTCTATCTAGGTTTCAGTTATAGATGTTACGTTTATCTGACTCTAGGAAGAGGATTATATGTAATACATGTTCAGTTAGATGGTGACATAAACTTGGCCAAATAAACTCCCTTATTTCTGTGTAAGTAAAGGCTTTTAAAGGAATTTCTTCTTAATATGGAGCAATTCAATGATCAAAAGGAATAGGGAAAAACAAAACACTTTGATCTAATTAAAAAACCATACTACAGGGGGCAGCTGGGTGGCTCAGTGGATTGAGAGCCAGGCCTAGAGGCAGGAGGTTTTAGGTTCAAATCTGGACTCAGACAATTCCCAGCTGTGTGAACCTGGGCAAGTCACTTGACTCCCATTGCCTACCCTTATCACTCTTCTGCCTTGGAGTCAATACACAGTATTTCTAAACCCTTACTTTTCGTCTTGGAGTCCAAGATGAAAAGTAAGGGTTTAGAAGAAACAAAACATACTACTACATTACATTTGTAAAGAAAATTTGTTTTCAGATGATATTTAAGGAATTTGAAACAAATAATGAATTAATATGCATATACAGATTTGTAAAGTCAGACAATTACTATTTTAAGTATTGACTATGAGCCAAGTACTTTGCTAAATACTGAGAATACAAAGAAAGATAGAAGACAAATTCTACATTATGAAACTCACAGACTAATGGAAAGGTAAAAAACAAAAAAAACCATATACATATATATATATATATTAAAGATTTATACCAGATACATTGGTCACAAGCAAAAGAGTGGAGATAAGAATTAAAAGGATCAAGAAAGACTTCTTGAAGATAGTATGATTTTAGTTGGGACTTGAAGGAAGACAAGGAATCCAGGAGGCAGAGATGAGGGGTGTGTGTGTGTGTGTGTGTGTGTGTGTGTGTGTGTGTGTGTGTGTGTATGTGTGGTGGAGTGGTCCAAATTGTCAAGGACTTTGAATTATAAAGAAATTCATTTTTTATTTTGGAGGTGACTGGAAGCCTCTGGAGTTTACTGAATTGAGAGAGGAGAGTGACATAATCCGACTTCCTATGCTTTAGGAAGATTAATTTGAAAGCTAAGTGGAGGATGGACTAAAATGTAGTAATGTCTTGACCCTGTTTACAATGTGATGGTTTAATGTTTTATTTATTAAAAACTGATAAAATATGAATACGAAGAAATAGCTCCAAGAACACAAAATATGATGGGGGACCATTTTGAGAACTGATCAATGTCTAGAGCTAAAGGGCAATGATATCTCTCAGGCCTTTTGGATCTAACTTTAAAGAATTAAGAGGACAAAGTACATGCACATACAAATAAAAAAAAAGTCTGGAGGCCAAAAGATGATTAAATAAGGGCTCTGATTTCATAGGGCAAATTTGATATTTCACTCTAATAGATAATTGGTCAAGGATAAGAATAAGCAGTTTGCGAACTCTTGACAAAACATAAGAATGTCCCAAATTACTAATAACAAGAGAACTGGAAGATGAAACAACTCTGAGGTTTACCTCACAAGTAGCAAATTGGCAAAGATGAGAAGAGTGGAATAATCAATGTTAAAATGACTATAGAAGGACAGATTTAATAATGGGTTTTTTTCGGGTGAGCTACAAATTGGTCGAAATATTTTAGAGAGAAATTTGGAATAAAGTGATAAAAATATCCATACCCTTTGATTCAGAGATTCAGATGCTATGACACACTCCAAGAATGTCAAGGGGAGAAAAAAAGGCTCACATATGCCAAATTATATAGGAAGGAGAAAGATTATTAAATATTGGTGAAAAAGTGAATTATGAGTCTTTGTTTCAAAAGAAGTTTGAGGTCATTAAAATACAATGAATTTCCAGGATATAATCCAGCCCTCTCTTTATTTAATTCAGGCATTTAAGTCGCCACTATAAAATATTCACATTACACAACATATTTTAAAAATCAACACCATTTACATACATAAAAATAATTTGCTGTTGCTTTCATGGAATGAACATAAAAAATAGCAATGATAACAATTGCTAACGATATAGTGCTTTAAGGTTTACAAGGCATTATTATCTCATTGGATCCTCATAATTTGGTCAGTTGGTCCTATTAACAATACCACTTTATAGATGGGTAAACTAAGATTGCAAAACGTTAAATGACTTGCCCAATCTTAGGGAAGATTCCAACTCAGATCTTCCTGATTCCAGATCTTACACTCTATCTACTCTGATATCTACTTGCCAAAATGTTGTGTCTCTAGATTATAGAGGGTCTTGGATGAGAGGCAAAAGAGTTTACTCTTTAATGTAGGGGGAATAGAAAGTTATTGATGGGTTTAGAACAAGGATTAATTTATGAATGATAATTTACATTCATTTATGCTGTACTTTGATGTTTTTGAAAGATCATGGGTTTTCCTCATGAAAACTCTAGTGGTAGATAGTGAGGGTATTCTTATTCCTACTTTATGGGTGGGAAAACTAAGGCTCTAAAAAAATTAAGTGATTTACCCGGATCATATAATTAAATGGATGGCAGAGCCAAGAACTGAAGCCAGATCTCATTACCATATAGTCGCCTTTATATTGGCATAGTGGATAGTAAGAATAAAATGCAGATTTGCAACCTAGTTGCTCACTCTCTCTTATCACCACCCTCTAATCTAATCAATTGCCACATCCAATCACTTACTAGCTGTGAGACCCTGGACAAGTCATTCAACTCTGATTGCTTCAGTTTCCTAGTCTGTAAAATAAGCTGGAGAAGGAAATGGCAAACCATTCCAGTATCTCTGTCAAGAAAACTTCAAAAGGGGTCATGAAGAGACAATTGCAACTGAAATGACAGAACAACAACAAACATCTTTCATATAATCTCCCTCTTTTACTCTGACACTGGAACCACTCTGATGCAGAGCCTCATCTACTCATACCTGGACTATACCATTAGACATCTTCCTCAAATCACACCCCATTTCAATTCATCCTCCACACGGATATCAAATTAATCTTCATAAAACACTAGTGCGACCTTATCATCTCCTTATATAGTAAATCCAGTGGTTCCCTAATTCCACCCTCAAATATAAAATTCTTTGTTTGGCTTTTAAAGCCCGTCATCTACTAACCAGTATTTTTTCTGGTATTCTAACTCACTCTAAAGTCTCATTCCTCATACAAAACCCTCTTGTCTCCCAAAGTCAAGGACTACCACTGGCTGTCCCCTAAGTCTGGGATTCTCTCCCCCCTAATTCCCACCTTCTAACTTCCCTGGCTTCCTTTAAATTTCATCTAAGATTGACTTCTGCAAGATTTTATTTTCTCCCAATTCTTCTTAATCTTATTGCTTTCTCTCTGAAATTATTGCTAGCCTATTCTTTTATGTATCTTAATTTTTAGATAGTTGTTTGTATGTTGTTTCCCCCATTATACTGCAATTTTCTTGTGAACAAGAACATTTTTGCCTTCCCTCTGTCATTTTTCAGTTGTGTACGACTCTTTGTGATCACATTTGGGGTTTTCTTGGCAAAGATACTGGAGCAGTTTGCCATTTGCTTCTGCAGTTTATTTTTCCAGATGAGGAAACTGAGGTAAACAAGAGTAAGTGACTTATCCAGGATCACCAGCTACTGTCTGGCTATATTTGAACTCAAATCTTCCTGACTCTAAGTCTGGTATTCTATCCACTGCTGCCTGCACTCATAGTAAGCCAGTTTACAAATACTAGTTGCCTGATTGATCAAATGTTTCAATCAACCTTAGTCTTGGAGAATTGGGAAGGAAAAGTTCCTCCTTCTCTTCATTGGAGAGGATGAGAAGAATGGGTATAAAACCTCAGATGAGGTTCTTGTGCTGGCTGGTTAGTTATATTTAACTATCTTTGTTACAATGGAAGGCTCATGAGGGCATCAGGAGACATAACAGTATGTCTGAAAATGCACATGATATATAAAATAATCAATTAAAAATCAATTATTCTTCTAATGTTAAAATGCATCATAAGAGTATATGAGTACCTTATAGAGTGAAGTAAGTTTTTCCTGGGAGAACTGTTCAAACTTATTGGCATGCTTAACTTCAAAATAAGTTTCAAATTCATCCTCATTCTAAGCAAAGATAGTTCTATTCTATTGCACCGCTGATGACCTATTTACAAAGTTAGGTCATCCACAATAAGTTAGGGGTTTTGATCTTAAATGGTAAATTTTACTTTAACAATTGTGAATTACTAGGAGTAAGAAAAGCTAGACCAAATGCTTATTAGTTTTATTAATTTATTAATTCATTACCTTCTACTTTAGATGTTTAGCACCGAGGTTCAATTATATTTCCATACAGAATGTGGAACTATCCACTGCTAATTAAATACAGACCTATAAAGAACAAACTAATTCACTTAGCACAAGGAGAAAATTGAGAGATGTCTATCAATAGAATAAGTCTTTGTAAATCATTTAGTACACCATGGAAGCCAGTAAAATGTCCATCAGTGACAAAATAGAAGGATGCTGGAAGTCATTATTTATTTTCAAATTGTGACTGACAAGAAAAAAAGAGGGTTTCTCAATACTATTCTTTCACATTGTTCATTCATTCACTCATTTTTAAAAAATCCTTACCTTCTTTTCAGGCAAAAGATCAGGAAAGTCTAGGAACCTGGGTTTAACTGATTTATCTAAGATCGCAGCTAGGAAGTATCTGAAGCTGTATTTGAACCCAGGACCTGGATCTCTATACACTGAGCCATCTACCTGCCCCCATTAATTATTTCTTAACCTAGAGAAGCTCCAAATTCCTTTTGCCCTATAGTCAACACACCTAAATTCTCCTGTGTCGTCTTTGTTTTTTTAAAAAAAATGCAGACATTGATTGGTGAATGGTGAAACAAATTCTGGCATTTGAATATTATGAAATATAATCTTCCTTGTTCTTGACCTCTCTTCAGCCTTTAGTATTATATTGATCATACCTTTCTCCTTGTTACTCCTTTCTCAAAAGGTTTTTGGAATATCATTTTCTCATGACTTTCCTTTAATTTATCTGATCAATCCTTTGTTGGATGCTCATCCAGATCATGGCCATAATAGCCAACATTTATATAGGATACATATTAGAAGGAATGTATCTCTGGGAGTGCTGAGGGATATATTGAGCAATGTAAATTATATTAAAGAGACAAAAGATAACAATAAAAATGAGGGAACAATTGATTCAATGGAGCCCTCTTTTGAATATCATAATTATAGATGCAAACTATTTCCTGAGTGACTGAGTAGTGTCCACTTTTGCCTCAGCTCCACTAGTTCCCTATCTTCCAGGCTGGGTAAACTTCTCAAAAGGAAAAGAGATATATCAATGCACCAATGGATGTAGCATTTATCAATGTAATTGTTGAGATTCTCATTTACACAAGAAACATTTAAGCTCCTTCCATTTATAAAACAGCGAGTTGGTGAAGGGAAAGATGCAAAGATTGAATAAGGCACAGTCAGCAATGTTTCATGGAAAATAAACTCTAGATGGGGATAGGATATAAACATAGAAAATCATAAGAAACAACATTGTATAATTTGTATATTAAGTGCAAACAATATATATGTTATACATATTATATTATATAATATATAATGTATTGTATTATGCATTATAATATTGTATTATATTGAAGTTATATTATATATATATATATATACACAAATGGTTTCCACCTTCAAGGAGTTTATAAACAGGTTAATAATATTTCAAATATACACATTCTGAAGAGTGTGTGTGTGTGTGTGTGTGTGTGTGTGTGTGTGTGTGTGTGTAAATGGAAGTAGGATGCTCTAGGAAAATCCTATTGCAGAAAGTAGGATTTGCCATTTCCTCCTGGAAGAAAGCCAAGGAAACCAACAGATTCTTTTTATTTCAAAATCTATTATCTTATGTTCATCCACTCCCCTTGTATTATATTATTTTTTTCGTCTTTCTAAGATCAATACTCTAGGGGCAGCTAGGTGTCTCAATGGACAGAGCACTAGGTCTGAAGACAGAAGGTTCTGAATTCAAACCTGGCCTCAGACACTTCCATCTGTGTGACTTGGACAAGTCATTTAACCCTAATTACCTAGCCTTTAATACTCTTCTGTCTTGGAACCAATATTTAATATCAATTCTAAGACAGAAGGAAAGGGTTTTTTTAAGTAGTAAAAGACATCAGAGAAATATTTTAGGGAGAAAAGATGAGCTTGGTTACATTAAGAGGAAGAGGGATAATTGGTGGACAGATATTAACACCTTCAGAGTATCAGAGTTTTGGCAAGCCATGGAAGGACATGGGCTTATATATTAGCATCTAAGAAATCCAACTTCCTCATTTTTCAGATCAGGAACTGAAGCCTCCGGAAATGAAGCTATTTGCCTTTGGTCACACAGCCTGTGAGTCTTCTTGGTGGAAAGTGAAGTCGCCTTGTTGAAGCCAAGCCCAACGCCAGGCTCCATTATTCGTTACGGAATCCTGTAGAATGAATGTGTCGTGATCCATATCATTAAAGAGAATAACAAAATTGGTGACCATTCCATTTGATCAACTATCTGAATATACTCAGATACTCAAATTGTGTTTATAATGAATCCTTCCAAGTAGGATGGAAGTTTCTTGAAGGAACTTTAATACTTCATTTTGGCCTTTGCATTCCCTCTACACATTACCTCGTACATAATGAATATTTGTCAAATTCAATCAACATGAATTGTATTAAATTGAATTGGTCTGGGCATTCTGGATATTAAAGGGGACCCTGTTGCTGTCCAGTCACATCTGAGTTTTTGCCATCCTTTGGATCATTCTGTCCAAGGAGTTTTCTAAGGAAAGATACTAGCTTGCCATTTTCTTCTCTAGTAGACCAAGGCAAACAAAGGTGAAGTGTCTTACCTAGGGTCCCACAGGTAGTAGGTGTTTATGGTCAATTTGAACTCAGGCCTTCCTGATTCCAAACCCACTGAGCCACTAACTGCCTCCTAGACAGAAATGAAGTGAGTTACCCAAAGTCACACAGCTAGTAAGTGTCTGAAGTCAGATTTGGACCCAGATCTTCCTAACTGCAGGTCCAATGTTCTATCCAGTGGCCCATCTAGCTGCGCCCAAAAGAGACCCTCGAGTGTCTTTAATTTGAGTCATTTGCCTTTTTTTTGTGAAGATATGCAATTATTCTACCATTGATGTGGTGGAAATTCAAAACAGGCAGTGGGAATGAGTCAGGGAGCTAATCAAAAAAAAAAAAAAAAAAAAAAAGAATGAAGCTGAAATCAGAAACAAGGAGAGCTCTGATTTGAAAGAAACGTCCACATCTTGACTTGCATACCTTCCACAAAAAAAGTGGAGACTGCCTGTAATCTGAGTTCCTTTCAATGCATATCTCTCCTCCATTCCATAGGGAGACCAGCTGGGCTATCCTCGGATAAGGGGCCCACCTGCACCTCATTAAAGATTAGGACTTGCTCCTGCCACACCAGAGGCTTAACCACGATGACATAACTCCATTCAGAGGACGGCCTGACTGGGCTTGTGTTCCCCACCACACACACACACACACACACACACACACACACACACACACACATACACACACTCACACACACACACACACACCCAGCTCTTGTATCACCAAGAATCTGGCAGTCAGTTCCTACTGACACAGTTCACGGCGTGTATTGGGTGCTCCCGATCGTTTTTTGCATCTGGTCTGGGAATTGAAGACAGCAGTTTCAAGACAGTAAGGTAAGCCCTGTTGAGTGTTTTAACTATAAAAGAGAAAGAGAGAGAGAGAGAGGAATAGAGAGAGTACTGGAAGGTTGGTAAGAGGCTTGTCCCAAGAACAGAAAAATGTCCCAGCAGCTTTGCCAGTAAGAGTGAGAACAGCAAATCAAGGTTTTTGTCCAGTTGCTTTCACAGTTTGTGGAAAATACCTTCCATGTTTTATGAGTGAGAGAAGAACCGTGCATGCATGGCATTTTCTGTTTTATTGGGGAAGGGTACTTTTAAGAAGACTTTATAACTAAAAGCAGGGGATGGTGATATTAAACAGGACCCAGAGAAAATTATTGGAATTTAGAAGATTCTTACTTCCTTGCTATTTTCACTGAATTAGAATTTTTAAATTAAGAATATTTAAAACAAACTTCTAAATAATTTTAAATTAATTCATTATTATTTTAAGTTTATACTAAAAAAATCATCTGTGCAGGTCACAGAGATATGAGCTCTTCCATAATCTCTTCATTGGATGAATAACCCTAGAATCATAAGTTCATAGATAGGAAACTGGAAGAGACATTAAAGGCCATCAAGTCTAAGCTTCTTTTTTTATGGGGGAGGAAATTGAGGCAGAGAATAGATTTATGCAAGGTCACATATCTGAGATGGGATTGGAACTCAGATCTCCTTAAATCCAAGTTTGATGATCTATTTACTACATTATTCTGACTTTACTGATTTTCATAATGCCTTGAGGATGTGATATCTAGGGTACTTTTTGAAAGAGATATTTGCAGAAACCATGGGAGAAAGTAATAATACATGGTATTGTGAGCTTACATAGAACTTTAACTTTTTCAAGGAATTTTACAAAGATTATCTCCTATAACGCTGCTTGGTTTCCACCCTTCCTTCCTCCTTCTTCCCCAGAGTAGCCCTTCTTTTCTAGCCAACAAACATTTGGAAAAAGTTAAGGAAAAAAATAGTACAACCAATGTTAAACCTTATAGAGCTCCAGGTCATGTTGGACTTCCCAATACTTCTTTCTATCAATATTCAGCCCAAACAAACAAACAAATAAATAAAACAAACAACATGAAAGCATTTTCTGTCTTCTCCTGAATTCTTATCAGGACAATTTCTGCATTGAGAATGTACTGAGTTTGGATTGGATAGGTAATAAAAGGATACAAGTATCTTGCTGATTGAGAAAGACAAATCTTTCTGACACAAATTGATGAGGAAAGACAGCTCTATCTGAAGTGATGATTTTCCCCAAAAGAAACACACAGGAAGATGTCAGCATTGGTTAATTTCATCTCCGCGCTGTGTGATTATCATTTTCGCCAAGTCTGGTCAGCAAGCACACATCTGCTATTCAGCAGCCACATTCAGGATATTTATAATAAATTGTTTAGCTGCTACATTTGATAGATGAAAATACTTCATGGCTACAAGGGAAAATAGCTCAGATGCATGTTCTTTACACATCTTAAGTTAATTACAGCGCCTAACAAAGGGATAGAATTGAGTATCAGGTTGCATTCTCACTTTTCATAGAGAAATTGGGATCTATCTTATTTTAAACTTGGCTCAGCCAATACAACCTTTGTTCACCTATGACTCTGCATCTTGCTAAGACTCAGTTCCAACACATTCCCTAGAGGCACCATTCATGCTTCATATTATATATGCCCCTGACCCTCCTGACTTTACTAAGCTGTTGAGAGTAACCATAACATGATAGAAAACTAAACTGAGCCTGGAAGCCTAGTTTGGCCCTCTTCCTAAATTTCTGTGTGAACTTGGAAAAGTTTCTTCCCTTCTCTGCTCCTCAGTTTTTTCCACAATCCCTTTTAGCTCCAGAATTATATAATTCTATAGTCTTGCCACATAGACCTTCACTACAGATATGATGAATGCAACCTTTTTTTCTTAAGTTTTTTTTTGGTCTTTAATTCCTGCCCCATTTCATCAACCTGCATTGCTTCTAAGATTTTATTACATCTTAGATAACATCATGAACCTACAGCTAAAGAGATTCCCATAGTTCATATAGTCTGATCTGTCATATTACAGATGAGGGGAATTAGATGACTACCCCAAGGTCACAAAGTTTGCAAAGATTATGAAATAATATAGCTAAAGATATAAAAGACTATTTCAGGGGGCAGCTGGATGGCTCAGTGGATTGAGAACCAAGCCTAGAGACAGGAGGTCCTAGGTTCGAATCTGGCTTTGGATACTTCCTAGCTGTGTGACCCTGGGCAAGTCACTTAACCCCCATTGCCTAGCCCTGTAACAAATAAAATTAATATAGAAGGACATATATATATATATATATATATATAAAGAGATATTAGGGTTTAAAAAAAGACTTTTAACCTCCTCATTTTACAGTTAAGGAAACTGAGGCAAAGAGACATGGATTTGCCTAGGATCATATAGTAAATTTCTAAGGTGGCATCTGAACACAAGTTCCCAACTCCAAGTCCAGCATTATTCCAAGTCACTTCTCTTCAGCTTCCATAATAAAATCCAAAGTTTTGCTTAGATCCATCCTCCCTCCCACTTCTTTTCTGAGCAATCACTAAAATCCTGAATTGTTGCTTCTGCCCATTAAGATCTTGGCAGGAAGCCAACTGAGAAGCTGCAGATCCCTGAGAAAGAGAAGAGAGAGAATCGTGGATAGTTCTTTCCAGATTCTGAGTTTATTTCTATAAGTTAAAGGCATGCTTTGGTTTGGCATGATATTCATCTCTAATAAGCTGATTGTCTCACTAAGGGCTATCTGATGAGCAATCTCAATGGAATGTGCCAGAAAGCAATTACCCCATCCCCCAAAAGAACCTCATCTTGCACCACCTATGCCAAACATTCCTTTCTTGAGCCCCTGACCCTGGAATAATAATAAGCAACCTTTCTCAAAAGAGCAAAATGCCATTACTGATAAGCTTACATTCTCTTGATGGCACTGATGATATTTCTAGACCTCTGATCTCAGAATATAATCTTCCTCAACTCTACTAGCTCTTCTGCTGCAATATTAAAATAGAAGAGCAGAGAGATTTTTTTTAATTGTTGCTTTTGCCTTTAATTCTCTACAAAGCAGTGACCAATTATGGTAGCCAGGGCTCCAAAGGGTTAGTGCAGCTTTACTGGGGCCATAGAGAATCTGATTGGAGAAGTAGTTCTATACAGAGCCCAGAAGGGGGCTCAAGAGCATCCTGTAGCTCTTAAAAAATGATTCATTTCCATTTGTTCATTTGTTTTCTTCAGCACTGATACTGTGAAAGTTGGTCACTGAAACCATTTTCCTCCTTTAAGGTATCATAAATGTTATACTTAGGATTGTTTAAGATACATGAAAGAGAGTTTAGGGTTAGCATAAACATTCCAGATTAAATTTGAAAGGGAAATAATCATTCTTTGTGACTCTGGGCGGATGAGAGCCTAACCAAGACTCTACTTCAAATCCCAGCTCTGCTATTTACTATTTATGTGATGTTTGATTAATCATTCAGTGTGTCTGAGTTTCATCCCCTTGTATCTATTTATTTCATTTTAATTTTCTAAATTTAACTTTTTAAAATAATTTTCCATGTTTACAGGATTCATTTTCTTTCCATCTCCTCTTCTTTCTCTCCTCCCAGCATCTCCTCATATTTAAAATAAAAGAGTTGAACTAGAAGGCTTCTAAGAACTCTTGAATTTTCTAAATATATATTTATAAGTCACTTTTATCTTCTTGGCCCTCATCTTGATAATAGCAATACAAATAATAGCTAGAATATATATATAGCACACTAAAACTTGCAAAATGTTTTCCAAGATTTTTCTCCTTTATTCAGTGTAAAATATCTAGAGAAGGAGGGACAAATAGTGTATCCATTTTTACAGCTGAAGAAACAGAAGTTTTAAGAGGTTGGATGAGTTTCCTAGGAGACAGGATTTGAACTCTTCCTTCTTGATTCTAAATACAGCCCTCTCTTTGATGTGTTGCCTCAATGCTCTCAAGTTTCCTTATATGGGAAACAAGGAAGTTGGGTCAGATATAATGAATTAATAGTTAAATATTTATGTAGTACTTTAAGTTTTACAGAAAAATGTACAAATATTATCTCATAATAACTCTGGGAGACAAGTACTTTTATTTATTTCTTATTTGAGGACGGTGAAGGAGATGAAAGACAAAGGATTCATACATGGTATTTGGTTTAGTTAGTATATGAGGCTGGATTTGATTCTAGGTCTTCTTGACTACAGATCCGCCATTACTCAAACCAATGTTGTGCCACTTAGCCACTTCTAGAGATGTCCTGTAGGAAGTCTTTTAGACCAGTATCCAAGATCTTCTATTCCTAAGCCACCCCACCTCACTGGAGCTCAGGTTCTTCATCCACAAAAAAGGGGGGTGTATGAGATGACCTCTAAAATCCCTTGCAGCTCAATATCTATGAAAATCACTTATCCTTCACAAGCCTCAGTTTCCTAATCTGTAAAAAAAGAGATAGATTAGATGGTAGCCAGGGTCCCTTTCCTCCTCTACATTTCTGATTCTATGATGCTCTACTGTACTGGACATAATGATATTTATTCTACCCCTACTTAGGGTCCAGAATACCTCAAGAAGATGTATCTAAATGTACTACCACTCATCTTGGCATTAATCAGTGGCATCAGCTGCCATGAATACTATGATTTTGATTATGGTTTTGCCATGTACCAGATGTCTTCACCAAACTGTGCCCCAGAGTGTAACTGTCCAGCAAATTACCCATCAGCCATGTACTGTGACGAGCTGAAACTGAAAACGATGCCAATCATCCCTCCTGGGATCAAGTACCTTTATCTTCGGAACAACATGATTGAATCCATTGAAGAGAAGGCATTTGAAAATGTCACTGATCTCCAGTGGCTCATCCTTGATAACAACCGCTTAGAAAACTCCAAGATCAAGGGGAGAATTTTTGCAAAGCTGAAACAGCTCAAGAAATTACACATCAACTACAACAACCTGACTGAAGTGGTGGGCCCTCTTCCAAAGTCTCTGGATGACCTGCAGCTGGCTTATAACAAAATCACCAAGATCTCACCCTCCTCCTTTGAAGGTCTCATCAACCTGACCTTTGTCAACCTTCAGCACAACCAGCTGAAAGAGGATGCAATCTCAGCAGCCTTCAAGGGCCTGAAGAAACTGGAATATCTTGACTTGAGCTACAATCAACTGACCAAGCTGCCCACTGGCCTTCCCATTTCTCTGCTGACTCTCTACCTGGACAACAATAAAATTAGCAATGTGCCTGATGAATATTTCAAGCGCCTTAGTGCCCTTCAGTACCTTCGATTGTCTCACAATCAATTGGCTGATAGTGGAATCCCAGGAAATTCTTTCAATGTGTCTACTCTCATTGAGTTGGATCTCTCCTACAATAAGCTGAAGAAAATTCCAGCTGTCAATGAAAACCTTGAAAACTATTATCTCGAGGTCAATGAGATTGATAGTAAGTTCAAATTCCTGTCCATATTTTATGGGTACATTCACTATGATCACAAATACATGTGTCATCTCTTAATATACATATATCTGAGTCCCCTTGTGAAGGTCAAGATTAGAAATTTCTCCAGTCTTTTAGGACTCAAAACTGATTTATGGTACTAAGTCATTTAGTTTCCCTGGGTTTCAGTTTCTTAAATCTATAAGATGAGGGAGTTGGACTAGATAACTAAAATCTTTTCTTGTTATAAATCTATGATTCTATGAATTTCTTAGAAATGAAAGTATTCATAAAGGTATGAATTCTCAGAGATAAAGTATATGATCTTGATATACATAGTCTGAAAATAGTTGCCCATTATTGACAACTACAAATCTTCATGAAATGTTGATAAGCATATTGCTACTCAATGTACCAGAACAAATATGAGTATTTTAACTAAATTTAACTAACTACATTTAAGTAACTTTTAACTAAAAGGGGATATCATAGTATAAAAGAGAGAATAACAATGGGAAAGTCAGGAAGAGTTAAAGAAAATTCAGAATTCAATATATCAAGGCTATATGGTAAAGTGGAATGAATCTTTAATCTGACATTAGAGGGTATGAGTTTGAGTAATCTCTGCTACTTATTACCTTGGATAAGTTACTTGATATACATCCCTAGGTTTCAGTTTCTTCATCTGGAAAAGGTTAAGATAGTTGATCTTAAAAGTTCCTCCTAGTTCTCAATCTATAATCCTATAATAGATTATCTTGAATTAAACACATTCTTTCTTCTATTGGAAATAGGAGCTTAAGGGTTATTTTCTCATCTATTTCTTACCATGACCTAAAAACAATAGGATTACATACTTTACCAATTATCATCCTGGAACTCCTTCATCCCACACCTTTAGCCACAACCACTGATGCCTGATATTATGTCAGCTAAAGTGTACTTCTCTTCCCAGGTTTTAGATAAAATTGGATTGAAGCAGACCTGAACTCTTTTGGGGTAGGGGTCATCTGTATTTGGCCATAGTATCGCATATCCCCCTTTTTACCGTTCTACTTTCTTTTTTTTCTTCAACGTTTCTTCACTTCTTTTCTTAGTATGGATAGTTTCTCTTTTACTTTGTAGTTAGAACTGACATGATCTGTTATTATCACTGTTGCCCTGTCCTAATTGTTAGAATCACCGCCTATTTCCTACTTTACAGTGGTAACAGATAAAAATTATGCGTAGCCACAGAATTCCTCCAAGACCATACTGTAGCTAGTGTTACTTTTTAAGTGAATTAAGGGACAAGATATCTGAGTAGATAGAGCAATGGACCTAGAATTGGGAGAGGTCAGTGGAAATCTTGACTTCTTAGCTATATGACTCTGAAGTCACTTAATCTTTGTCTGTCTCAGTTTCCTTATCAGTAAAATGAGAATAAAATACATATAACTCCAAGTGTTGTTGCAAGGAAAAAAATGACATGAAAGATATGGTATTGGGGCAGTAACTCAGCCTCAGTTTCCTTATATGTAAATAAGGAATAATAAATAATAGTACCTCTCTCCCAAAGTCAACTCCAGAATAAAATGAGTTATTTGTGAACCTTGAAGGCACAAATTCTATCTGTCTGTCTGTCTCTCTCTTTCTTCCACCCATTCCCCATCTATCCATCAGTCCATCCATCCATCTGTCCATCTATCCATCTCTTTATCTTTTCTTGTTGTTGTTGTTGTTAATGTTCTTAGCCTTGAGAGGCCAAAAAGTGAAATGGTAGAATTTTAATTATGATGAAACACACCAGCTGGTTGTATTGGACTGAGGTCTAATACCTCAGAACCATGTTTTACACTCCCAGAGTAATATAATGAGTAAAGCACCCACAGTTGGGCTCTAGCTCTAGTTCTGCCAAGACTTACTTGTATTAACTTGAGGAAGGGAATTAACTTCTCTGGGCCTCAGTTTCTTCACATGTAAACTTAAAAGTTGAACTGGAGATACTTAAAGGTCTATTCAAGTAATATATTCTATGATTGCGTTGTTCAGACTTTCAGTTGTGTCTAGCTCTTCATTACTCCATTTGAATTTTTTTTGTTAGAAATACTGAAGCAGTTTGACATTTCCTTCTCCAGCTCATTTTGGAGATGAAGAAATGGAGGCAAAGAAGATCTTTATTTTTAAGTTCCCTTATTTTACAAATGAGGGGACTAAGGTCCAGAGAAGTTCAGTTACTTGCACAAGGTCATACTAGTTAGACTTCTGACACTTCAGAGGATTCAGAGATAAACTTCTGAAGATTCAAACTCAAATCTTCAAGATTCCAAGTCTCAACATCAAACTTCCATATTGTATTTTTAACCCATGATATCCATTTTAAAATGTGATTTTTAAAAATCTTTATATTAGAAAATAGATTAGAGTTAGTTCGGAGATGTGGCTTTTTCTGAGCTTAGATACTGTTTGTCATATGACTATAGACAAATTACTTTTCTATGAACTCAGTTTTCATCCATTTTTTTCTGTACATGTGATCTCATATGTTGGGAACACCTAATCAAGAATGACAACTGTTTTCAAATGTTGACTCTGAGGGTTACCTAAGGCTTTGAGAGTTTAGGTGACTTGTCCATGGTCACATAAACCACACGTGTCAGAAGTTGGGCTTAAACATAGATCTTCTTGACTCCAAGGTCAACTCTCTGTACACTATGCCATGATGTCTCAATTTTCTATAATGCTTTACAAAAGATTCTCTGTGAAATGGGAAAAGTAATATTCGTCTACTGCCAACTTTACAAGGCTAGGAAAATGTGATATCATTGGCAGTAACACCTGTAACTTCATTGATATAGAAAATTCTTCTTGAGGCAATTCTTTCTATCAATGTAGAATTGTAATGCTTCTGCAACTTAAGAGTCTCAGAAAGTTTCTTTGGACAATAAGACAATAAGGGACCTATCAAGATCATGTAGTCAGTATGAGCAGAACTTGAACTTGTCTTTTTTAGAGGCTGGCTCTTTATCCATAGTGTCATGAAGCCATAGGAGGAGGAGGAGGAGGAGGAGGAGGAGGAGGGAGGAGAAGAGGAGGAGGGAGGAGAAGAGGAGGGGGGAGGAGGAAGGAGGAGGAGGAGGAGGAGGAGGAGGAGGAGGGAGGAGGAGAAGGGAGAAGGAGGAGGAGGAGGAGGAGGAAGGAGGAGGAGCAGTAATAGTGGTGGTAGTATTGGTAGGAGAAGGAGAATTAATCCCAGCAGATCTTTGACTTGGAACTCTTTGGCTACTTCAGCACATTTGACATACCTGTAAACCACAAATGTTCATTTTTAAAGTTTCTTTAATTTAGGACTTTCCTTTAAGTCAGCCTGGTCTTTCCTAACCTCTAAACTCTAAGAGTAAAGTTAGCAAAATGTCACACTACATTGTGGAATTTTCACATGGAAACAACTGGTAGTGTTGACTTGTCATTACTTGACATTATTATTTGGCCATCCTGCACTACACCTGGACCACCATCAAGTCAAGAGCTTGCTGAGTGTCTGAGCTGGCAATCACAGGGTCTATCACAAGTACACCATAACCTAATTTGGGTTATATTAGGCTGCAGCTGCTAAATTCTGTCTCATATTCCAGAGTCTCTGATAAATATTGCCTCTCATATCTCTAGCCAAAGTGGTATGGATGCCAGTTTCAAGAGGGTAAAGCTACTACATTTGGATGCTATAGAGGAAACTTTCCCAACCTAGGACTCAAAATACCTGGGGCCAAGTCTTGGTTTTGCCAATTATAACCAGTTAGCTACATAACACTTTATTGCTTACCAGAAATAATAATAATAATAACAACAACAACAACAACAACAATACCCTGAACAACCCTGCAAGGTAGGTGGTATAAATTATTTTGTTTTGTTTTACTCTGTATTCCCTTGTTTGCTTCTCTAGATTCAATTTCTTCATCTATTTATCAGGGATCTTAATTCTTCTACTACCTGCTTCACAGGATTGTTGAAAAGATCAATTAAGAGAATGCAAATGAAGAAAGAATTCCATAAGCTGAAAAGCATGAATATGGAATGGGCACTAGAAGGGACCTCAGACACTGGCAATGACCACTCTCATTTTATAAAAGGATTAGGAAAGGAATGTCTCAGGGAGTTAAATGACTTGTCCAAAGTCACACAAGCAGAAAGTGTCAGGTCAGATTGGAACCTAGGTCCTCTTTATGCAGGCTGTGTGCTTTCCACCATACCAAACTGACCCTTTGCCCCACCCCCACCTCCATATATGTGAATGAAGGGAAAAAAAAAAAAAACAACTCTTTGTCTTAGATCTGAGGAACTTTAATTAAAAAAAAAAAAAGACAAACCTGGGAGTTTCTCCTTCCTGAAATCAATTATCCCCCCTGAACCCTGATTCTTCTTAGATTCAAAGGTGCCTTCCCGGTGCTGGATTGGTCTATATAAGGAACCATCTGGCGGCCAGGAAGTAGAGGGCGTGGCCCCTCTCTAGCATGGGATTGGTCCAATTCAAGACCAATCCCATGCCAGGAAGTAGGGAGCATGGTTCCTCCCCCAGCACAGGCACAACAGGAAGTAAGGGGGAGGGATCCCTGGGACACACTGAGGGATGCAGTTCCCCAGCCGCAATATTTTAAAACCCACATTCACACACATTTTAATTATTTCCATGCACTCAGGAAAACACAACTCAAAATCAAAATATTTTATTGTTTGCTATTTATTCACATATAGATGCAATCTAATATTCCAGGTTGAATCTCTGGGTGTCAAAAACCAGATGGTAATAGCAATGGTAAAAGGCACTTGATGGGCGTGGTTTTGCCTGGAGAAGGAAAGGTTTGGACTCTGTTTTCTAATAGGTGTATCATAATCCAATTCTTCACCACAGGGGCATTACTTCTCTTTTCCAGTTTTCCTCTTTTGTTCCATCCACTACTCTATAACCTACTGCTTTTCAACCAATCGATGAACTATACTCAATGAGTGCTAATATTTTACATAAAGTAAAATAGAAAAGAATAGATATTAAGTAGACCAAATAACAGGAAAGAGAATCTGAAAATGAGAACAAACCATTGTCAGAATGTGCCAGAAATATGCTTTTTATCATCAATGTTCTGTATAGGCATGGGTTCTAGCCCTCACTTGGCTCGTAATTATTAACCTTCTGGTCCCTAGAATAATACCACATACCCAATACATGTTTCATAAATGGATATAGAATTGAATCTTTCCCCTTTCCTGTCCTTCCTTCTTTTTTCCTTTCTTCTCTCTCTCCTCCCTCCTTCCCTTCTTTCCTTCCTTCCTTCCTTCCTTCCTTCTGGTATAGGGGATAAAGAAAAACACTAAACTGGCAGTCAGAAAACATGAGTTTGAGTCATAACCATTGCCATTTGCTAGTTGTGTTATATTGGGCAAGTCACTGACTCAATTTCTTCATTATTTTAATTTGGAATGATAGTATGGGGGGGGCGGTTCCTAGAACTGTTAATATCAGTCCTTAAGAGATAATTGCTAAATTTTCAGTGTGAACATTAATGCTTCAGAAATCCATAAACTCTATAAATCACAGATTGATTTAATGTTTTGTTGATTGTTTAGATAAGAAAAATCCATTAATGTAAATTACATTTAAAGTGTGTTCTGTGTATTTTTTCCTTGAGGAGCTGGTCATTAAATATGTACCAGCCTTCTTCTAGCAACATAGGAATTGAATATCCCATAATACTATGATTAGGATTAAATAAGACAAAATATATGTTATGCTACATATGGATATTCTTTATTTTGTGTTTGAGCTATAATTCCACTAATATTTTTAGCCTCGCCTAAGATGCATCAGTGTTTGGCAGCCAACAAGTGTGCTTTTCATTCATTCCTATGATGGTGATTCTTATGAGATGAGGAAACCCCCTCTACTAAATGTGGATGAGTACTTTCTCCATAACCTAAGGTCCTATAAAGTTACCTGGGGCACTGAGAAAGAAGAGGACTTGTCCAGCCTCATAGAGGCAAAACTCAAACCCAAGACTTTGTCATTCCAGTGACTTCCTAGAAGTCTAGGACTATGGGACTTTAGCAATACCACAATGAAAGAATCTTGTTTTTTTTTTCTTATTACTTCTTTGATAATACAGTAATTACTATTTATTTCTTCAGGAAAAAACAAAAATTCATAGAATATCCTAGTATATCATTCTTAACATCAGTTCTTGAACATTTTTCTTAAAATATGCCTCTGATGATTATTAATTCAAAATCTTGAGGTCAACAATTTTGCCCAATATAATCCTGCTAATTGAAAATAGAATTCTAGATTTCCAAAGCTGCATGATATTTTCTCATGGATATGGGCATTTAAGTTTTTAGGTTGGAAGATGGAAAGCTGAGATAACTGTGTTCAGGGACGTATCTAGAAAGGGCTTGAAATCCCTCAGCATCTTCAAAATGAGGAAATCTAGCACTTCAGTAGTTGTAACAATTATAGAAGTTCATGGATCATATGCTTCCTTCCCTCATACTTATCCCATGACTGTAGCCCAAGTTAGTGTCTTTCCATCTAGCTCTAGTCTTCTGTGTCCAGTGTTAGTTAATATCCATCTTATCCACTACAATAGCCTAGTGGTGTCCTGAGGTACTTACAACCAGACTCCAACTCCCAAATAAATGAATTATTTCTTGTTGCTTAAGCCAGGTACAAAATCAGAAGAAAAAAAAAAGCTCTAACTTTCATTTTAAAACTCTAACTTTATTTTATTTTATTTTTCTATTTAGTTGATGCTCCAATGTAAACTTTTTTCATGTCTTCTTAAATCTCCCTCAATCACTTTCTCTCCATCTCTCTTTTGCCTCCATAACACTCCTAACAACTTAATTTATCAGTCCTTATGAGTGTTCAAATCACATCTGCCCTGTACAAAATCCTTGAGATCAGGCCAAGGATTAAGTCATTTTTCAGTTGTGTTCAACTCTTCTGGACTCCAGTTGGGGTTTTCTTGGCAAAGACACTAGCGTAGTTTTCCACTTTCTTCTCCAGCTCATTTTGTAGATGAAGAACGAAGGCAAACAGGGTTAAATGACTTGGTCAGGGTCATACAGCTCGTAAGTGCCTGAGGTTAGATTTGAACTTACCAAGATGAGTCCAGGAACATCACTCTATCCACCATGCTCCCTAGCTTCTCCCCAGGTCCAAAATATTGTTTTTAAACAAAAATAAAAATTAAAACAGAAACAAAACAAAAATTTGATAGCTTTAGTGATTAGATAGAGTGAAGCACTACCTCTTGATTCAGAGAACCTCAGTTCAATAAGTCACTGAAGCACCAATACCTCAGTCTCCCATTTGTGAAATTAAAAGAATGAATTTAATACCTTCTGTGGTCCCTTCCAGTAGCAGACCTAGAGTCTATGATTCATTAATATCTTACATATAAGAGCAAACCAATCCATGTTTCTTGAAAATTAGTATTATATTCAAGATATTATAATTATGGGTAATTATAATGATATTTACAAAATATTATAATTTAGGGTTTTTTCAAAGCAAATTTCTAAATTTCCCTATGTTTTATTTTGCAGAGTTTGAAGTGAAAAGTTTCTGCAGGGTTCTGGGTCCTTTATCCTATTCCAGAGTCAAACACCTACGGCTGGATGGAAATCTCCTCAGTCAATCTAAGTTGCCATCAGAAATGTATGATTGTCTTCGAGTAGCCAATGACATCACGCTGGAATGAGATTTTGGCCAATCCCAGAATTCCTTACAAGTGCTCATACTAGAGATTTGTTTAGGAATTACACTTTCCAGTTAGTTTTCCAAACAAAGTCTCCATTTTCTTACTATCAATTTCATTGATGTTTACTACTAGGAATTTTTATGATCTTATGAAAAATGTTTTGTAAACATTGTAACTGACTTTTTTTAAAAAATTAAGATGAAAGGCAGGCCTGCTTTATCACAAACACAAACACACATGTACATACACACACATATACACACACAGCGCCGAGTGCTATTTGTGAGCTTTGTAGACTTGGCAAGCCATAGAAATCTCCCAAATGTCTTGTAATGTCACCTTTTCAAGTGACAAGGAAACCAGCTGCATTTTTAGACACACAAATGTTAATTTAAAAGGCCCAAAGTTTAAACCATTGAGTCAAAGTAAATTCCTCTCACTAACCTTAATTCACATGTTGTTGTTGTTGTTGTTTCGTATGTTAAAGCATCAAAATGATATTCATTAAGATGAATTAAAATTTCCACTAGAAAATTCTCATTTTGAAACTATTTAAGTAAAATCATGAGACCACATGAATGGAAGGAAGTATTTTCATTTTTTTTAAAATTACATGTGTACTTATATAGTGAGATTTATCTCATTTAGAATGATTATTTCACTGTAAGTCATTTATAAATATTTCTGATCAATTATTTGCATGCTATGCTTAACCTGCTAACTGAAAAATAAAACAGAGCAAAAAACATTATTGTGTCTTCCATAGCCTTTGGAAATATTTCGCTCTTTTAAATAATTTAAAAGAATGGGTTATGATTCAAAGAGAGTTTCAGCCTTTTACAATTTAACATTTTAACATGAGGTTACCATCTATATCAATTTGTTCTTTACTCTGTAGTTTCAGTATGCTTTTAAATTTAATTTATAATATCCAAAGTTACTTATAAATTATTATTTCTTGCAGTTTTGAGTAACAAACACACATTTAATTACTTTTAAAAGTGACAGAGGGCACAACTTGTGTAACCCTAGGCAAGTCATTTAAGTTTCTTGGGCTTCAGTTATTTCATTGTAAAATGAAGGGGTTGGACTAGTAGATCAATAATTCTGTGACATTCTTGGTGAATCACAAAACCATCAAATTACTATCTTTCTTTTGCATGTATGGGATCTATAATATCTTTAAATTAAGTTTAATTTAATTATCAAAGGGATTAAGAGATCTAGAACATTTCAGAAGATATGTTTGGATGAGGACAGTTAGGTGGTGCAGTGGATGGGGCTCTGGAGTCAGTAAGATTCTACTTTCTGAGTGCAAATACAGCCTCAGAAACTCCCTAGTCATGTGACCCTAATTAAGCCATTTAACCTTGTTTGCTTCGGTTTCCTCATCTGTAAAATGTCCTAGAGAGGAAATGGCAAAACATTCTAGTATCTCTGCCAAGAAAATCCCAAGTTGGATCATGAAGAGTGGGAAACAATTGAACAACAATGGGGATAGGAACCATGAAAGGCCAGGGTATGAGCTATTTTTGAAGTCTACACCTAATGAAAATACTTAACTATTTCCTCAAGCCTTTTGGAATGAGACTGTTCAAAAGTCCTGGATTTAAAGTCAAATGATAGATATTTAAACTATACACTCCTTACTTATGTGATCCTGGGTAAATAATTTCCTCTTTTGAACCTCATTTTGATTATTTATAAAGTAAAAATTTCATTAAATGCTTTCTAAAATTTCTGCTAGGTATCCCATGCATCTATGAATTTCCCAATTGAAGATGATTTTCAGTATTATTAATTCATTAGAAACAATGGGCATTGATTCATTTAAATGTTGCTCTCCATCTTCATTCTATTTAATTCAACCAGAATTTATTGAGTATCTCTTGTGTGCCAATCAATGTGCTAGTCACAAAGACATAAAGGAAATAGTCCTGCCTTTTGTATATTTAGAATTATCTTGAATCACTAAAGCTATATTACCCAAACTTCCTTTTTGTATTACCCACAATTCCTTTTGCCTTTAGTATGCATGTGTCTTTACAGGGTCTGTATGTAATTTGGGTTCCCTATGCCATGCCCTCTCTCTTGTATGTGAATTGAGTGGAGACCAGTCTTTGTTGCCCTAGCTCTCTCTTCCACATGAAGTAAGTGAAGAACATCCTCTGTGTTCTCTAGCTCTCTAGTTAAATATTAATAAATCTCTATAAATATTATACTTTGGAGATATTGAATATTAATTTTAAAATCCACATTTTGGCAACTTTACAAAGGGACCCCAGAACCTAACTTATAGGTAAGTAGGAACCCCCCCTCCCTGAGTCTCCCAGGCTTCCTGCCCACGTAAAAGGTGGGAAGCTCCCCCCCCCACTTCCCACTCCATCTACTACCTTTTGGATGCCTTGTTTCCCCCTCATCTTTCCTGTTCTTCCTTCTCTCTCTATCCTTTCCTCTACCTCCTCCTTCCCTCCAGATCCTCTGTGGAGCTAAGCTTCCCAGCTCCACCACTGAGCCCTCCACCAAGACTCTTTCCCGGCAAATCCCCAAGCTCTCTTCTTCTGCCACTTTTCTGCTTATTTCCTCCCTCCCCTGCTGCCTCAAGCCTTCGAGAGTACGCACCCAGCAGCCGCCCAGAATTGCACTTGGCTCTGAGCTTCCCAGCTGTCTCCAGTTGCTGTCTCCTCAAGGCACTGCCTTGAGGCATTGCCTTTAGCCACTGCTGGCCCATGCAGCCAGCCTACCACCTGGTGTTGCTGCAGCAACCTTCACTGTTTCTGCCACTTCTTCTGTGACTGGTAAGTTTAAAAGACTCCCTCTCGCTCTCCCAGCTCCAGCTCTAGGGGGAGTCCCTTTTCTTCCAGGGCAGCTCGTAACCTCCTGACCTCTGCCGGGCTCTTTGCCTTGGCGGTGGGGAAGGTCTTGAGCGTTTTCACCCACCCCAGCCTTTGTTCTAGCTCCCTCTCTGCCCCAACATGGGTTTCAAAAAGTAAGGTAACCATTTCAACTCCCAGTTTCCAGTTGCGATGGCTTTTAGACCCTTTTAGACCCCTGAGTAGCAAACCCACCCTGTTTTGTAGTCATATCCTCCATTTTGGTTTCTGGCATACACAATCATGCCCCTTACTCCCACCCACCACCCTAAACACACTTCCTACCCTAACCCTGTCCCTTACTCCCACCCCTTACCCTAAACACACCCCTTACCACTCCTTCATGTAGTATTGCTTCTTAGCCACCAGAGGCCAGTATTGAACACTCAATTTCTCCCCCCTTTTTCCCTGCTGAGATGTAGTGGCTGTTTTCTGCCATCAGAGGGCAGTAACACCCCCAAACAAACAAATAAATGAAGACATTACAAATTAAAAAAAATTTTTTTTGCAAATATAATCCAACAAAATCATATAACAGCACATAAAATAAAATAAAATAAGAAAAAATACCCCCTTACCCTGCCTATACCCCAAATAAGAAAAAAAATTAATTTTTTTAATTTAAAAATAAAAATACATACATAAATAAATTCATACATTGAAAATTATTCTCTTTTCTACTTTCCTTTATTCTACTCTTTTGATTACAATGTTCAGCAGTATGAATTCTACTTTGCATGAAGCTCTTCTGACTTTTGCCCATTTAGAAAATTTCAAGGTTCTGGATGGCCTCCTTCTCCTTATGTTGCTTGGAATTTTCCTTTTTCAATTGTTTTCTGTTAAATCACAAGCTTGCCTATGGAGAATGCAGGCCAACATGCAAATTCAATTGAACAATTTCATGCATTACTTTCAAGGTCAAATGGCAAAGGAAGATTCTCTCCCACACATGTCTGATTTTTGCAAACCAGTTTCTGAACCACTAAGAGAGGAAAATCCTATTTCTCCTGAAATAGAGATGAATAGCCCCTCTACTATATCTCATGTGCAGAACCGCCTCTCTCATACTCTGAACCACCACTCTCTTGCTCTGCAACTCCTGGCTAAACTTCTTGATCCTTCACCCAAAGGCCCATCCTCCCCTGTTTTTCCTATTCCACAATAATTGAATGATTCCTATGAAGGCCTTTTCCCCTTGAGGGAAGTGCCTACAATAGGATGCAATGGAGATGTGGTAAACCTAAGAAAACATACACCTTTTATACCTCATGATATAAAAGAATTGAAATCTAATACATCCACTTTTTAAGAAGAACCATATCTAGTAACAAAAAAAATGGACAACATATTTTTCCAATATAATCCATCTTACAAAGATGTTGAAAATTTGCCCAAGGCTTTTCTAACAGAACGTGAAAAAAATAAGATCATCTCTCATGTTAATAAATTCAGAGTGCCCAATGCAGCACACTGGCCATCCCATCAGGATCCTGAATGGGACTATAACAAACCTGAGGATTATTTGCAATTATATCATTTTAGGGAGGCTATTATTTATGCAATGTGAGAATGCTCCAAAAATACCGATACATGGACCGGATCTGAAAGCCTTAAACAATCCGATGATCAAACATCCTCTCAATTCATGGATAGGCTCAGTGAGCTTGGGGGCAAATATCTTGACCTTGATTTTTCTAAAGAAAGAGATATTAGACAAATAAGGTGACACTTTGTGCACAACAGTTGCAAAGTTGTCCAGGATTATTTTGAAACACATTGCCCAAAGTGGCCTCATATGGATCTGGATGAGTTGAGAAAAACTGCTGTTTATGTTTCTAAAAGCCATAAAGGAAAACAAGGAGAGAATAATAATTTAATGGAAATGTTTCAAAAGAAACTAGACTCTTTAAGTGATAAAACTGATAAATATCAAAGAGGGCATGATACCCAACCAATGGTACTTGCCCTTCTTCAAGAATCTATCAGTCCCTTATATGCCACTTCTGTGCAAAAAGGGGTCCCATAATGATGAATTGTAGGAATTGGAGACAAGCAATTAGAAATAATAACTTCATAAAATACAACTTTAGAAATAATAATTATAGAAATAATAACAATTATGGAAATAATGATTATAATAGTGATTTCAGGAATTGCAACTTTAGGACTGATAACAATTCTAGGAATATGGATCATGCAATTGATAACTCATACCAAATGATTCTGCAACAGTATATCTTGAGTGGAGCTCATCCCTGAACCATCCAGGATGTTACTGACCATCAGTGGGGAGCCCAAGGAACAACTGAAAGATTATGAAGGTTTTCGGGGGTGGGGGGGCGAAGTACAGGAATAAGAGTATACAACTTTTGATTTTCCACACCCTGATGTCTTACTACCCTTTGTCCCTATCCACTGCCCCCCACATACTGATGAAAGGTTGGCAACACATATTATGATTGTCTTTTGGACACTGGAGCTTCCAGATCTGGATTGATTCAGATTGCAGTTCCATAGGATCAATAACTGTAGTGGGGATATTGGAGGTACCCAAAAAGGTTCCAAAGCTTTCCCCTAGAATGATGTCTGTAGGACCCCTAAATGTGGAGCACTCTTTTCTCTTGATGCCTGGCTCCCCTATAAATTTTCTGGGGAGAGATCTTTTGTGCAAGCTTAGAGTTAAAATTATTTGCTCTCCAGATGTCTCTATGTCACTGGACTTGCCTGAGGAATCCTTAACTTTGCTCCCTGTACTTCTTTCAGATAGTCATGAGATGAAGGAGTCTCCCACTTTTGAAATTCCAAAGGACATACCTGAGTCTCTCTGGGCCACATCATCTTCTGATGTTGGCCTGCTTAAATTGGCTGTCCCTGTTCAAATTAAAACTAAATCTAGCCCACCTCCTTGCATTCCTCAGTATCCTCTCTCTAAGGATGCAATAGAGGGAATTACCCCAATAATAAATTCACTAATTGACCAAGGCATCATAATTCCCTGTAAATCGGAATACAATACATCCATCCTGCCAGTTCTAAAGCTAAAAGTGGGGCCCAATGGCAAGCATATCTATAGATTTGTCCAAGATTTGAGGGCCGTGAGTAATCACATTATAAAGAGACATCCTGTAGTTTCCAACATAAATACTATTATTTCTTCGATTCCTAGCACAGCTACATACTTTACAGTATTAGACGACATGCTCAGCCTTCTTTTACGTACCTATACATGAGGATTCCAGGCATATCTTTGCTTTCACCTGGAAAGGTTCCGAGTAACCCTGGGCTCATTTGCCTCAAGGTTTCATGGACAGCCCTACATTGTTCACACAATTTTTAACTGCTGATATGGATGCCATTAAATTTAAATACAGCAATTTAGTCCAATATATGGATGATTTGCTATTGGCTTCATCAAATGCTGAAGCATGCCAAGAGAATAGCAAGCATCTCCTTTTGCAGATACATAAGAGAGGCCACAAGGTCGCCAAAGACAAAGTTCAATGGTATCTCCCCAAAGTACAATATTTAGGTTTCATTTTAACTGCTGGGTCCCATTTAATTTCTCCTAAAGGTATTGAAAGTATCCAAAAATTAAGTACTCCTACCACTAAAAAGCAACTGAGGGTGATTCTTTGAGCAGCAGGATTTTGTCTGCAGTGGATATCTTGCTATGGGGAAATCACTAAGCCCCTTTATCACTCACAAAAAACTCATTCCCTGAATCACTTAAATTGGAAAAGGAACACTGAACAGCTCTTCAAATTTAAAGCAAGCTATCCTGTCTGCTCCTGCTCTAGGCATCCCAAATTATGACAAAATATTAACCTTATATGTTCATGAACAAAAAGGGGTAGCTTCAGGTGTTCTAAATCAACTTTTGGGACCTGTTCAAGACCCAGTAGCCTATTATTTTGCCCAGCTGGACCAAGTAGCTTCAGGAGCACCACCATGCCATAGAGGAGTAGCTGCCACAGTTTTATTAGTAACCAAATCTGCTGATCTGGTATTAGGATGCCCTCTGACCATAATGTGCCCTCAAATGGTCAAGGCATTGTTATTGAGACATAGGACACAGGCATTTACTGATCAAAGTATTACAAAATATGCAATAACCCTATTGAATAATGAACATATCACCTTAAAACACTGTGGAGTTCTTAATCCTGCAATCTTGCTCCCTGATTTGCCAACTTCCAGAGAACCTTTACATAATTATACATCTTTAGTGTCCTTTGCTGATAAACCTCATAATGATTTACTGGATACTCCTTTGGATAATTGAGATTTGATTTTATTTACAGATGGTTCTTCCTTTATGAGAGATGGCATGCACAATACAGGAGCTACATTAGTTACTGAATTGGATACTCTGTGGTCAGCTTCCTTACCCTCACATGTAAGTACACAGGATGCAGAACTCACAGCTTTGAAACATACCTGTATCGTTGCAAAGGCTAAAAGCATAAAAATTTACACAGACGCCCATTATGCATTCGGCATATGTCATGTTGTTTGCATGTTGTGGCTTCAGAAATGATTCTTAACATCAACTGGAAAATGTATTTGAATGCAAACCTTATTACTAAACTTCTTTCTGCTCTCCAGCTCTGCAAAGCCATAGCTGTTCTTCACTGCTCTGCACACAAAGGTGGCACTGACCCTGTCTCTGGAGGAAATAATTGAGCAAATGTTGCTCAATTATTGCCAAACTAGCAGCCTTAGAAGGACCTGAATTAATTATGCCACTGACAATTACTGATGATTTGGATCTATCCCTTTCCTATAATAACAAGGAAGTGGGAAAATGGAAGCAAAAATTTAAAACTAAACATATAAATGGAGTATAAGTGTTATCTGACAGCAAACACCTGCTCCCTAGAGCTTTCTATAACCAAATTTGTCACTCCATCCATAAACATGGTCATTTTGGTACCCAAGGCATTGTAGACTCTGTTAAAACAGTATGGATAGCACCTGGAAAAACTGCAATTGCCTTCAAAATATGTACAACTTGTCCTACCTGCCAGGCCTTTAATCAACATGCCTTTCAAGGAAATGCCTCACGTACACACCATTTGAGCATTTACAGATTGATTTTATTTCCATGCCAAAAGCTGGACAATATAAATTTGATCTGGTCATAGTAGATCAGCTGACCAGGTGGCCTGAAACATTTCCTACTGCTCAGGCCACAGCAGCTTTTGTTGCCAAAGTCTTTTTGAAAGAAATCATTCCTCATTTTGGCCTGCCAGCACATATTGATACAGATAAAGGGACTCATTTTACTGATTTGGTTTTATCAAAAATTTATTCATGTTTGGGGATAACTCCTAAATTGCATACATCATATCATCCCCAGAGCTCCAGTCAATTTGAAAGAATGAATAAAGAACTTAAAATTATGATTGGCAAATTGTGCACAGAGACTTGTTTAAAATGGCCCAAAATTCTACTTCTGACCCTATTTTATCTCAGAAGCAGACCCAGAGGTGATTTTCACATCTCATCATTTGCTATTTGGACATCTACCTAATCAGGCACAACCATTTACCCCTGCCTATACCTCATTGTTAGGAGGGGATACAGCCATTGCCACTTATATTAGACAATTACAAACAAAACTGCAAGAATTCCACAACTCTGGAGCCAAGCAAGCCTATAGACTTCTTACTTCATGATTTAAACTCAGGTGATAATGTGTACATAAAGAATTTCAAATGTATTAGGTTGACTGAACTTGCTTATGATGGACCATTCCATGTCTTAGTGACTACACCAACAGCCACTAAAATTGGGGAGAGGGACTCATGGTTTCATTGTGGTCATGTAGTTCTATTTGACTATTGATTGTGATAAGACTTCCCTATTGTTGGATTTGTACTATTTTGTTGTACTTTATTTGGTTAATCTTTGTACTTGAACAACACATTTACTACCTCACAACAGAATATCTGTATTAGTGACCTATATTGACTTGATATGCCTTTTGTAACATTTTGTGCCTTTTGAGATTTTTTGTGTATTTTCTTCAATGTATTATTGCTTTATCTACCTCATTTGCACTCATACTGCAGATCACGGCAAGTTAAAGAGGAAATTAATCTTATTTTTTGGAAATTATCCTCTATACTTTATCTATGTGATTGTGAAACTACACATTTTTAATATTTTTGCTTTTTCTTCCTACATGTGTCATACAGTATTTGATTTTTTCTCTCATTTTGTTTTTTTTTTTTACATTTGAAACACATGTCACCAGTATTAGAAAGATTTTTTGACTGTTTTGATTTTTGCAATAGAATGAGCTAAGATGTCCATTTACCTAGCATATAAATACATACCCAAAAAGCTTTGTACTATGGAAACCAGCCACTAGTTATTTAAATATGTTAAGACATAGGACTCCCTTGTACCACACTCTATATCAAGTATACAACATTGATTGTTCTGCCTCCATTATCCCTGAAAATGAAGAAAAGGATTGAACTGGGAAATGCTATTTCCCATTTGTTTTGGTATCTAGTCTCTTTTTCTATTTCTTTCATGATGTGACAACTTACTGTAGTCTAAGCTGCTAAATTGGATTAGTGAGCAATTGTTGTTGCAAAGCTTATGGGATATGGATTGCTACAAGAACCTATTGTGATTTGTGAATTTTTTCCCTTTTTTCCTAGAATATTTTTTCTTTTTTCTTCTCACATTTTTAATATTCTATATTTCCCTCAGAGGTTATTTTTTATTTCTTTGGATTCTTTGATGTTTTTGATAATTTATTCATATACCTTATGACTTGACCATATATCCCTGTGTGATTCCTATGTGTATCTTTTTATCCTCTTCAGGGGGTAATGGGCTATTATTCTCCTCAAGGGGGGACAATGTCATTGCTGTGAATTTTGATTTGAATTTGACCCTAATTTAGAATAGAAGACTAGCTTCCAGAATCTAGAAGGCTCCATGAAGATTCTTGCAGAGACAACCAGCTGCACCAGAAGATCCAGAGTGAACTTCAAGATATGACTAATTTGAACTTTGGGAGGACTGAATGCATTTATTTTGAATGGAAGCTCTTATGCCAAAAAGGGGACTGCCCTCTAATTGGCTTTTTGTCAATGCACCAAATATTGGTTTTATTCTTTCTCCCTTTTATTTCCCTTTTATTCCCAAATTATTGTAATTTCCCTTTAGAAACTGTAATATTGTATCTTCCTCTAGTTAAAGTTATGTTAGTTACGTTTAAATGATCCAATGGGGAGACTAGTCTCCCAAAGGATCACAGGGGGGAATGTATAGTTAGAATTATCTTGAATCCCTAAAACTACATTACCTAAACTTCCTTTCTGCATTTCCCATAATTGCTTTTGCCTTTTGTAAATGTGCGTCTTTATGTGGTCTGTATATAATTTGGGTTCTCTCTGCCATGCCCTTTCTCTTGCACATGAATTGAGTGGTGATTGGTCTTTGTTGCCCTAGCTCTCTCTTCCACATGACATGAGTGGGGAATGTTCTCTGTGTTCTCTACCTCTCTAGTTAAATATCAATAGATCCCTATTAATATTATACTTTAGAGATATTGAATATTAATTTTAAAATCCATACTTTATTTTTTCTGATAATGAACAATTTATCATTAAATAAATGGTGTGGAGCAATGTGGAACACAGTGTCATAAGATACAGACTAGACCCTTCCTCTCCTACCCTTTGTTTCTGTTTCTTTAATAATTTGGCTGTGAGTCACATCATCTTTAGAATATCGGTAGTTTTCTATAGACTGAAGTAGACTAAAGTTCTTTGGGATAAACCTCACACAGATAAATTAGTAGAAAATGTGTACAAAATAATTATCAAATAGTTTAAGAAAAACAAAATCTATTTTTGGCAACCCCCTCTAGGCAATCCCTCTAGGATAAGGGGAAAAGGGTGAACTGCCACTTAAACTGAGTCTTCAAAGAAAAGCTCAATATTCTGAAAGATGGAGTAAAAGAAAGTTTGGAATCAAGCATGGAGGACAGAGGGCACAAAGGCACAAAGGCGGGAAATGGAATGCTATACACAGGGAACAAAGAAGTAAAACAGTTTGGCTGGGAGTCTGGGGGTGTGAAGGGAATAATGGGAGATTTAAATGCTATAATGGATGACTTGTTTTAAATGTACTTGAAATAATATCAATGTGTTTCTAATACCTCATCCAATTCTCCCAATAACCCTATAAGATAGGTGTAGGCAAAAACTATTATGCCCATTTTATAGACATATTTGTTTATTATTTATTATTTATTATATATTTATAATACTGTATTAGAAGCAGAGATGTGAACAATTTCTTTTCTCCAAGAATGAGGTGAACTGAGTAGGATCAAATGAATCTATGTTGTTCTGTAACAAACATTATGCAAAAACATAATGCATTACATTTTGTTTCCCATTTCTTTGGAAATTAGAGATGAATGTAGCCTTTTCTAGAAGAGAAGCAGTGCTTTTATTCAATGAATGAATGGGTGAATAAATGAATGAATGAAAGGAAAAGTCTTTATTAAGTACATGTTGTATGCCGGGTACTGTGCTTCCAACAGGAACACAACTGGAAAAGGGAAACAATTCATGAAACACTTTACAGCTGCTTCTGGGTTGAAGGCGTTGTGCCAGGCACTGGGGTCTAAGGATAAAAATGAAGTTGACAAAATGTCTTCAAGGAGGTTACCACCTAACAGGGAAAAAACTTGCCCCTAAATCATTAGGACACAAAATGAGTATTTTCAACCAAAGTGCTCTGAGGAATTTGAAGGTTCCCTTTCACCTGGAGGTGGGATTAGAGAAGGCTTTCATGGAAGAAGTGAAGGACATTGATAGGATTTTAACAGATTGAGAAAAAGTAAGGTCAAGAAGTCCATTCTAGTGTTATAAGGAAGAGATAAGGTAAATGTAGGTTTGCAGAGGACAGAGGCATCAGACCAACTGGGAAAAGATTCTGGAAGGCTTCAGGAAAGGGTTAAAAAATACTCAGAGACTGTTGGGTGAGTCTGTCTCTCTCTGGATATGAATGTGGAAGGAGTGGGATGCCAACTCCTGAAAGTTTGATCCTATCCTTATTGCTGCCTGTGTGCTGTCCTTGTGCTGTGTGTCCTGGAAGAAGATCTTAAGATACTGTCACTCTCTTGTATCAACATCAAGCTGTCAGTAAGCAGAGGTCTAGGACTTTTTTGGATCTGGGACCTTTCCACAGGTCCTGTCAAGCTTGCCACAGACTCTTACCTCTAATACTAACTAAGGGGGGTTTAGTGCAGGTTAGCCAGAGCAGGGACTGGGAATTTTTTTAACTGGGAAAGGATAGTTTATTTAATAGGGAAAGAAAGGTTAAAAGGGAAATAGGATAACCCTGGTGTTAATTTCCACTACCTAAAGTCCCCAGGATCTAAATGTCTCCTTGTGGAGAGTTTTCAGAGAACTTGTTGGACTACTCTATTTCTTCTCCTCTCTCACCTAAAACATTCTCAGGACTAAAATTCTAAACATTCTTTAGCATTCTTTTAATTTATTTATTTTGCCCAAATTTGTCATGTATTTGATTTAGGTAAATCAATCAATCAATCAGCAGTCATTAAGTGCCTATTATGTGCTAGGCTAAATGAGTTTTAAGTAGCTAAATGAGCAAGAAGTTACTGAAGATTTCTGAATACATGTCATTTAACTATAGTAAAATACTTTGTCCATCTCAGGTACTTCATAGGCAAATCAATTAAGTTCTGCCTACCTGAGTTTCCTCAACCCTAAAACATAGATAATTCATCCACATGTATGTGTGTGTGTGTTTGTGTTTGTGGATGAATAGGACCTTGCTAGGTTCATAACAGGAGTTTTGGTTTCTTCATTAGTCAAAAAATTTCCATGTGGCCACAGCTGTGGTCAGGGCATGATGGAGCTTTTAGTCATATGGAGTTTGCCCAGGACCATGAATTATTCTCTGTGATCCTTCAGGCTTATTGGCAAATATATAATTTAGTCATTACCAAGGTTGTTATTGCTTCTATGGCTGGACTTGTAAATGTTCTAAATACTTACTTAAACCTCACAAGGGGGAAAAAACCAAAAAGCTGCTCACTTCAGCAGCTTTTCTCCAACAGTGATGGCCTGGGAACCACATTGAGCTGGAAAGGATAGAACCAAACATACTGAACCCCAAATTGGAAGTGAATGTTAAACAAGCATTCTAGAATTTCAATTATTTTAGTTTTCAATGAAGCATTCATCAAGAATTGTTTGTATGTTTAAAGACCTGGCGCAATGCAGGACTCTAAGACAAGGCTTTAAAAAGTTGTCATGAAGAATAGGGATTAGATTTGTTTTGTTTGGCCCCCGACTACCGAAGTAGGAGTCATGGGTGGAAGTTGTAGACAGGCAGATTTGGGCTGTAATGTAAGGAAAATCTTCCTCACAAATTAGAGCTGTGTTAGAGTGAATGATAGGAACAGATATTTAGAAATGGAAGACCACTGAGAAACTGGGGTAGAGAAATATTTTTAGGTGGGGGTCTGAACTCAGGTCTTCCTGACTCCAACTCCAGTTCTATGACCTTAGTAAAGAGTGAGTACCCCCTCCCTGGAGGTCTTTAAGCAAAAGCTGGATAATCACTTGTTAGGAATGTTGTAGAAAAGATTTCTGTTCTTGTGTGAGTTGGATTGTAAGAGTCCCTTTCAGTAACTGAGGTGCCTTCTACCTCCAAGAGATGATTTGAAGTTGGAAAAAGTCCAGAAGACTTGGCAGGAAAAGTAGAGGAAGGTTAATTTATGTTCAACAGCACTAGGAGTACAAAAGAGTCAAAAAATAGCCCCTGCCCTCGAGGGACTCCATGAGCTAATGTGCCTTTAAGAGTTAGGTTATGAAGTTGGGTTCTTTAACTCCAAATCCAGCTCACTCTCCATTGCACCCCTACTGCCTTCCTTAAACTTACTTGCATCCCACTCCTCATTTGGCCATTCACCGTGTGACAGTTTTGTTAAAGGAACTTCTCTATGTTTTGCAGTCGAGTCACATTCTCTATCTGGGCTTGTGTAAAATGAAAACATTTCGCTAGTGTTCTATAAAGATCCTGAAAGTTATCACATTCTTTTAATTAATTTTGTCCAAATTTGCCATTTAATTGGTTTCAGACAATCAACCAATAAATATTTATTAAGTGCTTACTATGAGCCAGGTACTGTGCTAAGCTAGATTTAGACAGATAAATTTCAGTAGCTCCTGATGAGTAAATGTATTTACTTAAGGCACATCAACACTGGAAACTTGCCCAGTTGGGCACTGAGATGATGAGTGATTTGGTCTGGGTCCCATAGATAGCATATTCTGGTCAGAGTTTGACACAGCCCAGATCTTCTTGATTCTGATGCCATTCTTTATCCCACATTGAGTAGGCAAGCAATATGATATCAATTATACATGTATACAATTATACAAATATATAACACATTTCTATATTATCCATATTGCAAAAAAAATTTAAAAAAACCAGAAACATAAAAAGAGAATGCTTAAATCTGCACTCAGAATTCATCAGTTCTCTCTTTGGAGGTGGATAACATTTTTCATCATGAGTCTTAGAATTATCTTGAATCACTGTATTGATCGGAGTAGCTAAGTCTTTCCCAATTGTTCATTATTACAATATTGCTCTTACTGTATAAAATATTCTCCTGGTTCTACTCATTTTACTTTGCCTCAGTTCATATAAGCCTTCCCAGGTTTCTTTTTTTCTAAAATCCTCCTGCTTGTCATTTCTTATAACACAGTATTATTGCACCAAAATCATATGCTACAACTTTTTCAGTCATTCCTTAATAGATGGACACCTCCTCAATTTCCAGTCTTTGTCATCATATAAAGAGCTGTTATAAATATTTTTGTACAGGTAAGTTCTTTTCCTTTTTTTTTTTGGATACAGATCTATTAATGATATTACTGGGTCAAATGGTATGCATGACTTTATAGTCCTTTGGACAAATGCAATTCTAAATTTATCTAAAACTAAATTATATAAATCTAAAATATCTAAATTATCACCATTTCTGTTCCCTTCCAGTGTTAAAAGTCAAAGAAAAACCATATCAAAAGACATGCTTGCATAGAGATGACTTCTTGATTTATTCTGTTGTCTCCCTCTTGCAACATGGGGTTATTATTAGTCAGCTTCACTCTGGTCTTAAACTTTGGCATGAATGAGGAAAGTGAAGAAAACCAATTACACTATACAGTATGTACTAATTACAACTGGCCAGTGCCTATTCTTTTAAGTAGTTCTATTCCCTAGAAAGATGAATAAACTAAGAGTTTAGCTCATTATAATTGGATCTGTGCTTTTTCTTAATGGGAACCTGGCTTCTCTCCTCTTTGGTCAGTCAGATGCTTTGGCGGGGCTATTTTTATTTGTCACTTCACTGGCAAAAGAATGTTTCTTGGGATCCCAGGTTCTAATTGTTGGCATCTCTTCTTAAAATTCCTAGGAATGGAGCCTCTGTGTCAGAAGCACTGAACTTGGTTGAGTTTCTTAAATCTGGATTTTAATATTTTTTTATTGGTCTAAAGAACACACATCAATTTAAGTGTGAGATGGAAAGTGTCCCTTGACAACTTCTTCTTCATAACATAAGTAATTGACCATATCTCTACAAATGTCAAGATATTTCTAGATTTATACTTTAAAGGAGGAGGGAAAATATTATAATAAAAATGTATAATAAATTGAATGGTGTAGTGGAAAGAGGAATGAATTGGCAATCAAAGGATATCTGAGAAGGCAGTATGTTGAAATGTTTAAATCTGTGTTTAAATAATGTCTCTGTTAGCAACTACTTCCATGGCATTGAATAAGTTATTTGAATTTTACCAGTCTCAGTTTCTCATCTATAAAATGAGGGCATTGGAGTGTAAGTTAGAAAGGTCCCTGTCCTATGGGTTTGAATCTCTAGCCTCTGCCATTTATTCACTGTGTGACCAGGGTCATAACCACTCAATCACTTGACCCTTCTAGGTCTGTTTCTTCACTTGTTAAATCAGTATAATAAAGCTAGGTGATATCTACCTCACAGGATCATTATGAGGGCCAGATCATAACCTTGTTGATTTAGAACTGGAAAAAAACAAACTTAAAGGATATCTAGCCCAATGCCATAATTTCACAGGAATGAAGAAATATATAAAAATATTTGGTGAAACTTCAAAGATTATAGTCAGTTAATTTTATATGTTTATTTATTTTTTCTAAAACCTTATAGCTGTGGATTGCTAGCATCACCATCTAATGGCACCATTCAGTGAGTGAGCCTTTTCCAGTAAACAGGGGTCAAAGATTAGAGTAACCAGGCACAATATTGATTCAGGTCAAACTCAGAAGCTCTAAGTAGTTAATGTAGTTCTCTCCGTCTCTCTGTCTCTTTTCCCCATATAAATAGACATGTATAATCTATATATTTGTATCTAGCTACCAATATCCAGCTTTTCTAGATAAAATTAGTCTAGGGGTTAGTAACCTCAAAATTGCCTGTTTTTCCAAATTAGGGAATTTCTAATATTTGGGAAGGTTTGGCTTTTCCTCCTTAAAATATGATATCTGTATTATATGGCCCTATCACTTTACCCTACTCCATTTCTTTGATTGGAAATTCAGAAAATAAATCTTTTTTTAAAAAAAGAGAGTTCTAAAATGTAATGAATGCAAGAAAAAAATTAATTTAAGTTCAACTTAACCCCATGCAATTGATATTTTGAAAAAATTGTTCTCAAATTCCACTAGGACTCACACAGATTTCATCTTTGTTTCTAGGTTCCAAATCCTTCCCTACACATGAGAAACAAGAAGGGTTGTGTTTCATCTCGTACACCTGAATGCAGCTCAAGATAGCTTACAGTGTAATTTGTGAATTTTTGCTGCTCCCAAGGGCTCGATAACGGGCACCCGAGTACCTGGACAAATCTTTCTTTTTTCTACTTTCTTCCAAACTGTATCCAATTCTTTCCCCCAGGATGATGTATCAGGCAGCAGTTTACCATGTTACAAACCATGCTTTTACAGTGGGGATAAAATGCTCCCTTTGTTGGTTAAGTAAACTAATCCATCACCTTAGGACGTAAAGTATTTAATAGGCACATTCCAGAAGGGTGAGCCAGGCTCTCCCTCCTGGGGTGGGGAGAGTTCTTGGCCCAGGAGGAATAATCTTTCTCCCCCTAAACCCCAACAGCTCACATCTTCTCTCTCCTTTCCTTACCTCTAGATTAGAGTAGGGGGTCACAGTTCAAACAAAAGGAAGGGCTATGGAATGGATGTGTGGGAAGCTTTTGTTCTGATCTTCCCCATCTTTTTGGGACCATTTTCTCTTTCTTCTCAAGACCACATGAGCACCATCCACAAATACAAATACAAACTTCTTTGATAAAAATCAAGAGGTTGGATTCAGATTTAAAAAAAGAGATTCTTTTGGAAAACTACTGACTAAATGCCATTTCCATGAGACTGAGGGTGAGGCAATTCATTTCTCTTTTCCAAAAAGAGGGAGTATATATACCACAGGAAAAGAATTAGGCCTATATTATTGTTAAACATAGATAATTTTTTGCTTAACTGTAATTTTTTGTTACAGTCATGAATTCTGTTGGGAATGGAGAGGAGGAGTCACAGAGAAGTCACAGCAATTATAAAAAATAAAGTCATCAAGACAAAGCAACCAAAAGTACCCTGAAATATCATCTCATACCTGTCAAATTGGCTAAGATGATAAAAGGCCAAAAAGACAAATGTTGGAAGGGATGTGGAAAAATTGAGACACTAATACATTGTTGATGGAACGGCAAACTGATTTTGAACATTTTGGACAGCAAACTGAAATTATACTCAAACAGTTTTGACCCAACAATATCACTATTAGGTTTGTTTCCTAGGGTAATCAAGAAAATGGGGAAATAGTAATAATAGCTCTTTTTGTCTTGACAAAGAACTGGAAATTGAAGGCTTGTCCATCAATTGGGGAATGGCTGAACAAGTTGTGGTATATGATTGCCAAGGAATACTATTATTTCATAATAAATGACAAACAAGATCACAAAAAAACCTGGACTCAATGGTGTCCAAGGTCCCTTTTAGCTTTAAATATAAAATGTTTTCTTCCCTTTAAGAGTTAGTATCTTCTCCTTAAAGGGCTTATGCTGATTCTTCCAGTTACTGCACCCCCATGCCCTGAAAAAATGTTATACTTATCTTGTATATAACTATAGTTCCTCTTCTCTCTTTTCCATTTGCCCTTAATGTGTTACCTGTTATGAGAATGAAGGCAAAGACTATTATTTTTTGTTTGTATTCTTGACAATTTTGTTTGTATTTGTTTCTTTCTTTGTTTCTTTGTTTCTTTCCTTCCTTCTTTCTTTCCTTCCTTCTTTCCTTCCTTTCTTTCTTTTTCCTTTCTTTCTTCCTTTCTTCTTGTTTGCTTACTTGCTATAACACACCTAATAAATCTTTTTCTTCCTTCCTTTCTTCCTTTGTTTTTGTTTGTTTCTTTCTTTCTCCTTGCTTGAAACAAAACACCTAATACATCTTCTTTCCTTCCTTCCTTTGTTCCTTCTTTCCTTCTTTTTCTTCCTTCCTTCCTTCTCTCTTTCTCTTTCTCTCTATTATTTATCACTCATGAATCATTTAATATTCTATAGCTTCCCTCATAGAATGTTAGTTCTTTTAAGGCAAGGACTATCTTGCTTCTGTGTTTGTATTCTCAGGATCTAGTACAGAATCTGGCACATAGTAAACAATTAATGAAGACAGATGCCACAGTTGATAGAGTGTTGGGCCTGGAGTCAAGAAGATTCATGCTCCTAAGTTGAAATCTGGCCTGAGACCCTGACTGTCTCTGTGACCCTGGTCAAGTCACTAAACTGCGTGCCTCAGTTTCCTCATTTTTAAAATGAAATGGAGAAGAAATGGAAAAACTCCAATATCTTTGCCAAGGAAACCCAAAATGGGGTCATGAAGAGTTGGATACAACTGAAACAACTGAACAATGATGACAACAACAACCTGGCCTTAGCATTTTATCCTCTAGATGAGACCCCTTTCATTTATTAGATATCTCCCTAAACCCAAGAAGAATGAAGGGAAAGTTATAGAATAACTTCATATATAGAAAAAAAGAAAAATAATGAGATGTGGTTTATTCATTGACCTGACAACAACTACAAGAATTCTGGTCCAATAAGAAGAGAAGAAGGAATATGGTGTGACTGCTGGTCTGATTAAAAGAAAGAGTGAGATATGTGGTTTAATGGAAAGAGCACAGGATTTAGAGGGATACAACCTGGGTTTAAATCCTGAATCTGCTATTTACTATCTAAGTGATATTGGACAAATCACTTTCCATCCTTGGGGTCTTGTTTCTTTACCTCAAAATGAAGTACTGGACTATGCAGTTTCTACAGCTTTAACTCCACAATCCTGTGAAAACTGACACGAGGTAGAATTAACAAAGAACATTAAGAAATGGACATTAAAGTTTGAAATGAATAATCATAATCATGATCATAATAATTTCACATATACACCTAACAGAGAAAAAAATTTTCAATTTCCCTTCTTTCCCCACTTCTAGTTTTAAGCTACTCTAGTTTTCTCTAGAATAAGGAGATATGAATGTTTGCTTTAAAAAAAAGGCTTAGGAGAGGCAAAAGAACATTAATTTATCATTTAAAGGGAACTTAAGGGCTACAGGCAACTTCTTCATTTTCCAGATGAAGAAGAAACTGAGTCCTATGATATCTATTTTTGAATATTTGTAGGGTTGTCCCTTGGAAAGGGTGGGAGACTTGTTATTTTTGGCTTTAGTGAGTAAAACAAGAAGCACTAGGAGGCAGATTCAGAGAGGCAGACTAGGTTTGGTTGGTTTAGCCTTAAATAAGCAAACAAAATATAATAAATTTTAATACTATGAGCTTACCAAATGGAGAATTGTCCATCTTAGGAAAGAAGATTTGAGCCTCCCTCTACTTCAGGTCTTTAAGAACAGGATAAATGATTAATCCTTGTTAAGTCTCTTCTAAATAGGTTTCTAGATCAGCTTTAATAATAATTGATGATGATTGTGGTGGTAGTGGTGGTGATGATGGTGATAGTAATGGTGATGATGATGGTCACTAGTATATATTATCTTTTATATATTCCAGGCACAATGACAAGGGCTCTGCAAATATTATCTCATTTAATCTTCAGAGCAACTCTTGAAGGTAGGTACTATTATTATCTTCCTCTTCTACTTGAGGAAACTGAGTCAAATGGAGGTTAATTAACTTATTCACACAGTTGTAACTTCTTTACAACTCTAAGATTCTGGAATTCTCTACTCATGATATATGGCACTTAGCCATCTACTTAAATAACTCAAGGGCCTCTGGTAGCACCAGATATTTTCCACTCAACTCATCAAGAGGAATTAAAGGAACCTGCTCAAAGTCCAAATATCACACTCTTTTTTTGGCCCCTATACCTCCCTCCACAAGGAACTGAATCATGGTGAAGAGGATGTGAGAATATGTGTGATACAATATGAGCCATCATTCCAAAGAGCTTCTGATGAAGTCCCATTGAACAAGCCCATTACACAATAGTATAGGGTAGGGAGAAAGACCTCAAATGTTGGAATCAGAAAGTCTGGGCAGGGCACCAAGCCAGGTTCTCATTAGTACAAGGGTGGGACATTTGTTTTCTGGTTATTTGGGGAAATTTTATTTTTCATGATCAGAATCATGTAGTTAATTTCTTCATAAGAAGTCTGAAAGATGTTTCCAATTATTCTTGAATATGTTCATTGGTATTTATAAAACAAATAGAGCTTTTTGTTGATTTTTTAATCAGGTATCAGGGTTTCTAGTATTGTGTCACAGAACCCTTGGGCAGTTTGTTGAAACCTATGAAACTTTTTTGAACAATATTTTGTTTTAGTCTTTCATTTAAAATTTTTTTACCAATTAAATGTAATAATTTTCCATTCAAGTTTTCCCAAGTTATATCTCCCTCCTTCCCTCCTCTCCCCCTCCTGGTGCTGGCAGGCAATTTGATTTGGGTTATACTTGTATTATTATGCAAAACAGATTTCCATATTTTTCATTTTTTGTAAGTGAATAATCTTATAAAATACAAAAAACAATTGAAAAATCATATGCTTTCATCTGCATGCTGACTCCCAATAGTTCTTTCTCTGGAGATGGAGAGAATTCTTTGTCAAAAGTCTGTCAGAACTGTCCTGGATCATTGTATATTGCTGATAATAGCTAAGTCTATCACAGTAGATCATTCCACAATAATGCTTTTACTTTTTTACTATATACATATATATTTTAAATATATTATTATATATACTAAAGACATTTAAATATATAAAATATAATAAACAGGAAATCAATTATGAAAAAACACAATCCCCTCTCTTTTATATATATATATATATATATATACATATCTTTATTTATATATAGATATGTATATTAAAAGCTCATGGTCCCCAATGTAAAACCTCCTGACTTAATCATTAACAAATATTGAATCAGGCCAATTGTGACCTACTACCACTTTTCCTAAACGAGAATAATAAACTCTAGCTAAGCTCATAGCAGTGAGTGCATTCTTGCTCATGAAATCTGAAGGTTAATAGCATTTTAAAAAAAAATCCCATTGCAGTCAATAGTGATCACATTAACAAAACGTAAGGTATTTCCTGCCCTCCTTATGAAAGTCTTATTTGGCACTGAATTCACAAGCTTTACTGTAAAATGTACACTGCATGGTATAGTCAGCTACCCTTATTTTTCCAGGACTCTGAATGCAATCTGCAACTCTCTTTATTGAGAAAGGAATGCCTCATGGCAGGTTTTCCTGGCTAGATCACCTCTGGATTCCAACAGTTATTCTTTACAGGGTTTTTTCCCCCTATGGGTTATACATGCCCTTTCCATTTTCCCAGTAGTTTCCCCTTCCAAATGACTTTTCTGCTCTCCAGACCAAACTTCCAAACGATTCTTTTCTCCTGTGGAAAACTCAGAGGCAAAGCAAACAACAGCCCTGCCATTCAGTCCTGAAAAATCCTTTCTTTACAAGCACGCATCCTTTAGGTCATTGGGGAAATCAAGTCACATGAGAAGACAACTGCTTGGAGTTGTGGGGCATAGAAAAAAGCATCATTTGGATACTGGATGTTTATGGATTCTTTTGTAAACTTGCCAAATATGATTGCAATCAGCTACCTACAAAATCAGGAACTTGTTTCAAAGGGTTTTAAGACACCTACTTGTTATTTCATGGCCTCAGTCATCATAGCTCCTCATGTTTCTCCAGCCAGATTTGGAAAACAGAAACCTGTATAAAGTTCTAATCTGGATCTGGTTGGCTCATATTGATTCAATAAAACTGAGCACAGGTTTCATCATGGCAAGAGTAAAGACAATGAAAACAGTTTAAAGAGCAGAAAAAATACTTAGTCTCCCAGGCCAAGAGATGGGTCATCCAAGTGATGTGGCAGATACTAGACAATTCCATTTCAACAAATATTCTGTGAAGCATCTAATGTTATGCTGGAGATAACCAAGATTTGATAAGCTTCCAGGGAGCTTCAAGTACAGTGTCTGGGACACCAGAGATTACAAATATCTGTTATGGTTGCTGATGATGGTGATGATGGGAGTAAGGACATATAAATGAGATATAAAGCAATATTCAATAAGTGCATAAAGATATATAGCTAAAGTTCTATATCATCATTGTTAATACTGCTGTTAATCTTTTATCTTTGTTCAGATTTTGCATTTATGACAGCCTGATGCTGGTATTTCTGCCCCCCCCCAAAGCATCCATCATTGCAAACTCTAGATGCAATAAATAACCAAATTTTACAATAAATAACGAATTCTGAGAATACCTGGGCTCAAAGCTTGGCTCTGTATGACTTAGTAAGACTCTTCCTCTCTCTGGCTTCAGTCTCCTGATCAGCAAAATCAAGTGTTAGATGAACTTATCTCTAAGGTTTCTCCCAACTCTAAAGCCTACAATTCTACAAATCTTTGAACTTGTTACAACTTCTTCCAAAGCAGAAAAAAAACCTTTTCCTGACTTCTCACATTGTGCCAAAGACACTATCCTTCATTTTTCCATTATCCTTAGGTCCTAATTTGATTTATCTTTGATTCTTCTCTTTCCCTTATTTAAAGCCACAAAGTCCTATTGATTTTGTTATTTTTGCTGTCTGTCAAACCATTTCTTCATCTGGAAAATGACTTAATAATACATCTATTACCAACTTCCCAGAGTTGTTATGAGGAATACAAGTTACTTCTGCTGTTATGTTCATGTTACTATATATTTTTAAATTTTCATTTCCATTTCCATGGCTGAAGCCCTTATAAGATAATATACTGATTATTGCAATATCTCCTGATGAATCTTTTATATCTTTTATATTATTTTCTGTAAAACACACACACACACACACACACACACATATATATATATATATATATGTAAACACACACACACATATATAGGACAATAGAATAAGAGAACAAAAGATAGGCAAAACTAAGAGACAAATAGGGATAGATAGATAGATAGATAGATAGATAGATAGATAGATAGACAGATATATTAGAATCAATAAGATAGAATCTATAGATAAGAGTCAGTAAATGAATGAGTGAAAACTTATTTTGTGCCAGATACAATGCTGAGCACTTAGAATGCAAATGAAAAAAAAAAAAAACAAGACAGTCCTTGTCCTCAGTGAGCTTACATTCTAACGGAGTAAGATACCATATAGGACGCTGAAAAGGGAAAACGTGATATGGAGAAGAACGTGACCTGGGAGCAAGGTCAGGAAGAAGTCTGAGAGGGCATGAGCTGGGTTCAGAGCAAAAATGACTGGGGTTAAAAGGGAGAATGCTTCCTCGAATGAAGCTTCTATGGAGGAACTCATCAACCAGAGGAAGAGGCAGCCAAGATGGAGACACTGATGGTTCTAGAAGGCTACTGAGATGGAGCTAAAGGAGAGTCATGAGCTGGGTCAGGTTTGGAGAAGAAAACAATAAGCCTCGAAGAAGTCACATTATAATAGAAGAATAGCTCCCAGGTTCTCCAAAGAAAGCAAATAAAGGAATTGGCAGAATTGGTTTCATCACCTATCCAACAAAAATAAGAAACTTCATTTCAGGAGAGCTCTAATTATCTTTTATGGTGTACTCATAAATATTTGTGAAATACTTGTTTTCTAAACTAAAAGATCCACAAAGATTTTCATAATGAACTCTCTTTGCCATCAAGACAGTGGAGCCATAACATGTGGATTTAACATCAGTTCCAGATGTGGAGGAAATAGAAACAGCATGAAATAAAACAAAGACAAGAGAAGCAGTTGGGCTAGACCAAATATTTATAGAAGCAACACAATTTTGAAAGCAAAGATACCAACAGCATAGAAAAAAATCCCTTGGGCCTTATTATTTTCCAAAATAGGTGACCAAGGAGGGGAAAGTGAACAGACTAATACTTGCGCTATTGTTGGAGCTATAAATTGATCTAGATATCAATATAGAATAATCCCCCCAAAGTTAGTAAATTGTGAATACTTTTTGACGTGGGGATAACACCATTAGGCTTATACCCCACATGATCAAATATGGAAGAAAAGGACCTATATGAACGGATATATAGAGCAACTTGTTTTGTAGTGGCAAATAATAGGAAACAACAGATGTTTCCATTATTTGAGGAATAGGAAGGGAGGAAACAAACATTTATAATATTCCAGGAAATGTGCTAAGTGCTCTAAACCCACTATGTGATTTGATCATTGAACAAATAATATGAATGCAATGGAATATTGTTTTACTGTAAGAAAAGATGAAAGAGGGGCAGCTAGATGGCTCAGTGGATAGATAACGAGGGGGAATTTCTGGGTGCAAATTTGGCCTTGGACATTTCCTAGCTGTGTGAAACTGGGCAAATCATTTAACCTCAATTGCCTTGGCCTTACTTCTCTTCCATCTTGGAACTAATACTATTGCTTCTAAGACAGAACGTGAACATTTAAAAATGCAGAAAGAGTTTATTGCAGAGAAACTGGAGAAGATCATTTTATGAACTGAAGAAGAGTGAAGTTAACAGAATTAGGAGAATAGTTTAAATTAAAACAATAGCATTGTAAAAATAAACAATTTGGAAAGCCTTAAACTTTCGTCAACATAGTCATCAATCATGATCCCAGAGAATGAATAATGAAAAATACAACTTGCCTCCTGACAGAGAAGCAATGGATTAATATGCTGAATGATCCACATTATTTTAGGCAAGGCCATCATAGTGCATTGTTTTATTTGACCAGACATATTTATTACAAAAGTTGGGAGAAAGAAGAACATAAATGGTTTTTGTTATTGTTGTTGTTATTAAAAGAAAAAAAATTAAATAAGATGACCTAAAAAATATTATTAACTGCTGACTCATTACTCTACTTTTCTATATGTTCAGCACTTTTTCAGTTGAGTCCAACTCTTCATTATCTCATTTGTAGTTTTCTTGGCAAAGCTACTGTTGTCATTAGCCATTTCATTCTCTAGCATTGAAATATGAGGAAACTGAGGCAATTAGGGTTAAGTTATTTGCTCAAGATCATACAACTAGTAAATGTCTGAGGCAAAATTTCTAGCTGATATGGATGAATATTTACAAAAATATAAATTGCCTAGATTAACAGAAGTGGAAATAGAATACTTAAATGATCCCATATCAGAAAAAGAAATTGAACAACCCATCAAAGAACTCTCTAAGAAAAAATACCCAGAACCAAATAGATTCACAAGTGAATTCTATCAAATATTTAAAAAACAACTAATCCCAATACTATACAAACTATTTGACAAAATGAGCAAAGAAGGACTTTTGCCAAATTCCTTTTATGACACAAATATGGTACTGATTCCAAAGACAGGCAGACCAAAAATTGAGAAAGAAAACTATAGACCAATCTCTTTGATGTACATAGATGCAAAAATCTTAAATAGAATATCAGCAAAAAAGAATCCAACAAGTGATCACAAGGATTATCTGCTATAATCAGGAATACAAGGATGGTTTGATATTAGGAAAACTATCTGCATAATTGACCATATCAATAATCAAACCAACAAAAATCACATGATTATCTCAATAGATGCAGCAAAAGCTTTTGACATAATACAATACTCATTCCTATTAAAATACTAGAAAGTAAAGGAATAGAAGGGCCATTTCTCAAAATAATAAATAGTATATATTTAAAATCATCAGCAAGTATCATCTGCAATGGTGACAAGTTAGAAGAAGATCTAGAGTGAAGCAAGGAAGTGTATTATCACCTCTTTTATTCAATATTGTACTAGAAACACTAGCAGTAGAAATTAGAGAAGAAAAATAAATTGAAGGGATTAAAGAAGACAATGAGGAGACTAAAGTATCATTCTTTGCAGATGATATAATGTCATACTTAAAGAATTCCAGAAAATCAACTAAAAGGCTAGTGGAAATAATTAACACCTTTAGTATAGTTGTAGTGTACAAAATAAACTCAGATAAATCATCAGAAGTTCTATATATATTAAAAAAACCCAGTAAGGGGCAAACTATGGCCCATGGGCCAGATGCAGCCCCCTAAAATGTTCTATCTGGCTGTGCAACATTATTCCTAATTTGACAAATACAATGAGTAGGATACAATACAATGAAACTTCGAAAGAGTTGTCTTACAAACAGATTGACAGATGAGCATTTCCTTTCCTTTGGCCCCCTCTTTAAAAAGTTTACCCATCAATGCTCTAGACAATATGAAATATTTGGGAATCTATCTGCTAAGACAAACACGGAAATTATATGAACACAACTACAGAAACCTTTTTATACAATAAAAACTAGATCTAAGCAACTGGAAAAAATATTAATTGCACCTTGGTAGGATGAGCTAATATAATAAAAATGAAAATACTACCCAAATTAATCTACTTCTTCAGTGTCATACCTATCAAATTACCAAAAAAAATTTATAGAATTAGAAAAAAATTTAACAAAGTTCATCTGGAAGAACAAAAGACCAAGAATATCAAGAGAAATAATGAAAAAAATATGAAGGAAGTTGGCCTAGCAGAACCAGATTTTAAACTGTACTATAAAGCAGTGGTCATCAAAACAATATGGTACTGGTAAAGAGATAGAAGGGTAGATCAATGGAATAGACTTGGGGTAAATGACCACAGGAAGCTAGTGGTCAATAAACCCAAAGACCCCAGCTTTTGGTTCAAGAACTCAATATTTGAAAAAAAAATTGCTAGGAAAATTGGAAAACAGTATGGGAGAGATTAGGTTTAAATCAACATCTTGCACACTACATGAAGATAAATTCAAAATGGGTAAATGACTTAAATATAAAGAGTAAAATCATAAATAAATTAGGTGAACATAGATTAGTATAATTGTCAGATCTGTGAGAAAGGAAGAAATTTAAGACCAAGCAAGAGATAGAGAACATTGCAAAATGTAAAATGAATGCCTTTTATTATGTCAAATTAAAAAGAGTTTGTACAAACAAAACCAGAGCAACCAAAATTATAAGGAAAGCAACAAACTGGGAGAACATTTTTATAACAAAACTCTCTGACAAAGGTTTGATTTACCAAATATGTAAGAAACTGTCAAATTTACAAAAAAATCAAACTGTTCCCCAGTTGACAAATGGTCAAGGGCCATGAACAGGTAATTTTCACATAGTGAAATCAAAACTATCAATAAGCACATGAAAAAGCATTCTAAATCCCTACTGTTTAGAGAAATGCAAATTAAAACAACTCTGAGGTATAACCTCATACCTAGCAGACTGGACAATATGACAGCAAAGGAAAGTGATAAATATTGGAGGGGATGTGGCAAAATTGGGACATTAATAGACTGCTGGTTGAGATGTGAATTTTTCCAACCATTCTGGAGGGCAATTTGAAACTATGCACAAAGGACTTTAAAAAGACTGCCTGCCCTTTGACCCAGCCATACCATTGCTGTGTTTGTACCCCAAAGAGGTTATAAGGAAAAAGACTTGTAGAAAAATATAGCCATGCTTTTTGTGGTGGCAAAAAATTATAAAATGAGGGTATGTCCATCAATTGGAGAATGGCTGAATAAATTGTGGTGCATGTTGGTGATGGAATATTATTGTGCTAAAAGCAATAAAGAAATAAAGAAATTCCATGTGGACTGGAATGACCTCCAGGAATTGATGCAGAATGAAAGGAGCAGAACCAGAAGAACAGTGTACATAGACACTGATACATTATGGCACAATCAAATGTAATGGACTTTTCTACCAGTAGCAATGCAATGACCCAGGACAATCCAGAGGAATTTAGGAGAAAGAATGCTATCCACATCCAGAGAAAGAACTGTGGAACCAGAACCAGAAATGCATTAGAAAAAAAATATGATCAACCACATAGTTATAAGGATGTTATTAGGGTCTTGATGTTAAAAGATGGCTCTACTGCAAATACAAATAAAATAGATTATATGTTTGTTTTTATATTATTTTTTAAAAATCCTTAACTTCTGTGTATTGGCTCCTAGGTGGAAGAGTGGTAAGGATGGGCAATGGGGTTCAAGTGACTTGCCCAGGGTCACATAGCTGGGAAGTGTCTGAGGTCAGATTTGAACCTAGGACCTCCTGTCTCTAGGCCTGACTCTCAATCCACTGAGTTACCCAGCTGCCCCAGACTATATGTTTTGAAAAATGATTCGTGTATAACCAAGTGGAACTGCTTGTTCAGCTTTGGGAAGAGGGAGGAGAGAGCAGGGGAGTTTGGGATTATGAATCATGTAACCATAGAAAAAATATTCTAAATAAAAATTAAAAATTAAAAAAAATGATTGCCTCTCCTTTGATCCAGCCATATCACTGCTAGGTTTGTATACCAAAGAGATAATTAAAAAATATGTGTACAAAAATATTTATAGCCATGCTATTTGTGGTAGCAAAAAAAATTAGAAAATGAGAGGATGCCCTTTGGTTGGGGAATAGATGAACAAATTGTGGTATCTGATGGTGATGGAATACTATTGTGCTGAAAGGAATAATGAACTGGAGGAATTCCATGTGAACTGGAATGACCTCCAGGAAGTGATACAGAGTGAAAGGAGCAGAACCAGCAGAAGATTATACTCAGAGATGGATACACTGTGGCACAATAGAATGTAATGAACTTCTCTACTACCTGCAATGCAATGACCCAGGACAATTCTGAGGGACTTATGAGAAAGAACGCTATCCAACATCCAGAGAAAGAACTATAGGAATAGAAACACAGAAGAAAAACATTTCCTTCATAATATAGTTCGATGGGGATGTGATCAGGGATGTAGACTCTAAATGATCACTCTATTGTATAAGGATGATATTAGAAATTAGGTATTGTTAAATTAATTTAGAGATAAGAAGTAGAAAAGCTGGCTTGAGAAAGAATTGGGGTTTGAAGCAGAGATGAAAGAGAGTGTTAATTTCAAAGGTTGACAGTTGTAATTTTTTTTTTCTGTGACAGTTACTCTTTCTGGGTGTGGCAGTGACAGTTGGTCTCTGGCAGTTGGCAGAGTCACTCACAGGGACTCTCTCTCTCAGGGCTGGAAGAGGTAACATTGCCTCTCTCTCTCTCTGTCTGAGGGAAAGACCTGAAGGAGCTTAGCGTTTTCTTTTTCCAACTTAGAAAACACTACTGACTATTTATTGCTGTTTTATAGATTGATTTAAGTCTGAGCAGACCAAAGAAAACCTTGGTCTTTGGTTTGGACTCTGAGTCTGTTAAGGTTCAGAGTCCTAACTTGATTCTTGTTGAGACTCGACCAGCTAGCCTTTGTTATTTTTATAACTTAGAGGCAAAGTTAAGAATTATAAGGATAATAGTGGTAGTTTTATTTAGAATAGTAAAAATTTGGTTCCGGGTTAAGATGGCGGCAGAGTAAGAAGCAGCTCTTAACCTCTCCTTACCGAAACAGACAAAACTCCTCAAGGGGACATAAAAACAAGTCCAGACGAATGGAGGAACCCCACAACAGGGCACAGCGTGGAAGGTACATGGAATCGAGACATTTCCAGGCTATAAAGGGCTCTCACTAAATCGCGGGCTGAGCAACCACCCCAATCCCACCCCCTCCACACACAAAATCTATAGCTCTGAAGCCAGCTAACAAGAAATAGAGCAAGTTTGGGGCACCCATCGAGTCATTGGCAGCTCCGGGGCCTGTTCCTGAGAGCAGCAAGATCTAGGACCCCAATAAACCAAAGAACGCAAGCGAAATCTGAGCGCAGGAGCAGAGAGTGGACGCTGGGCGCAGAGCGCACAGGCACAGGCGGAGGCGTGGGTGGAGGTAGACACAGCCAGGAACTAAAGCTCTGAAAACCTGAGTGGGGAACCAGTGCAGACGGGTATACGACTGTGGAAGCAATGCCCTGAGACTTGTAAAGGAACCTCCTGCAGAGGAACAAGCAAGGGGATCCACCAGGGGGCTTGACCTTGGAAAAAACCAGAACTCAGACCTCAGGAGCCAATAGACCACAGACAGACACTGAGCACGAGGATAAACCTGAGAAGCTGCTGGGCTAATGATGGCTACCCAGCCTCAGGAAACTCAGAAGAGAAAGAATAACAACAAGAAAAAGAAGCCTTTAACACTCGACAACATTTACACAGAGAAAATCCAGACAACCGAGCAAACAGAGGAGGAGAACAAACAAGCATCCGGACCCTCCTCAAATAAGGAAAACTCCTCACAAGCTATGGAAGAGTTCAAAACTGAGATTTTGAGGAAAATGGAAGCGATCTGGCAAGAAAATAACTGTTTAAAAGGTAAAATCTTGCAATTGAACACCAGAAATGACCAGATTGAAAAGGAATACCAGAAGATTATGGCCGAAAACCAGAAGATTATGGCCGAAAACCGAAAGATTATAGCCAAAAATCAATCCCTAAAGGCTAGAATTGAGCAATTGGAAGCTAATGATCTCTCAAGACAACAAGAACAAATAAAACAAAGTCAAAAGACTGAAAAAATAGAAGGAAACATGAAATATCTCAATGAGAGAGTGACAGACCAAGAAAACCTGTCTAGAAGAGACAATTTGAGAATAATAGGTCTTCCAGAAAAACCAGAAATTAATAGAAACCTGGACTCCGTACTAAAAGAAATTATTCAGCAAAATTGCCCTGAAGTCCTACAACAAGAGGGCAATATAGACATCGAAAGGATTCATAGAACACGCACTACATTCGACCCAGAGAAGAAATCGGTTAGAAATATTATTGCCAAATTCAAAAGCTTTCAAGCAAAAGAAAAAATCTTACAAGAAGCCAGAAAGAGACAATTCAAATATCAAGGAGCACCAATCAGGATCACACAGGATCTGGAAGCCTCCACGCTAAAAGCCTGTAAGGCTTGGAATGCGATATTCTGAAAGGCAAGAGAGCTGGGCCTGCAACCACGGATCAACTACCCATCAAAATTGACTATATATTTCCAGGGGAAAGTATGGGCATTCAACAAAATTGAAGAATTCCAGGTATTTGCACAGAAAAGACCGGGGCTAAATGGAAAGTTTGATATCCAACCACAAAAATCGAGAGAAACATGAAAAGGTAAATAAGATACAGAGGGGAAAGAAAGAAAACTTATAATTTTTAAATTTGCCTTTTTAAGGGCCTCAGTGAGATCTAATTATCTGTATTCCTATGTAGAGAAATGTTATGTATAATTCTCTGTAGTGTTCTCTATTCACTATTATAATATTCACTATTATAGTAATTAGAAGAATAATTCACAGGGTGAGGGTGGAACACTAAATAATCTAAGATGGCGTGGGGGATGGGAAAGAGGGGGTGAATAGCAGGGAAAACCAAGAGAAACTTGAGTGAATAAGAAAATAGAATATTCTATTACACACAAAGAGGGCATGGGAGGGAGAGGGGACAAATACTATTATAAGAAGGAGAAGAAGAGAGCATAAAGAGGTAATAATCAAACCTTACTCTTAGTGTAATCAACCCGGAGAGGGAAGAGTAGCTTTATTATCAATTGGGATAAAAAACTCTATCTAACCCTACTGAGAAAGTCAGAAGGGATAAACCAAGGGGAGCAGGAGAGTGGGAAGGTCAAAAAAGGGAGGGGAGAAGGGGGAGGGAATTCATAAGGCCTTTAAAAACAAAAAGAGGGGGGAAAATAAGGGAGGGGGTAGAAAGGGAAGTCAATCAAGGGAGGGGATAAGGGATAGGGTCTTAATAGCAAACCACTGGTTTTAAAGGAAATAGTTTAAGGAGAAGGGGGTAGGAATGGGGGAGGATTTGAAAATGTCAGCAAATGCACAACTGATGATTATAACTCTGAATGTGAATGGGATGAACTCGCTCATAAAACGGAAGCAAATAGCAGAGTGGATTAGAAACCAAAATCCCACCATATGTTGTCTACAAGAAACACATATAAGGCGGGTGGACATACACAAGTTTAAGGTTGAGGGTTTGAGCAAAATCTTTTGGGTGTCAAATGAGAAAAAGAAGGCAGGAGTGGCTATTATGATTTCTGACAAAGCCAAAG